>NC_044565.1:115731732-116096978 GCF_007565055.1 Rhinopithecus roxellana | reverse complement strand
TCCATGTTGGCCAGGCTGCTCTAGAAGTCCTGACCTCAAGTGATCTGCCCTCCTTGGCCTCCCAAAGTGCTGGGATTACAGGTGTTAGCCACTGTGCCTGACCTGCAGAGGGAACAAGTGAATTAGATTAGGAAGGGTAAGAAAGGCTTCTCCAGTTTGATTCAGGGAAAATGGCATTCTAGCTAGAGGGAAAAGTTGGTATAGAAATCCCAAGATGTAAAGTGACATGGTCAAGTAATGATAGAAGGGTAAATGGTGAATGAAAGGGAGTATCAACAGATGAGTCTTGTGGAGGAAGTTGGTCATAGTCATTGCTACTTCATGTATAGGGAGTGGAGTTGATGGAGGATATGAAAATGGGAATTTACTTGATCACTCCAATATTGTATGTCCAGGGGCATCTTGGGGGCTTAAAGCTCATATGATTGAGGGTATTTTTGATGAGTTAAGTAATATTTATATTTGTATTTTGTACTAATGCAAAATTAAATGCAGGTCTGTGAAAGTGAGGGACTCTGGGCTGGGCACAGTGGCTCGTGCTTGTAATCCCAGCACTTTGGGAGGCCGAGGCGGGCGGATCATGAGGTAAGGAGTTCGAGACCAGCCTGGCCAACACAGTGAAACCCCATCTCTCCTAAAAATACAAAAATTAGCTGGATGTGGTGGCAGGCACCTATAATCCCAGCTGGTCGGGAGACTGAGGCAGGAGAATCACTTGATCACACCACTGCACTCCAGCCTGGGTGACAGATCTAGACTCCGTCTCAAAAAAAAAAAAAAAAGAAAAGAAAAAAGAAAGTGAGGGGCTCTGAGTTTAAGGTCCATTAGGTTCAAGGTAAACTCTCTGCTGGTTCATAGAAGGTGAATATTGGTATAAAGCACACTTACTGTCAAATAAATTCTGAGGATAAGGAGACTTACTATATTAGAAAGAAACTGACAGAACCATAAAACAAATAGAAACCTAATTTAGATGGGCTGAGCTGGCCTGTATAAAGATGTCCCTTGTCTGCTTCTTGAAAGCTGTCACCTCTCACTTTATATAGGAGCGACAGATTGTGCCTTCTGACAATCCTATCATGTCCTCAGTGTTGCCTCTGGCTTCTCCTGGAAGGGGACGAATCCACTGGGGCAGGATGGTTGGAGAGGCAAAGGCAGGAGAGGGGGCTTTCGTTTGTTAAGTGTGCCAGATATCCTATGTTCAGACAGATGTCAATACCATTCCTTTTTTCCTGGAGCCTTATTCCATACTTGTTATGTAGGAAAAAAATGTCACCAGACCTCATACATTTTGCTACTCCTCTTCCTAACAGGATCTGAAATAATTGATCTATTAATCTATGTATGCTGTTTTTTCTCTTTCCAAGTACTCCTGGAAAGAAAATGTGGTGAAAATTTACCACTTTCTTTTAAGATTTTCTGCATATCATGCATCTTACACCAGTCAGCTAGTTTGAATTTATGAGTGTTTTTGGTATCTTTCACATCTCTACTATCTCTGGCATGTTACATTATTTATACTTTCTTTTTTCTTTTTTTCTTTTCTTTCTTTCTTTTTTTTTTTTTTTTTTTTTTTTTTTTCAGACAGGTTCTAGCTCTGTCACCTAGGCTGGAGAGCAGTGGTGTAATCTCGACTCACTGCAACCTCCGCTTCGAGGCTCAAACAATCCTCCAGCCTCAGCCTTCTAGGTAGCTGGGACCACAGGTGCGCGAGCCACCATGCCTAGCTCCTAGCTCATTTTTGTATATTTTGTAGAGACAAGGTTTTGGCATGTTGCCCAGGCTGGCCTTGACCTCCTGAGCTCAAGCTATCTGCCCATCTCAACCTCCCACTGTACCTGTTGTAACACTACAAGGTGACATATGTTAAACACACACCAAACATATATAGTCACACACACCACACACACACCCCAAAGAGACAGCTAATTCCTTGTGTTGCAGATGAGGTCATGTAATTTGCCCAAATCTATATGTTATCATAAAGTCAGAGTTCACATTTGAAATCTGGTCTCACCAACCCCAAAACTTAGTCTTTTCCCAGTAGGAATTTTAATTTTGTAAGTTTCCACAGTTTACAAAAATATTTAGGGCCATCAGGGCACTACTCAAGGCACCCACAAAAATATTCTAATTTGCTTCCAACTAATGGAATCTCTAAAGAACTTGGACTTTTGTCTGATGTTGCTCATTAGAAGTTCTAGGAATAAGCACAGATACTTTCTCGTTTCTGTCATAAATTTCACTACTCTAACGTCCTCATTTCAAACCCATCTCCTGCACAAAGAAGCTGTCCTTCTTACTTGGCATGCACATGTGATTTGATGCATGACAGCAGTGTGATCCAACTATTCAACATCATGTAGCTCTTATACCAATCAGACTGAGCTCCTAGATATTCCTATCATGAGTGGTTTGAGTTCTTCCACAGGAGACTTTATTCTTTCTATTCTCACTAATTGAATATTTATCACATTGTTAATTATTCAAGTGCTATTTCACTTTTATGCCTAACGTTGGCACTTGTATGCAATCATTTCTTCATGCACATGTAGGGTCTTCCTTGTATTACCTTATTTAAATGTATATCCTCTTCTCTAATTGACTGTGTCCTCTTCAAGGACATAATCAGTGTCTAGTAAATCTTTATATCTCTCACAGCGAAGAGCACAGTTCTGAATATGTTTTCCATAATTATTAGAATGAACAGATAGATACATTTAGGTATAATGATCTTTGACAATTGCTACTGTAGCATCTGCATATTGGTAGAAGTCAATTAGAGGGAGCTAGCAATTTTATGAAATCTTTCCAACTTTGATAGATTCTCAGAAAACTCTAAACGTGCTTTATATACCTCAGTGATAGGAAAAGAAGCAGTTTCTGATAGTGAGATTATATAGTGATTTCACATGTTGCTTCTCCAAATAACAAGACGATATAATAATCTATTTTTTAAAGAAGGAAAATCTGACTTGTTTAACGTGAAGAGATTAAACTTAAGTGAATGGAATTTAGTAAGATTTTTATGCAGCAGACTATAGACACTTAAATCAGTGTCCTTCCTAGAAACAATATTCTTCCACTATGACAGAGATTATTAATTGCCTTAAAACATTATGTAGGTCTGAAGAAAGAACCTATCTGAATTCACAACATTAAATGTCTGAGAAACTAAGAAAAGAGAGTCAGAGAGGCATCTGACAGAAGAGTCATTGCAAGGGGGGTACAGTTCTAAATCCATCTCTACAGTTTTTAAATCTCTCTCATGTTTTCTCTGTTCAGTGAAACAAGAAAATGCCATAAACATGGTGAATCTTAGCACCAACAAAGAAAAGGAATTTGACAACATTACTCAGGCTATATCTATTGACTAGATGAAGACAGTAGATTAAAAGCTGGTTAAACATTCATCCAGTGAAGGCAGCAAATGGACAGTTGCCATCCTAGAGAAACTCTCTTAATGACATGCTACAGGACTATCTCCTTTGCAATGTTTGCATCGACAAATTGTATGAAAATATACATGGCCCATTTATAGAAGCAGAGCATAAAATAAAACTGAGTGGGAGAACTTTACATATGTAATTGCATTTATGGAAGTACAGAGTGTAGGAAAAAGAAGAGTTTTCTTAGCTATCCAGTTTAAAAATGAAAGTGATAATGAGGAATCTGAAAGTCAATTTGTGAGAAATTTTTCATAAACACTTTTGAATGCTTGAGCTAGTTGGTAAAGCTTAGGGTATTTCCCTAAAGATACAAAAACATGGCTGGGTGTGGGTAGCTCACACCTGTAATCCCAGCCCTTTGGGAGGCCGAGGCAGGCAGATCACCAAAGGTCAGGAGTTCGAGACCAGACTGACCAACATGGTGAAACCCCATCTCTACTAAAAATACAAACATTAGCCAGGCTTGGTGGTGGGTGCCTGTAGTCCCAGCTCCTTGGGAGGCTGAGGTAAGAGAATCACTTGAACCCAGGAGGCGGAAGTTTCAGTGAGCTGAGATGGTGCCACTGCACTCTAGCCTGGGTGACAAAAGCGAGACTCTGTCTCAAAGGAAAAAAAAAATCAAAGACACACACAGGGAGATTTAATCATTGTACACCTTAAAGTCTGCCTTGCTAAAAACACCTTTGGCTTCACCCGTGTAGTTTAGAGAGAACTAGGATCAATGGGTGGAAGTTACATTGAATCAGAATATCCCAGCATGCAGGACTTAATTGATTAAATCCACAAACATTTTCCGAACACTGTTAAGTTCTAAAATAGACTAATATGACACAGTAGGAAATCTATGGAAACTGGCAAGTTTGTAAATAAATAAATACAGAACGTCAGTGACTGTGCTATATGTTATTTTGCATATGGTCATATGGCTGTCTCCATAAAGGAAACTTTCAGAAAAGATCTACCTGGTTTTTCAGAGTTTGAGTTTTCCATTTAGGTTCCTTTTGAATATATCACAATGCTGAGATAGTCTTGAGAATTAGAGCAAAATTTTTTTTAAGAAAAGGAATCAGGCTGAAGCAGGAGAATGGTGTGAACCTGGGAGGTGGAGCGTGCAGTGAGCCGAGATCACGCCACTGCACTCCAGCCTGGGTGACAGAGTGAGACTCCATCTCAAAGAAAAAAAAAAAAAAAAAATGGAATCAAAGATTTACTTTTTTCTTACAAAAGGACAGACATGGAGTCTTAATTACCTACATGTGATAGTAGGACATTGGACTGGAAAGTCGGGTGAGCAGCTGGAGATTAAGGAATGGAGCCCAGGTGTACGGGGTGAGGCCTCAATCATTATGGCTAGAGAGAAAGTATGAGAGGAACAGAGTTCCCTGAGGCTGTACTGAATACCCACTGTCATTTGTTCACAGCTCACCCATGAAATTTTTAGAGTCAAGGGTTAACTTATGAAGGATAAGAACCACATTCAGGAATATCTCTGTTCTCCAGCAGAGGTCCTGTATTAGTTTGCTAGGACTACCTTAACAAAGCACCACAAACTAGCTGGCTTAAACAACAGAAACATACTGTCTCACAGTTCTGGAGGCTGTAAGTCCAAGATCGAGACATTGGCAGGGTTAGTTCCTTTTGAAAGATGTGAGGGAGACTTCCATGTCCCTCCCACAGCTTGTGATAGTTGCTGGCAATTTCTGCCATACCTTGACTTGTAGAAGCACCACACACTGACCTTTGCCTTCATTTTCATATGATGTTCTCTCTGTATGTGTGCCTCTGTCTCCAAATTGCTCTCTTTTATGAGGATGCCAGTCATATTAGATTAGGGTCTACCCTAATGACCTAATTTCAAAGTGATTACCTGTATAAAGATTCTCTTTCCAAATAATATCACATTCTGAGGTACTGGGAGTTATGGCTTCAGCACATCTTTTGGGGTGACACAACCCCTAGCAGGTACCTTATAAATATTAAGACATTAGTAGAATTAAATCAGATTTCATTAAAGATGTAGGTAACTTCCCATAAACAATGATGGCGAAATGGCAAAAGTGAGTTTGAAAATGGTGCATTTACTATTTAAAGAGAAAAATGTAAAAATAGCTTCCTGAGATCAATAATACATTATTTTTTTCACCATTTTCTCATAAATCCACCTTATTGCAGACTATGCTTTTGAAAATTAGTTTATTTCCATTTAGCTACTATTACAAACAGACTTTAAAGAAGAAATAGTAATTGAAGTATCTACATCAACAGTAATCCCATCCTATGAAAATGGCCTTCATCTCCTAATTGTCTATCCTATCAGGAACTAATTCATCAAAGTTTGGTATAGTAGACTGTGTCTTAGACTAGGAGTGATAAGTCCTCGATTTTAGTACCAATGCTGTCATTAATTGTGTCTTCTTTGTGCAAATCACTTGATAATTCTGGGCCACAGTGTTTTACTGAAGCCATGAAGGGTTGGTTTACTGGATTATGTATATAAATATTCTTGGAGTCTCTGTGCTACTTATGATGCTATACCATTGGTGAATATAAATTAAATCAAAGATTGAATAGAATCCTAAATACCAGGAGATGAATGTAGACATCAGTGTTAGTGAAGGAAGAAATGTGAATGAAATAAAGTACAAAATAACTCAATTTGATTTATGAAAAATTATTTGATCATTATGTTAATTAACCACAGTTATTTTGGGAAATTTCAAGAAACTTCTACTAGATTTTTCAAGAAGAGAATAGATTGTTACTCCATGTAAGACAATGTTTTTTAAGCCACTGTTTTTGGAACTGTGAGTCACTCTGTTTATTAAGTCAACTTAGTGTATCATGACCAGAACTAAGGAAAAAAACAATGTAATAGAATGGAACATAATAGAACATAAAATAATAGAAAAGCAATGTGAAAATGTTTTTTATGTTAATATATGTACCTTTGAGTACTGGGTTGTGAGGTACCGTGTGTTTCCAACAGTCATCTCAGTTAGAAGCTTAAAAGCTTCTGCCTATCTTAACTATTATCCATGCAATACTGTCTTTTCAAAGGTTTGGAACCACAGATAGGCTATGAGATCTAAAAAAGACAATGATGGAATAAGGGAAACATATTCAATTCTCATTTTGTTTCCATAAACTTCTTTAAATAACTTGATAAGCTTGCTGGAAATAGAAAACAAATGCTTTAGGGAGAAAAATTTAACATGAGTTGGATAAGAAATATGTTAGAGAATACAGTCATTTTAAATAAGCCCAGTCCTCCAAATCTAGATGAATTTTACACTAGGTTACTGAACATGTTTACTAAGAGATCCCAATCAACTTAAAAAAAGACTTTCATGAGCAGAAAACTTTAAACCTTGAATAAAGCAGAGACAATAGTATAATGTGTGCTTAAGTGACTGTTACCTGGCTTCAGTGATTCATAACTCATGATCCATCTTGCTTCATTTCAACTCCTCTTCCCAGCCTCTTCTCTTTCTCCCAATTGTTAAAAGAAAACTTCTGAGATCATCACTAAGCCTATAAACATTAGCGATAATTACTATTGTTAGTAAGTGTCCTGTAGTGTTCAGATTTTTGGTAAACTTTTAAAAACTGATGGACCACAATGGGATACTGCTTTGTACATAATAGAATATCTAAAATAAAAAAAAGATATAATGATATATGCTGACAGAGATGTAGCAAACTTGAAACCCTCATCCACTGTTAAGGAAAATGTAAAATTGTGCAGTCATTTTCAAAACCAGTTTTTCAATTCCTCAGAGTGCTAAATATAGAGTTGCCATATGATCTCATAATCCTACTTCTGGTTATCTACTGAAGAGGAATGGATACATACTTCTACACCAAAGCTTGTACTTGAAGGTTCAAAGCAACGCTATTCATAATAGTCAAAATGTGGAAGTAACCACAATGTCTACAAGCTGACAAATGGTTATAAATAAAATGTAGTCGATCCACACAATGAATTGTTACTCATCAAAGAAAAGGAGCAAAGTGCTGATGCCCACTACAAAACAGACAAACATTGAGACCATTATTCTGTGTGCAAGAAGCAAGTCTCAAAAGGCCACATATTGTAGGATCCTATTTATATAATATCCAGAGTAGGCAAATTTATTGTGACAGAAAGTAGATTACTGATTGCCAAAGGATGAGATGAAAAAGTGGGGAAAATTAGGGAGTCACCTTTTAAGAATATAGGGTTTCTTTCTGGGGAAATGAAAATGTCCCAAAACTGATTATGGTGAGGGTTGCACAACTCTGTAAATATGCTAAAAACCATTGAATTACACACTTTAAGGAGTGAATTTTATGGACTGTGAAACTATTGAATTGTTAACTTTAGGTAAATGTTATGGTGTGTGGATTATATCACAATAAAACTGTTATTTAAAAACTGAAGGGAAATGAAAACATATTCATAGGATAACAGTATAAAATGCTGTAATTTCCAAAAGGTGAAGGAGGTGGCAAACATACCAGAGTTCATCATTTTATGTTTAGTCTGATTTGAGTGAGTAGACATTTTTGAAAGGGGAAAGAAATGAGGTAAGGAAACTATTAAAAGCACTTCCTTTGTCTCTGGCAAAGGCTGCACATTTGGGTAAACCAAATTTTAATTTGTTGTGTTTAGCAGGTACACATCTGCTGAATTTCTCACCTATTACCATCCCCTGGGAAAAATCTAGAGATAGTTCTGTTCAAATGATCTCTAGGCTTCATATCAAGAGACTATGTACTCCCAATATGGACCTCTTAACTCAACCACATCACCTTAACTGTAGGGGACTCAGAGTTACTCTACTTGTGTTACTTAGGAGAATTGTCCTGAATAAATAACACAGGTAGAGTAACTGAGTCCTGTTCAGATTTACACTACTCTGAGGTAGAGTAACTCTGAAGTACAACTCAGATAATTGATATAACAATGTCTTGAAAATTGGGATGTTGCATTACTGCCATATTTGTCTATGTTGTTTTATAGCAACAGAACCTATTCACAGAAAAACAAATTTGAGTTTTGACCTATAGATAATAGCTTCTGTGGCTGTTGGTGGTCCATCGTAACCTATGACAGTCTCCATCTCTCACTCTACAATTCTTGTACCGATTCTGGCAACTATGCTGTGGTGTCCATTTAGGAAACACAATAAATCCTATTACTGTGACTTATTTGTATTCACGCGTATATTAAGAGAGACTTTTTAAAGGGGGGCACATTTGTATTTTTAAATGGTAGGCAAATCCTTCTTATGGTATAAAACTTCTATTTTCCTCCTAGACACCCTCTCATATACTTAACTCTAAATTATGTACTTAACTTCAGAGCTTAACAGGAGTTTTTTAAGGAGTTGGGGAGGTGGCCAACCATAGCTTCTCCCATAAGAAGGATTACAGAAAAATCTACATACATTTCACTCTTATGACCTCTAATTTGTCTTAGGCTTCATTTTTCCCCTGTTCCCTCTACGCCCCTCTTTCTGTCGAGTCAGTAACGGCATCAAGTGTCAAGAAGTACAATCTAAAAATGGTGCAATTCTTCTTTTACTGGGACAGGACGTTTCAGATTGAGCTGTTGGGACATCAAGGTATAATCTTGATGTCATATCACCCTGTAGCTGGAAGTGAATTTTGATAGTATCTATTGCCATCTGCTTTTACAGATGGAGATTTTAAGGCAAAGTGGAAAAGCTGCACAAGGACGATCACCTCCAGTGCTTTTCCTGGCCCCAGTGGCTGAGCATGCTCTTTCCTTTGAAACTCTCTGTGCTCTCAGCTCATACCCCAGGAATGCACTCACAACGTAGCTTAGCATTCCACCAGGCTGCTTATTTTCTCTCCTTCTAAGCTCTACAATTTTGAAGGCACAGACCCTTTATTGACTTTGTTAACAAAGACTAGAGAATCGCACCTACCACAGGCAAGAGTTCTTTTTAGATCAATCCTCATTTAACAGCAGTCACTAATAGGCAAATGGTGTCCTGTGCCTTGGCTAAGAGATTTTAATCTGAGCATAAGCTGTAAAAGTAGGTATAAAACAACACAAGGCCTCACTATTCTGCTTCTATATTTCAAGACCATGATCACTCTGTATAACATTAGGTCATTAGGCTGCAAAATCTTTGATCAGGAAGAAACTGATGTTTGTGTCATATTTTTGTGCCATGCAAAAATACAAGTAAATCAAACAAAACAAAAACTTATGCAAACAAATAATAAATTTTTCTGCACAACTCTTTGCCTTTAATGCCTTTGTATGTTTCAGAGTAAGCTCTTTGTTCCCAAAAATAATTTTAGAGATCAAATCTCGATCATGTTTTTTTTTTTAACTTGGTTTGACAACATTCCAGATGAACTGTCACTTTTGCTTCATAATTAAAAAATGAAATAGAGCTCTTTTTAGCTATTTTTCTCCAGCCTGTCATTAGGAAGGAACACAAGTCAGTGCCGATATGTGGATTTATATTTCCTAGAAATAGCGGGTGTTGATGGGCAAGAAGATATAAACCAACTTAAACTGCTTCTGCATATGAAATGGCTGGCTGCTTCTGGGCAGACTTTATTTCACCCGTAAATATTTAATAGAAATTGGTGTCTGTGGGTTTTGCTAGAGGGAATGGTTCTTACTCCTATTGACTTTGAGGGCCCAGGTAGCTCTGGGAAAAAAAAGAAATTGTTTTGTTTAATTTTTCCGAATCCAGTTTGTGGTCACATACTGTCAGTGAATGGCGTTGGGTATGTTGGGGTACTCTTCTGTGCCTCAGTTGCATTACTTGTAAAGTTGATAAGATTGTTTTTCTTATGTCCTGTCAGGCTCCTGCAGTGGATGCAATGAGAGAAAGGATGCAGCTGAAGTACATGTGGGTTTATCCACAAGGAATTCTGATATTGCATTAGTGGGGAAGAGGTAGAGTCAGACCTGAGCGGGAGGAACTGTCCTGGTTCTAGGACAAGCTGATGAGTAGGGACCAACAGTCACAGTTACTATTTCCAAAGAGGCACAGAAGTTGAGTATCTTTGGAGCTCGGGTCACTTTCCAGGAAGTCCAGTCAAGATCACAAGATCACGGTGCACAGGATCAACGCCCTTCAGGCTGTAATCATGCTCTCATGCCCATGGGTTGCACATGTCTGGACGTCTGCAGAGTATTTCCGGATAGTCTGTCTCTTTTGATCAACATCGTAGCCAGCACCTGAGAGTTGTGTGTGTATGTGTGCGTGGGTGTATATGTGTGAGTCTGTATGTGCTTATGTGTGAGTGAAAGAGAGAGGGAGAAGAAGGGGTCAGGGACAAGTGGAGAGAGAGAGGGACAGACAAGGAAGAAACTGGAGGCTAGTGAGAGACAAGCATGCAGAACATCCTAGCTCTCAGAAAGAGAACCTATTATAACACAGGCCAGGTAATATATCCCAGGCCATAGAGGAAAGGAAATGAAATTTAAAACAGGAACCAACCCCAGGAGAGACCTGGATGTGGTCAGGAGCCAAGGAAGAACCATGAAGGATTAGAGTAAAAGGGAACATGCAGCTCACTGGGCACAGATGTATCCAAGGGCTCATCCAGACACACCTTTTACTAGCTGGGAACAAGAAGACTAATTCCAGACAAGGTCTTCTGGTGGGTTTGAGCTGCCTAAAGAAATAATCCAGCTAAGTCTAATTTTGCTAAGACACTTACCAGGATGAAGCCTTCAGGCTAAAACCTACTGCTTTCTGGGACTAGGGGACACTATCAGGGACTCCAAAGGTCTGACCTGAACCGGCTGCCTTAGCAGAGGTATGAGGGAGCACTCCCAAGTGGGTAATTTCAAGACTTACAAACTGTTGAGTCTCTTTTTAAAATGCATTTAGGCCTAGCTGGTGTCTTGAAATTGTGTTGTTCTTGTCTCACAGAGTTCGTCAATTAGACTGAGAAGCAGGTAATTTTTAAAACTTTTTAGATGAATGTAAAATATATCATTTGTTCCATTGAGTTTGATCTTCGAGCTGCTTGTGACTAGTAGATGGGAACATAAAATCTCATGTTTTTAAGAGTTCTAATGATGAGCATATGCTGTCAAGGTAAAGCTTTCAAAAGAAAATCTATTTATACCTGATATGTTAATCCTGGGAATAAAAGTCAAATGCAAAGTATGTGCCTACATCAATCATATCGGAACTTCTCACCCCAAACATATGTTAGCGTATGCCTTTCCCTTAAGGTGTCTCTAATACAAGAATGGGGGAAGGTGGAATCTAATTGCATGCATGCAAGGGCAAAAATCTGCCAACCCCATTCCACTAAGCTTGGTCCGAAAATGGTCTGGTTTCTGTTTACTCTTGTTTCTGAGCCTGCCTTGTACTTGCTGGTGCCTGATCACCCGATGCCCTGAGCCTTTGGCATTGGCGGTGGTATGATATAGTAGGACCTGCAGTGGAGTCTGCCTTGAGTTTCTTGTTGAGAGGAAATGCAAGATTTAGGAAAACCAGGTAACAGAGGTGATAGATGGAGTCCTATCTGAGAGCTGGATCCCAGGTCTAGAAATACAAGGAAGTCTAGGCCCAGTCATGCACAGAGGATAGTGTCTGACCATAATTAGCCAACCTAGGAGAGGGAGGCAGGGGACAGATAAAAGTTCCTGCCAAGGGAAAGAATGGAACTTAGTGTACAAGGAAGAGGCAGAGGCTGGTTATTAAACTGGCAGAGAAGATAGCAAGGCCCTTTGGTTGTACGGTTACCAAATCTTTAAATTGGACCTCATGAAGAATAGAACTTTTCCCTGGCCCCAGAGTTTCAGACAGTGAGATTTCACAGAGGAACAGTCAGCCTAAGACAGGATAGTTGAGACTTTGCAGGGGCTGGGAACCAAGTATCATATCTCCTCCCATTCCTCTTAAGTCCAGTAAAACTTGTGCTTCTTCAGTCCTGAGGTTTTCTCTCAAGTGTCAGGAAGAATGGAATTAGACTCATTCACACCAAGGTGTGGTGGGTAGTTAATAGCTCATAGTACTTCCTGTAGTCTGAAATATGCTAAATACCCCTTCATCATTCAGCAGAAATTTTCAGAGTGCATTGTGAAGCCAAATCAAACTCTAAAGGTGGACTTTCAGTCAGCATGCCAAAGAGCACCGAGGAGTTCATCTAGAGAGGCTGGGCCTTTGAAATACCACTTACCATTGCAATCACTGTAATACTGTGGCTTTTCTAAACCTCATGGGTTCTGTATTGTGTGTGTTTGACCTCCCTCACATCTCTCTCTCTCCATACCTACATACATACACATACATGAATATGGAGACAGATATGCATATTTATGTATATATAATATACCTGTCTATATTATTTATTTCTTCCTTAGCTTTTTTATCACCATTTTAAAATAAATGGGCTTGTGGCAAATGTTGTCGGTGTCTCTGCCCACATCCCCACAGGAGCCCTTACCATTTTCCATCAGCCAGACTTCCAATTAACGTGAACTAAACATGGCCCAAAAAGGACTCCAGATTTCTATATTCAAGTACTCGTGGACAAACTGCAGCCTAGCTTAATAGGTAGACCAAACTGAAAACCTAACTTAGGAGTATACGCCTGTAACAATAGCTAAGTCTTGGCCAATCCCAGTGGTCATACTTCAACCATTCATACACTGTTGAGTGTTTATACTGTGCTCAGAAAAAGCAAACACCGACCTGTAACCAAGCCAGCCATTCTGTCCCTCACTTCTGGTTTCTGTATGTCATTTCCCTTTTTTTGTCTATAAATCTTCTACCACATGGCTGTGCTAGAGTCTGTGAATCTGCTGTGATTCTGGGGGCTGCCGGATTCACGAATCATTCATTGATCAATTAAACTCCTTTAAATTTAATTTGGATGCAGTTTTTCTTTTATCACCACCATCTGAGTCTTTGACTGATAGCTGTCCTCAGAATGCATGAACTGGTTGAAAATAGTCTCTTTCAAGGAAATACTCTTAGTCAGTGACTGGGAATGTAAAAGCCCAGCTCTCTTACTCTTGATGGGGATCATTCTAAATCATGTGTTTCCAGCAATGCGGAACTTCCATGTTGGATTAAGCTGGTGGTAGTCAACTTAATAATACTCCTCTTATTAGCTGTGTATGTGAATCTCAATCCCAAAACTAGACACACTCAACCCTAGATTCTGTCCTGGGAGAAACCCAACCAAGAGTGGGAAATTGATTATTTTTGTGCTATTTTGCTAAAATATTTCACACACCGGGACTGATTTCCTAAAATATTTTTAATTCTTTATTTTTTTAAAGCATGTTTCAGAAAATTATGCTATCATGACTAAAAATTTAAAAATATTTTTAAAGGTGAATTACAAAGCCATTATTTACCTTATAAATCTTAATAATCATGTCATGCACGATAAGGAGTTTTCACATAAATAAATAAAAGGAATTTCCGTCTAAATGATTATAAACTTTGACTTGACTACATCGTCTAACCTATCATGCAACATGCACCTGAATCCAGTTTTCCCAGCTTGTGGTAGATGATGTAACAAAGGATTTGAGAAACATGCAGGTGGAGAAACCCAGGGTGTGTGAAGAGTTCATGATGAAAAACTCTTTCTATAAACAAGGTCAGCCTTTGACTTCTGGGGCATTGTATTCTTCCACACCAGCCTCAGACAAAATACAAACAATACACACCTACAGTTTAATCATCTCAAAAGACAACAGGTAATAGAGCAAGCAGTACTTGAAGTGTCATATTGCTGACTTATAAAAAAGTCTGAACAGAACAAGTTTGTATTAAAAGAACTGTTGGATCCATGAGGAGGGTCTCCACTTTGCAAACTGCTGAATGACTCAAATCTTTAAGCCTGATCAACATCAGAGGCTTCCTGGATGAATTAGATGAACTTGAAAAGAATTAAGAGTCACAACAGAAGACTTCAAAGGGTTTTAGTTTCTTCAAGGAAATTACTGGCTACTGCAGCTGAACATATTTCAAAGTTTTTAAACAATTTGTTTTGAATCGAACAATTTGAAATATTTTAAAACAATTTCAAACTTTCCTTCCAACTCTTAAACACGATATGTACCTGAAACTGAAAATATTACTCGTCTAACTTTGTTCCATTTTAATAATTTTAGAAGATATTTTTGTTTAATCTGAAATCACATTTAAAATCTGTTTGTACATTCCTCAAAAGAAAAAAAAGGGTTTATGCATAAATAATTCCTTCCTATATGGATTTTAAATCATGTGTTCATTGGGGGCAAAATATTTTGGATCCCTGAGGCCTCAAAAAGAGAGGCTGTTATCTCCTGGACTTCTGTGGAGCTGCAGAGACCAATGATTTCTTTGAATGAACTAAAACCTTTTTAAGTCTTCCATTTTGACTCTTAATTCTTTCTTTTCAAGTTCATCTAATTCCTCCAGAAAGCCTCTGATGTTGATCAGGCTCAAAGTGTATGCCAGTGTCAAACATGGGGTCAATATCTGAAACAGCAACGCGATGTCTTCAGTGATTCAACAATATTGATTGAGTGTCCACTTTCTGCCAAGCGCTGTTTCAAACTCCAAGAGCACAGTGAGGAAGAAAACTACGACATGGCCCTCCTCGCGTTTGCCTTCTAGTGGGCTAAATGTGATGCATCTCACCATGAATAATTATAATGAAAAATGAATAATAAGTAGCTGAAGAGCCTGACTTCATCTAGAGAAAGGCTTCCCTGCAGAAACACTCACAGACATCAGGCCATGTTCCTCTCACCCCACCCCCGGCCCCCACCCCACTAAATACTTGAGCATGTATCTCCTAAGAATGAGGCCATCTCACACTTGACCACTAAATCATTATGAGAACCCGCCCCAAATTAGCAATAACTATACAATATCAGTTGGTATAGAGTTCACATTCAAATTTCCCAAATTAATCTCAAAATTATCTTCAAGCCGTGTTTTTCTGTTTTTTGTTTTTTGTGTTGTTTTTTTTTTTCCAATCCAGTCTCCAGTCTCTTTATCCTTTTCATTCTAGAACAGTTCTCCTACTTTTCATGTGTGTTTTTCCGACATTGGTTTTTTGAGTCCAGGTAGGTTGTCTTGTGGATTGTCCCACAATATGAATGCATCTGTTTGCTTCCCATTGATTCCACTAAGATTAAACATTGTTGGCAACAATATTTTATAAATTAAGTCATGTACTTGTTTATCACCAGGAGGCTCCTAAATCAGAGAGTCTTACTATTATTGCTATTTAATTGGTCAAGATGGGCTTTATCAAATCTCTCCATTGCAAAGGCACACCTTTCCTTTTTGAATATGAAGTAATCTGCTGGAGAGACTTTGAAACTCTATAGCCTTCCTGTTACCTGCAATAGCCTCTATTCCAATGCTCTGACTCTTATGCAGTATCACCTCTTTGTAAGATGCCTACATTCTTATCATAGGTTCAATCTGATAACACCTGAATATGAGCTGGCCATTTATAGCATCAGGGACAAACAGGGCCAGATGAGGAGATTCTCCTCGACAGCCCCTGCTAAGATTTTGGAGAGGAGTACCCAATGCATGCCGCACATTTGCTTCCTGCCTCCCATCAGAACTCTCCTTCCCTCCTCATATCCCCCACACGATTTTGAGTAATAGAAAACCGAAAGTTTCAGGTCTTTTTCAGGGTTTGCAAACCTATTTCAGTGATAATGTGAGCACCAGCACTTCAATATTGTCAGCTAAACAAACTTAACCATTTGCTGTACTCGGTGCCTAGGCCACAAAAGCTCTTGCTGTGGTACAACTGAATTCCATTGTCTTCTCTTTTGGCAAAAATAAGCAATGCATTTGATAATCTCAGAAAAGAAAATCCAATTGGGGTATTTTCTTTAGGGACCAGCTTTGTGCGTCCTATGTCTTGACAGTAAAGGCAAACAAAGGTTAATTGTGGTGTGACAGGGCAGATTTCCGGCATGGGTGTGTGGGCATATCGGGACTTGCCATATATGCTGTTCTCTTCCCAGCTCTGTTGCTGTGATGTCCCGTCGGTTACTTAAAATCAGCCATAATAGAAGTTTATACAACATGAAACTAATGCTACTACTACCAAATGCTACAAACTAGGACTCTCTTTCCTTTTCTGGAAAGCTATTGTTAAATATTTCCTAGCACATCTGTGGATCCAGACTAACTCCTACCTTGAGTACTAACTCCTGCCTTGAGTATAGACCTGAGAGGGAGAGGTCACACCAGAGCATGTGCTCTCAAAGGCAGAACACATTATCCACAGATGACAGAAATGATATCTGTGAATGACAGAAAACAAGTGGTCGTTCAAGTGAGCTGTATCATCTGGGGGGGTCCTCAGGGGATGACAATGGCACCACAGTGTGTGGGTGTGGGACAGTCATGGGCAGCCCTGAGCAACACAGGTGCATCAGACAGCATCAGAGAGCCAGGTGCAAGAGGAGGCTTCAGCTCGCTGTCTTAGGGCTGAGTCCCATCTATTTTCCTGTGGTTCTGTTTTGGATTTGGAAGGTAAATGGCAAAGAAAAAGGAGATTCCACACTTTACAGCAAGAGAAACTCTAGTCTGGATATCAGAAGGGAACCTCCGACAGGGCATAAGTTAGAGATTCTGTTACCAGAACAACACTACAATTCCTGGAGAATATTGTCTTTAAACAGTTCAGGTTATGTTTTATTATGAACTTTTATATTACTCTTTCCAGCAACATTTTCTAAATGGCCCTGGATGACAGAGGAGGCTTCCTTCTTCTGCAAAAACACACGTCTTGGTTTTGATATGGTGCACCAGAAATCCCTAAATCCCGTTTGAAGTCGGGGTAAATTCAGACCCCAGGGAGACACTGGACATCTGTGGAGGAACCAAGAGCCTGTTCCTCATTTAAACAAAGCAGGCTTAGGGGTCCGGTAATAAGGCTGGTCTTACTGTGGATGCATTAATACAGTAGTTCCCAAACTTGAGCAGGCATCAGAATCCCCTGGGTTGGGGGTGGGAAGGGGATTTTTAAACACAGATTGCTTGGTTCCACCCTCAGAGTTTCTAATTCAGTACATCTGGGGTGAGGCCAATTGTCTGTTATTTTTAAAAAGTTCCCATATGATGCTGATGCTGCCAAGGACCACACTTTGAGAACCACCTTATTAGTGCAACCTCATGAAGGGTGGGGCAGCTGATAGGTGTTTTCATGAGCCAATTTAGCCCAGTTTATCAACAGAAAATACAATTCTGTGTTGTCATTGTTTTTCCCTCCAGGTGTCCACCCTCCTTGGCAATAATAATAAAAACAGTCCCAAAAGAAATCCTGCATTTGGTGCAATAAACGAGCCTCCAAGAATAATCAGGTGCTGAAAATTCCACAAACTTCCCATAAATTCTGACATGCCAGCCAAGAACAGTTCTGCTTTCCTGACATTCTGAAGTTAGCATTTTATGGCCTCACCATAATAAGATCATCCTGCTTTGGAGTCATTTGTGTTGTAATTGCTTTAAAATTTCAAAGAGCTCTGGATTTCTACACCTCATTAAATTGGATCACATCAGGAGAGCTGGAGATTTTTTTTTTTTTAAGATAGGAAAGTGACCTTTATTTGTTCCTTATCCTTCTGCGTAACTTCCTCTGGTCCTGTTTTTGCTACTGGACACTGCTGGACTCTTGTCCACAGACCTTGGAAGCTTCAACGGATAGTTTGTTTACTACATATTCTGTTCTTCCTTTCCATGAGCTCAAAAGAGCCACAAGGCACCTGTGGCCTTGGGTTTAAAGTTTATCTAGGGATTGCTCAGGCCTGACTAATTTACCCCATTATCCTTCTGCATGCCCTTGGGAACTAATTTACCCCATTATCCTTCTGCATGCCCTGAGCTCTTCAGCCGCTCAGCCTCAGAAATATCAAGACATGGTGACAGGAGAAGGGTGAAAAGAAAGATGATTTCCCCCTCCCAACTGAGTTCTATTATCAATTCAGTTTTTTCAACAAGCTAATAATTTTTGAATGACTACCATGTGACAGGCATTGAATTAAATGATGTAGGTACATTGTTTCAGCTAACTACACATTAGCGCTATTAAGTAGAACTTGCTTAAACGGCTCAGAGATAGTGAGTGGCTCCAAAGCCTATATTTCTACTACATCACGATGCCTGGTAGAGTTTTTAAGGAACTGTAGGGATAAATTTGTAATACGTATGACAAACACGCCAATTGTGCTCTCGGGAAGCTCAGAATCTATTTCATTACAGCAGAAAAACGCCATATTTTGTCAATTTTGAGACAATATTGATCTACATTTTAATATATCTAAAATTAAAATCTTATAATTAATGCTGTTTTTAAAATTGCAGGCAGTCAGGTGGCCATGGTGACCTGCACAAGCACGGACGTGGTCACTCAAAGCCATTCCTTTAGTCACTTCTTCTAGCTCTAAATAAGTCTAAAGCCTCTTTCGGTAAGTTTAAAATACTACTTTTAAATGATAAGAAAACAGTATTTCATAGTTTAAGTGGCAGGGATTTTCTTTCTCAGGGTTACAAAAAATAATAGTGCGATTTGCTATGAAGAGTGTCTTTCCATGGAATGTGGTAACTGTTAAGAAACCACTTTTGTGTATGAGATAATAAGGGTGATAAACAAGGGAGCCATTTTGGAGTGGGGGCGAATCGGGCAAATTTTATGCAGAAAGCAACTTTTGCTGAGACCTGAAGGGAGTGGAAATTTGCAAAGAATGGCATTAACATGGGCCTTCTGGGCAGAGAGAAGGTGAGAACAGCATTCTCTGTTTTTGAAGCTGAATCTCTCCTATTACCTTATAGACCCATCCCTCTATCCCTCTAGAAGGCTAAAAAAAGATCATATATGTGTATATTTATATTTAAACATCCTTATTATTTGCATGTATGTTTATATTTATATGTATGCATGCATATACATGCACACTCATGCATGTATGCATATATAAACCCATGCATGTATGTGTATACATGTAATATATACATACATGTGTAAATATAAATGTAAACATACATATAAATAATAAATATAAACATATATGAAACACATAATGCAAATACTACATTCAAATAATAATAAGCATAATTAAATATAAACCTAGGTGTGTGAAAATACTTTCTGCCATCTCTTTCTTACTTTCTGTCTGTCCCTGGGTCGTTCCTTTTCTCTACTATCTGCCCCCAACCCACCCCCACTACCCATCTCAGTTTGACTATAATTTGGATTCGAAAGTTGTCTTTCATTTAAAATTTACTTCATTTCTTGAAGAAAGCATTAGGTCCTCTATTTATAATTTAAAATAAAGTGAGCTGAGCATTTCATATGACCCTTACAGAGACAGCAAGTGCAATTGGGATTCGCTAAATCAAGCAGCTCAATTTTTTAAAAGCTGAGACCCAATATGAGATTTTTCAGTGTGTCTGACGTCCTTGTCAGGGCTGGGTAGTGTTTTCTGCCTGCCGTGGAACTCTCTTGTCTTCCTGACTGAAATGGTGATGTGCTAGCTTGGTGGGAAGTGCTTTACGCACCATCACTATGTGACCCTCCCCCAAAGTCACCAGGTTCTCTTTGTGTATTTTGGAAGAAAATATTGAAAAAGTTAATGCATTTTTTTCAATAGCGATGCATTAATTAGAAAAACCTGGTTTAATCTCTTACCTCAATGTAGAAGAATTTCTGTTGCCTGCGTGATTGAGTGTTTCTGGATGGCAAAAAAAAAAAAAAAAAAAAAAAAAAAAAAAAAAAGTTTTAGGGACTTTTCTCACAAGGTAAGGTTTGCAGAATAATTTCCCTGCCAGTGTCTGCCTTCCTGCCCGGTCACATATGCTGCTGTGCTTCAGAAGGTGTTGCCTAATTCCAGCTCTTCCTAGATGTTTTTCTCTTGTTGTATCTTGTTTTGTTTTTACTTTTAAGTGAAATCATAACTGAAAAAAAATGTCTAAACCACCACAGGGAGGCCTTCAGATAAAAAAGAGAGAAACACAATTACATTTGGAGTCAACATGAAAGGGATCAGCTGCACTGGAAAAGGCAGGAGATGGAGGGCATCCATTTTTTGCGTTGACTTGGTCGAAGTTCAATCTCGAATCTCTGTGTGACAATGCCATTAAGATTACAGAAAGCACTAAATTCAGACCACCACCAATTACAACAGACACCTCTGGAAGGATCTTGGAAATGGAACTTAATGTTTTCATGATTGTACACTGAAGTGATCATATTTTCGATATATATTAGAATAAATAGAGTATATTATTAAAATCAAGTTAGCTGGTTTTAAATTAATTCAGCCACTAGAAAATGTAAGTTTTCATTCATGGCTTGTCATATATTTATATTAGATAGCACTGCTTTACATAAAGTTCAGAGCATTTCCTTCAAAACATCCTCAGAGGTCAGCATCATAATATCTATTTTAAAGTCAAGTAAGCCGAGGCTCAGAGATGCCGAGCAACTTGCCCATCACCCAGATTCTTTGCAGAGGCTCCTTTGTGTTTTGATTCTAAGTCAAATGAGTTCTCTTTCCAGCATAGTAGCCTCCTTTTTGCAGCAAATGCTTTCTCTCCCCAGTGGAGTGTCCATCTGAGTTCAAATAGGAATGATGCAACCTCCCCAAATCAGCAAACACTTGAAGAATAGAGAGAATGAGTGGATCATAGCCTTTCCAGGAAGCAGTCTGCTTGTCTACCTTAAGAGACATAGCAACCGATTACATAGTTAATGAGAATTACTCCAGAGAAGTCCAAGAAGGAAATAGAGAGGCATAAATAACCAGAAATTGATCTTAATGATGATATTCTGAGAAAAGTAATGCTCATCATTTCTGCATTTCCTCATGTCCTTCATTTCATTAACTGCTGCTCTGATTCAGCATCTCTGGAAGAGCCACATTTGCACTTATAGATAGGATACCATACTCTCTAACTTGTCAGGGTGATCTTCTCCCAGATTTGCATGTCCCCCTTCCAAGACTTGAGGGGAAAATGGTTGCTAACTTTATCCAGATGTTGTTGTGCATTTAGACCACAAACAAGGCTGATCTGATTTACTGTTTCAACAAATATTGAGATTTTCCTTACCATGTTTATTTAGCATCTCTTATATACCTAATTATGTAAAAATAAACCAACTTTCATGAATGGAGTAGTTGAAACATTGATGGGTTTCATGGAATGGGTAAGTTGATTTGTGCTTATTTGTTTAATATTTCTAAACTTCAGATTATTCAGCTATAAAACAGAAATAATCCTTCCAATTGCTGAATTGTCATGAAGAAGGAATGGGATAATAAACCAAAGTCAACAGATACTATGACTAGCACAACCAAGGGCTCAATTGATGATTTAATGATATTTAAAATTCAAAATATTACTCTAGATAGTGCAATGAAATTGACCTTGTTTGTGTTTGTGCTTTATGTGCTGATGGGGGAAAGGGGTGATGTGTACAGAACAGAGGACATTTATTCTAAACCCCTTATAGAAATGTATTAATCACTCAGGTTCTCGTACAAGTTCAAAATGATGTGTTCAGTGCTTTCTCTTCTGTGCAGAGATCTGGAGAGGAAGACTGATGAGTAATGGGAAGGTAACACCTGTGCTTTTGTTATCTCTCTATCCTCTCTCTAGAGCTCAGTCTTCTCATCTATTAGTGGACAGGACATAAGAGGATGATTTCTAACAACCTGTTCAATGTAACATTTCACAAAGTTCTGATTTGCTTTCTAACCAACAGAAATGTATGTTATAATATAGAAGATCAAATAAAACATTAAACTACTAACTATAACAAATTCTTCTAGAAGGAAGTGGCATGAGGGAGACAGACACTATAGTCTTGGAGGGCAGAAGGAGGAAAGACCACTTTTATCTGGGGGATCTGAGAGGTCATCTTAGAGAATCTGGCATTTGACATGTGTGTGAAGGATAGTTCCGATTGAAACATGGAGACGAGGTTGAAGAGAACTCCAAGCTGAGAGCCATGCCTGGGTGGCCAATGACATGGAAGTATGAGAAGGAGATGGCAAGATTTCTGCGGGGATGAAAGCATTGCTGTATTTCATAAGTGGTGAGACTAGAAGCAAAGATTGTGTCCAGATTGCGTATAGATAATGGTGTTGAAATTTGAGCTGAGGATGCATGAAAAAAGAGGATACAAGTGGAATTTGCTGTGCTGAGTTTCCTGTGATTCTGGGGACAGTGGGGCGGGGAAAGAAGGGCAGAGGACAGGAATCACTGAAAAATGACTGGCACTTTGAAGACCAGGAAGGATATGGGGCCTGAAAGAAGACATTCCATCAGGATTACCCCACCAACCCTTGATATTTTGAGTGAAAAAGTAACTTCAGTTATGTCTATGTTCCCATTTCCTGTGTTGTCAAAACCTGTGGGAGAAGCTGTGAAAGTGAGACTAAGTTCCCTTTTCCCCACACTGTGTGGGTAAACATGGTTCTGATGAGCTTCACAGGACCTGGCCCAGCATGCAGCACTCAAGGCTGACATCTGGGCTCCCAGCCACCCATTGCTGGAAGACAGCACCAGACCTGTATGCACATGCTTGGGGCACTGGATAATTTCCAGATGAAAGTCTTTCTCAAAACCCCACCTGCCACAGCAGGACCTGAAGGATTCCCATGGGAAAGTGATAACTGGGACGTGCAAAAAACCAATGAAGCCTTCAGCCCACAGCGACAAGTCCTCTAGACGCTGCTACAGGAGGATCCCAGGGTTTAGCAAGTCTCCTGGAGTGGCTAGACAGGTTTGCCTTCATTTGCTCCCTGGAGACAGAGCTATCTGAGGCATGACAGAACTGTACTTTGTCAGTTGTGCATGTCCGCGCAAAGGTGCTGGATTTCACTGCACACACCCAGAGGGAATCTGTTTGGTGGTCTGTGCTGAGACCTTAGAAGAAGGTGCAGAGCTCTCCCTAGTGCCTGGGGGTGGTGAAAGCAGGGAAGCAACAGTGGATATTGGATAAATATCTTTTTAGATTTCTTCAGGGAAAAGTCACTTGAGCTCTTATGGCCTAATCACCTCTTAAAGGTTCCACCTTTTAATATTATAACAATGGCAATACAAGTTTTGTTTTTTTTTTTGTTTGTTTGTTTGTTTTGAGATGGAGGTTTGTTCTTGTTGCCCAGGCTGGAGTGCAGTGGTGCGATCTCGGCTCACTGCAACCTCCGCCTCCCAGACTCAAGCAATTCTCCTGCCTCAGCCTCCCGAGTAGCTAGGACTACAGGTGCCTGCCACCAGGCTTTGCAAATTTTGTATTTTTAGTAGAGATGGGGTTTCACCATGTTGGCCAGGCTGTCTTTAACTCCTGACCTCAGGTGATGCACCTGCCTTGGCCTCCGATAGTGCTGACATTGCATGTGTGAGCCACTGCACCCAGCTGGCAATACAATTTTAACATGAATTTTGGGGGAAATCTTTGAACCATGGCAATTACCAACACCACGAAGTCCCACAACACCCCTTCCTGTCTGCTAGCCATAAATCTATGATATTCCCTGCCTTTCTTTTATTAAAAAAAGTTACAATAACCACTTAATGATGCTGATACAATATAGCTCAACTTCTGGTTTCGAGCTATATATAAATACTATATGTAGACTTTTTAGCATTGTGTCCCATCGTGCCACCATGAGATAACTTTTTATTCAAATTAACCACAGATTTTAGGAATTTGGGAAATAGTGATCTAGTGGGTCAGGTTACATCTCTTAGAGGAGATAGGTCCAGGAGATGCTTTATGTGTCATGGAGGAGAAAAGGAGACTTAAAATCCACATGGAAATCCCATACAACTGTGCTGGGCCCAGGGGAGAATTTCCACACCTCTCCGTCTTAGCGCTTCTTGCTCCTCTTTCACGGGCCTGAGTCACATCGTTAATGCCTAGATCAGCAACAGGTTCATGGAAGGTGGAGTTCTTCTATCATCAGCAGTTTTCTCATAGGAGAATCTGAAGGATACTCTCAAGTTTTCGGAGGCGCATGTTGTTGCCTTCTCTCTCTCTCATAAAATTATAAGATGACAAGATTTGTTGTTAACAACTTCTGTATCTGATAATAATATTAACTGTTTCCTTCATGCTTTCATTCTTTCCTGAATGACCTCATTTCATTCTAGCTTCAGATCAGATGTTATTATTACCAACTTATAAGCTGAGAAACAGAAGGTTGCAGTAGTTAAGTGGCCTGCTCAAGGTACCGTGAATATTTTGAGATGCAGCAATGGGGTCTCCAAGGATGGGCTTGAAATAAATTTGTTGGCCTGTCAGTGGGTAACTTACATAAGACAAGCTATTAACAGGTCTCATCTTCAGTTCTTTATTTGGAAAATGGGGATAGAAAGATACAACACAAAGGAATCTGAATTTGAAGATTAAATGACAAAAAGTATAAAAGCGTGTAACGTGAATAGTACCCCGATTAATGCTAGTAATAATTAACAGTAAGCTAAATAAAAGCTCAGCCCTGTTTTTTTTTTTGTTTTTCATTGTTGTTGTTTTGTTTTGTTTTGTTTTTGAAATGGAGTCTTGCTTCGTTGCCCAGGCTGGAGTGCAGAGGCGTGATCTCGGCTCACTGCGACCTCCACCTGCCTGGTTCAAGTGATTCTCCTGCCTCAGCCTCCTGAGTAGCTGGGACTACAGGTGTGCACCACCATGCCCAGCTAATTTTTGTATTATTTTAGTAGAGATGAGGTTTCCTTATGTGTTGGCCAGGCTGGTCTCTAACTCCTGACCTCAGGTGATCTGCCCACCTCGGCCTTACAAGGTGCTGGGATTACAGGCATGAGCCACTGCTTTCAGTCAGTCCTGGGTTTTTGACTGTAAGTTCTATGCCGCTTTCAGTACAGAAAGAAGAGCAATCAGTACATTTCCTTAATAAAATATTACCACTCTGTTGTAAGCCAGACTGTCGATTAAGTTCCTTAATAGAATGTAACAATTGCAGTCTTTCATTATTAAAGGTCAATACTTTCTCAAATAGAGAATGTAAGTGCAATCCTTGAAAACCAAGTACTTTTTTTTTATATAAGAGTTTCAATGACCAAGAATGCAGGTGATTCCCTACTCATTAGCGATGAGTCATCTCGCTTCAGAAGCTAGATCCATACAATTACATACTTTCAAATTTCAGCTTCTGGTATATGTAGTCATATTTAAATTCACTGAGATTGATTTTTTCCTAATAATGAAATAAGACAGTATTAGTTAAGCAGGACTGGCATAAAGGTAAAATGGTATCCAAGAGGTAACATTATCTGTCACAGAACCAGGCACATACCAAATTTGGAATGAATTTTAGTATCCTCTAAAAATGTTGGCCAACTGACTGAGAATAATATGTTAAAGTAAATGTATATTGAAAAGCCTTTAACTCAGCTTGTAATTCTTACAAATACATAAAAACGTGTCTAGTAAAGTCAGTGAGCTCTTGGTGCATAGTGGAAGGAGTCAGAACATCGTCCAAATCTTGCCTTAGCCTCTTGTGAGCTGTGTCATGTGGGTCAATTCCCTAACCTTTAGAACCTCAGCAATTTTTAATTAAAAAATATGGAAGTAATGATATCTATCTCAGAAAGGATTTGAGGATTTGAGGTTTTACAGTTAAGTTATATGATGCCTAATGTGGACCTCAACAAATGGTAGCTGCAGTTGTTATTTTGGCTATCCATGTGTTTTCTTCCCTGAACAAACTTTTAAGAGACACTGTTAAAAAGTTTACCACATCACATTTCCACATGTGGAACTTCCTGTGTGTAACTTGGCTATGGAACTTAAAATATTGACTCTTAGATTATATGACCAAATGTGAAATTGGACCGGGATTCCTGTGCAGATAAACAAGCATACTAGTCTGCAGTAAAATTTTGGACATTGATTTCAAAAAGATAACTCTTTCTCCTAATTAATATAATTTTTCTGCAATATGCATAGGAAGACAATGCAAATTGCAAGTATACATGTAGTTTGGGGTGAGGGGGCTTAGAAGGTTGGCGAATATGTTTTATATCACACATTCATTGGAATTATTGTTTGCAAAAACCTTTGCAACTTCAGCAGAGATGGTATTCATTACCCTACTTTTTGTCCCTTCAACCAGAGAAAAAATTCGGGTATCACCAAACAAGGTGAAATTTGAGCTTTGATGCCTTGGTTCATGCTTTTGTCTATACAGAATATTCTAGGTAAATTATTTTGCCTCTGAAAAATTAATACTAGGTCTTCAAGGTTCAGCTCAAATGCCACTTCTCAGATGAAGACATTCTACTGTCCTTCCCTTGAGGGAGGAATAATTTCTAGAAATTCAGTATATTAAAGTTAACTTAATTCTGCTGGCAATGTTTATATGCAGGTCTTCACAGTAAGAAATTTTTGAGGAGAGAGACAATATCCCGTTTATCTTCTTCCCTTCTTAGTGATGAACATAAAGGCATTTACTCACTTTTACTGAATCAATCAGTCAATCAATCAATGAAGAGATAAATACAATCTTTTGGAGGGAAATTAATGTCAGTGACTCATCACATCTTAAATTAGAAGGGTAAGGCAAGGTTATAAATTATCAGTTATAATAGTCAAGCAGAGTTAGTGAAAGGGTCAAGAAGTGATATATGGGGGAGATTTAATGGGATGGATGGTAGGTGCTTAATCCAAGGACACAGGTGGAGTCATAGATGCAGTAATGGAAAGATTATTATTTTAGCAGAACCTAAAAGGAACCTACCAGATTCTGGTCTTATCTTTCTTATATCCTGAATGCATTAATAATTATTAATCTTAAAGTATTTATTATTTCCATAAAAACATGAATGGGCTATATAAATAACAAATGAGAACAGTTTATAGATGAAGAGAACATGTATGACTAGCTGTTTTAGGAATCCTGAAAATCTCCACGTTACTCGCATTTAAATAATTTGAGAAAAATTTCCATCAAAAGACGTATGATTCTATAACAGAGGTATTTTAAGTTCAAAATTTTAGTTAATCTTCTTACAGACTTTAGGATCTTACATATTTAATCTATGCAACATATCCTGGTCAAATAATAATTTAACATTACAATGAATTTGGTGGTGCCCTGAAAATTAAAATGCAGAGCTTCTGATTAATCACATTATTGCTTATTAAATTGAGTGTTCTTGGGATCAAATGCCCTTGGTATCAAAAATCACTGGTGAGTTTCCTTTTCAAGTATCTTTTTTTTTTCTCTTTTTTTCGGTTTTTGGTAACTCTTTTTCTCCTTTACTTCCAGTGATGTAGTGTGATTAATAACAAAACGTTGCCTTACCACAGGGGGAAGTAATAATAAATGTAAAATTCATATACGTGTTTTCATCCAAATGAAGGTATTATACAAATATAGAGATGATTATGATCACTGGATTATGGAACTCAGCACGCTAAGCTGCTGAATTTGTAGTCAGGAAGCTATGAAGTGAATAAGAAGAATATTTCATTTTTTCGAGCGAAGGTAGAAATGGTACCTATTGAAGAAGATAATTTTCTAACTGTCTATTGATTGCAGTCAAATCTACCGTTTAGTAGATTTAACAGATCTTCAGAGGTTTTCTACAGGTAGGTATAAAATGAATTTGGATCTTAAGTTTTGCATTGCTCTTTCTTGGGTCTTTGTTTTCCTCACTGCCCAAATTCTCTCAATATATATTTCATTCTTTTATATTCAGTACTTTTTTTTTTTTTTTTTTTTTTTTTTTTTTTTTTTTTTTTTTTTTTGTCTTTTTGAGATGGAGTATTGCTCTGTCAACCAGGCTGGAGTGCAGTGGTACAATCATGACTCACTGCCACCTCAGCCTCCCAGGTTCAAGAAATTCTTGTGTCTCAGTCTCCCTAGTAGCTGGGACTATAGGTGCCTGCCATCACACCTGCCTCATTTTTGTATTTTTAGTAGAGATGGGCTTTCACCATGTTTGCCAGGCTGGTCTTGAACTCCTGACCTCAGGTGATCCACCCACCTCAGCCTCCCAAAATCCTGGGATTACAGGCGTGAGCCATGGCGCCTGGCCTTGTTCAGTACATTTTTGAGTGTTCTGTCTGGGTTGCAGCCAATTCACTCAGGCAAATGGAACCAGGAAGATCCTTGCCCATCCAGTGACTTGAGAATGATGGACTGTGCCTCAATTTCTTTTTCTCTGAGCTCTTTTCTGTTGTATTTACCATCATCATCTACCCTTAAAGTGGTAGGGACTTTTGCTTTGGGGTTTTTATCCCATTTTGACACTCATTTCTTTGGGATAATGCTCTACTTACACATTACACATCAACAATAAATTCAAATAAGACATTTCTGCAGAGTTTTCTGCACAAAATATGGATTTAGGACCAGTTTCACCAACTGCTCACATCTTTTCATTCATTAATAAACTAAATGTTTATTGATCAGCTACCACATGAAAGATGCTTCCTTAAGGTACTGAGAATACACTAGTGGATAAGGAAGTCACTGTCTTAGTCACAGACCCCAGATGTTGAGATAACTGTTACTATGGAAATGCAAATTATTGAAAATAGTATTTTTTCAGTACACATGAGCGTAAGACACTAGGTTCAAAAATAGTAAACAACAGGCCAGGCACGGTGGCTCACATCTATAATCCCAGCACTTTGGGAGGCCAAGGCAGGTAGATCACCTGACGTCAGGTTTTTGAGACCAGCCTGGCCAACATGGTGAAACCCCGTCTCTACTAAAAATACAAAAATTAGCTGGGCATGGTGGTGGGGACCTGTAATCCGCCTACTCGGGAGGTCAAGGCATGAGAATTGCTTGAACCTGGGAGGCAGAGGTTGCAGTGACCTGAGATTGCACCACTGCACTCCAGCGGGTGACAGAGTGAGACTCCATTTCAAGAAGCAACAACAAAGAAAATAGTAAACAACAAAATTCGATATTGGATAAATTATATTTCCAAAAACAAATATGGCCTTGTTTCTGTGTAAAACTCAAACCTATCTACCTCCAAAACTCAGCCTTCTCTCCTTTTCTCCATGTTGCTCTGCACTTCTCCTTGTTCCTTTACATTTCCTATTGACTTCTCCATATTCCTCTATGTGCTTTTTAGAGTACTTCTCCATATTCCCCTATCTCCCCTTCTACAGTTTTCTTTCTGCTTCAACTTGCCCCCCGGGTTGTCTTCTTGGATAGGGAACACTTCTTGTTGAACTTTACTCTCCTCTTAATTGTCTTTTCCCTTTCTGTCTTCTCCAGATTTATATAGTTCTCACCTCAAACATGGTTCATAAGAGAATCCAAACATAGTATATCCCATTAGGCTCATAATTGTCTGATCATTTTTAGTACCTATAGGGTAGATCGCAGACAATTTAACATTATATTAGGTCTTCACAATTTGTGTACTTCTGCAAGTTTAGGCTCAATTTTCATTCATACCTCCTGCCCCAAATGGAGTCTACCCTAAATTACCCATCAATCTCTTTACCTTTTCCTGATTGGATCATACCAATTGCATTGTATTTTTCATATCCCTCCTTTCTTTATACATGATATCTTGTTCTCTAGAATGCCTTTACCCACTTTCTCCAGAGATTTCTACTCTAAGACTCATCTAAAGATTATCTGCAGTATAAAACTTTCTCTAATAATTCTTGTTATAATTATTAGCTCTTTTCTATTATCCACACCGTTCGTGCTTCTCTGCTGCCTAAAGAATTTTAATGGCTTCTGCTAACTTGCTTGCATTTCTCTTGATATAACACTGCTCTCATATTTTGATATCTAAGTTCATGATTCTGCTTCTGTCTGGAAGAATCTATCTCCACTTTTTATTCCTCTACAGGACATCAAATACTCCTAGATTCCAGCGTCACTTTCTTTTTAACACTTTTGCTGATCCTCTCACTAACTGAGTTCAAATTAGTTCTCCCTGCATTCTGTGTGAATTATATGCACATGTTATAGATTTATGAACTTCTACCTTGTATCTCTTACATATTGGAGAACCTACATTTATCTATCTGTATTCTACTATAAGGCCCTAAGGATCTTGAGGGAAGGACTATGTAATATACATGTATACATTTACTTATTATACATATACATATTCTATGTATACATATATATATGCATTATTTACTTATTTTACATATGTGAATATTTGAACACTTAGTGTGCGCCAGGCACTGTGCTAAGTGCTAAATTACAATGGGGGCAAAACACATTCCTCCGTTTCATCATGCTTTATAGTCTACTAGAGAATGAAGTGGGAACATAATTCTGGTGAGTGTTACAAATGGATTAAGGGTATGCAAAGGGATATATCAGGGTGGCTTAGCCTAAGTGGGGTGCAGTGAACCTGATTGAGAAAATAAGTCTGAGGTATAGCAGTTGTTTTCTTAGCATGAAAGTCTGATTTTGTGATTTCTTAGGTGGATAAGTTTCAAAGGATGGAAATGTATAGGGTATAACTGTAGTCAAGCAAAGAAAGTGTTTCCCTAGCACACTTCCTGAAACATGGAATATGAGCAGTAAATAGGAATGGAAGCTATTTATAGTATGAAAAATTTTCACACTTGTTATCGTTTCATCAATAGATTTTACCTAATTCTAAGGCTAACATTTATTTGGCATGAAGTATTCCGCTTCATCATATATAAAACTTCATTCATGGCTTTCAATGGATGCTTTGATTTTTATTAAAGAAACACATTTGTTATATCTTGTGCTATATCTTGAATGAATTATTCTTCTGCTTGAGTATCTCAGACTGACAAAAATCTTGGAGCAAGAGGCAGAGAGGGTGTGGACAGTAGGGTGAAACATATTCATTCCCTGATTTAATATTGTCTCGTATTTTTTTCTCCCTGTGTCTAGAATATACTTTTTATAAACATAGAAGATTAAACATCCATAGCTTCTGCTAAGTTTCCAGGAGTCTCCTATAGGGGAGACAAAGCCTAGCGGCTTACAATGGCCTATGTACTTGGATGATGAGACTAGAGTCTTAGCTATGGGAAGAATATTGCAATGTTTCTTTCCTTTTCAGTCCCAAGACCTGTTGGCCAGCTTTAGTTACAATGACTATACCATGAAATTTAGAGCCTGGTTAGGAGGAGAGATATTACCAGTGAGTGTTTCAAGGACCAGGTTTGTTTGTTTCCAGATTGGGGGTCTCAAAGAGGAGGATGGATGGGAGTCTTGCCAGCCCTTACTGACCATGTACATTTACCCCATTACAGGCTTGCATGGCACATGAAGGACAGGGGCAGATTCTGCTCCTGTCCAACTTCTATTCCTTGGTTTTTGATAGGTGGACAATGATGTATACTCAATGGATAAATAAATGCATGTGCAAAATAACTAACTCTCATTGAGGGGAAATATGACATATAATGACTTAGTGAAAACAAGAAATCAGAAAAGTATAATATAGATTTTTGGCCCTTAACAATGACTCAAGCTATAATCTACTATGTCATCTTAAATAAGCTACTTGGGGCTGGGCACGGTGGATTACACCTGTAATCCCAGCACTTTGGGAGGCTGAGATGGGCGAATTACAAGGTCAGGAGGTGGAGACCATCCTGGCTAACACAGTGAAACCCTGTCTGTACTAAAAATACAAAAAATTAGCCAGGAGTGGTGGCACGCACCCATAGTCCCAGCTACTTGGGAGCCTGAGGCAGGAGAATCGCTTGAACATAGGAGGCAGAGGTTGCAGTGAACAGAGATTGCACCACTGCACTCCAGCCTGGGTGACAGAGCGAGACTCTGTCTCAAAATAATTAATAATAATAATAATAAGCTACTTGGTCTCCTTAAATCTGGAGGGTATGTATAGAAGTGATTCAACCTCTTAAAACTCCAGAGACTTATCATAGTTAGTACAGCTTCACTTCTGAGCTTAGCCCAATTCTGAGTGAGTTTAGACAAATGATTTCACTTTTCTAATCATTGATTTTCACAAAAAATGAGGTTTAACTAGAAGACCTCTTAAGTTCTTTTTAGCTCTGAAATTTTTTTTAAATAAAATTGAGAGCTCCCAGATCTGATAAACAACTTCAGCAAAGTTGCTGAATACAAAATCAATTTACACAAATCAGTACAATTTCTATACACCGACAATGCCCAAGCTGAGAGCCAAATCAAGAGTGCAATTCCACTCACAATAGCCACAAAATATAAATATCTATGAGTAGACCTAATCAGGGAGGTGAAAGATCACTACAATGATAATGACAAAACACTGCGGAAAGAAATCAGAGATGACATAAACAGAAAAACATTCCATGCTCAAGGATAGAAAGAATTAACATTGTTAAAATGGTCATACTGCCCAAAGCAATTTGTTTATAGATTCAATACTCTTCCTATCAAACTACCAATGATTATTTACAGAATTAGAAAAAAAAAAAAAAAAAAAAAAACTATTGTAAAATTCATGTGGAACCAAAAGAGCCCAGATAGACAAAGTATTCCTAAGTAAAAAGAACAAAGTCAGTGTGCCATCACATAACCCAACTTCAAACTATGTTATAAGGCTACTTTAACTGAAACAGCATAGTATTGGTACAAAACCAGACACATAGACCAATGGAATAAGTTAAAGAACCAAGACATAAAGCCATGCACTTACAACCATTTGATCTTCAACAGAGTCAACAAAAACAAGCAATGGGGGAAATGACACCCTTTTCAATAATGGTGCCGGGATAATTGGCTAACTATATGCAGAAGATTGAAACTGGGCCTCTTCCTTTAATCAAAAATCAATTCATGGTGAATTAAAGACTCAAATGCAAAACCTCAAATTATAAAAATCCTAGAAGAAAACCTAGGAAATATCATTCTATACATAGGCCCTGACAAAGATTTTATGACAAAGACTCCAAAAGCAATTGAAACAACACTAAAATTTACAAGTGGGACCTAGTTAAATGAAAGTGCTTTTGCACAACAAAATAAATTATCAACAGAGTAAACAGACAGCCTACAGAATAGAAGAAAATATTTGCAAACTATGCATCCAACAGTGTTCTAATATGCAGAATCTGTAAGGAACTTCGACAAATTAGCAAAAACCAACAACCCTATTTTAAAATGGGCAAAAGACATGAACAAACATTACTCAAAGAGGAAACACAAGTAGACAAGGATAGAAAAAAATGCTCAACATCATACATCATTAGAGAAATGCAAATTAAAACCACAATGAGATACCATCTAACACCAGTCAGATTGGGTACTATTAAAAAAAAAAAAAAAGCTGGCAAGATTGCAAAGAAAGGGGAATGCTTATACACTGCTGGTGGAAGTGTAAATTAGTACGGCAGTGTGTAAAGCAGTTTGAAGATTTCTCAAAGAAAATATAACTACCATTTGACCCAGGAATCCCATTATTGAGTATAAACCCAAAGGAAAATAAATCATTCTGCCATAAGGACACATGTACGCACATGTTTGTTGCAGCACAATTCACAATGGCGAAGATATGGAATCAGCCTAAATGCCCATCGATCATAGACTAGATAAAGAAAATGTGGTACATATACACCAGGGAATACTATGCAGTCATAAAAAAAGACTAAGATCATGTTTCTTGCAGTGAGATGGATGGATGGAGCTGGAAACTATTATCCTAAGTCAATTAATGCAGGGACAGAAAACCAAATACCACATATTCCTCTTTTAAGTGTATGGATACCAGGAAGGGAACAGTAGACACCAGGACTTACTTGAGGGTAAAGGGTGAGGATCAGAAAACTACCTATCTGTTATTGTGCTTATTACCTGAGTGACCACATAATCCGACACCAAAATCTGTGACACAATTTACCCATGTGACAAACCTGCATGCATATGTACCTACCACCTGAATCTAACCTAAAAGTTGGAAATACATATATATATCTGTTGACTATATGTACCAGAAGGTTTTTAAGTTATATGCAATTGATTAAATTCTAATTTATTAATATAATGTATATTCTTTTAAATACAAACCATAATATATAGTGTGATTTTGTGGATAACTTTTAAATCTATCTTAAGCATTTGTAGATGTTCACTTTCAGGTATAGATAAAGGACAGGCCTATCTGAGTCCTGTTAAGGACTTCTTTCATAGTCTTCTATTTATTAAACTCTGAGTCTCTTCTATGCGTCATGTTTTCTGTATACCTAGTTGTTCCACGTTAAATTGATGTGTTTTTTTTTAATTAGGTGTCAAAAAATTGGACAAATTAGCATTTGCAGTCTCTTTCCATTTGTAGAAGTTTGAGGTTCACCTTCTATATGGTCTTTAGTCATCTGACTTTGTTTTATTTGATCTATATTACATATCCTGGGAAAGAGAATAGAGCCGACTTGCTAAATATTTTTATTCAATACTCTCAGCAAACCATTTGTAAATATTTACTGTGTACCTACAATGTCCAGGTCACAACTGTAGGCTTTTGTATGCTGGAACTGAGATACAGTTGTAACATTTTTAGGAATTTTGTGATCTGGTTGTTTAACACAGCCATTATATAAACATAAGTTATATAAACTTACAGTTAAATAAATTATATTAAAAATAAAATGGGGCCAGATGCAGTGGCTCACGCCTGTAATCCCAACCCTTTGGGAGGCCGAGGCGAGTGGATCACGAGGGCAGGAGTTTGAGACCATCCTGGCTAACATGGTGAAACCCCGTCTCTACTAAAAATACAAAAATTAGCCGGGCATGGTGGTGGGCGCCTGTAATTCCAGCTACTGGGGAGGCTGAGGCAGGAGAATTGCTTGAAACTGGAAGGCGGAGGTTGCAGTGAGCCTAGATCGCGCCACTGCACTCCAGCCTGGGCAACAAGAGCGAAACTCTGTCTCAATCAATCAATCAATCAATCAATAAACAAACAAATAGAGCAGATACTCAAAACTTATCACTTTCTAAATATTATATTACATGCATCATTTTACATGTTCTTTAGACTATTTAAGTTATTGTGTCCATATGATAAAATGCCATAAATGTGCACTGCTGGGCATCTTTTTTCCACTCTGTGCATATTGGCATCATACTGATACCTTGAAATTGGCCATGGAGGGGATTTTAGCACCACAGAAATCAGCATGTGCTAGAAATCATTTCCCTTCCTCCCCTCCAGCTTACTTATAAACATTTTTCAGCACATCACTGCTTCTAGGTGCTACTTAAAGTCAGAGTCAAGTAGCTGTGGCATAAAGGAAATCCAGTCTTCTGTGTAAGCAAGGTCAAAGGGGGAGGATTAGGGCTTTGAATGCTCGTGCAGATTTATAATTAAAAGGTCATGGGCAAGGTAATTAAAAGGTAACTGAGGGAAACATTGTGTGCTTTGGGCCTGGTATTGTAATTATATTCAATACATACTTTACCCACTAGAATATAGTATAAAGCAGATTTTGCATATCCTGAATGCAATGAAAATACATTGGCCAAAGCTTATAGTTTTTTAAATGAGCTTTGTTAAAAAGCAAATAGTTGCTCTCTCTTTGTTATTAAAATATATGTGTATACACAGACACACACACACACACACGAGTAATTTTATAGAACATCTGAGGTTTAGCTGTAAAATCTGTCTCCCAACATTTATTTAGAGAAGTTTGATACAAGTATTTGGGCCCATTTACCTTTAATACTCTTGAGGAAAGGCTTAATAGCTATTAAAGAACACTCTGGGATTATAAATCCCCCTTCATTTATGGGAATTGAAACCAGCATTTAATGAGGATCAACAATGTCCAGACAACTTGTTTGACAGTTAATATAGATGATTTCTTGCCTCCAGCACTTTATAAAGGGGAATGAATAGGAAAAAGAGAGAATTAATATATAGCTTGCCCTTGAACAATGTGGAGAGTGAGGAGTGGTGACCCATGCATAGAAAGGTAGACGGTGGGTGGAGGGAGACGATTAGGAAAAATAACCAATAGGAATGAGGCTTAATATCTGGATGATGACATAATCTTTACAACAAACCCCATAACACAAGTTTACCTATGTATTAACAAACCTACACTTATACCCCTGAACTTAAATCAAAGAAAATCCAAGGATAACTTTTGACTCCCCCCAAATTTAACAACAAAGAGCCTACTGCTGACTGGAAGCCTTATCAATAACATATATAGTTGACTAAAACATATTTTTATGTTATATGTATTAGATACTATATTCTTACAATTGTGTAAGTTAGAGAAAAGAAATGTTATTAAGAAAATTACGTCATCACTTCTGCAACACATACACTAAAATGAGCATACAAAAGCCTACAGTTGTGACCTGGACATTGTAGGTACACAGTAAATATTTACGAGTGGTTTGCTGAGAGTACTGATTAGCGTTGTTCTTGCACAGGAAGAAAGACACATTCTTGAAACATTGCATATTTTTGTATGCCTGTATCAAAATATCACATGTATCACTAAATAAGCACATCAATTATATATGCATATAAAATTTTTAAAAAATTAAAAAAGGAAGAGAAAATATATTTAGTGTTCATTAAGTGGAAGTGGATCATCATAAAGGTCTTCATCCTCATTATCTTCATGCTGAGCAGGCTGAGGAGGAGGAGGAAAATGAGGGATTGGTCTTGCTGTCTCAAGAGTGACAGAGGCACAAAAGAAGGAGGAGGTGGAAAGAAAAGAAGGAGGAGGTGGAAAGAGAGGCAGGAGAGGCAGGCATCATTGGTGTAAGTTTTATTTTTAAAAATCCACATATAAGTGGACCTGTGCAGTTTAAACCTGCATTGTTCAAGGGTCAATGGAATACTGAACACATAGAAGGCATTGTTTGTAGCTTGCCTTCAATCTAATGATATTATTTATTCTAATTTGATAGTAAAGAAATAAAGGCTCCAAAAATTTGAGACCTTTACATGGTAACATTTCAAATAATTTGCAGAGACGAGATTTTCAAAACACATCTGTATCTGTGATACTTTCATTCAACAGACTTTTCTTGCATGTTTGTTAGGCCAGCCCACTAAGTTCACAAGAAACATAATCATCATGGTCTTCAGAGTTCAGTAAGGACAAACAGGAATTAGGCAGGTAGACCAGAATGGAGTGGGTGCAAGGCATTTCAGGCAGAGGGAATAAATAATATCCTCAAGGGACTGGGAGCAAGAGCAGCAAGGCAAATTAACCACAATAGCTACTATTGTGAATATTTTATTGATCACTTGAGGTGATTTATTCTTTTAATCCCCTAGACTCAGACATCATAAATGAAGTTATTCTAGGTGCTGGAATGACTCGATCATGAATTTACATCCCATTACAAGAAGTTTGAGTTTTTTTCTTCAGCACAGAGTATTCCAAACAAGGAGATAATATGATCAGATTGGCAGTTTGGAAAGATCACTATGTTTCGTGTAAGTTTGACTAGTAACTTTCTCATTTAAAATGTGTTGTTCCTCCTCATTTTTTTATGTGTTTATAAGAACTGAATGGATTTTATATGTGAAAATCTAGAGTGCCTGAGATACAGTAAGTCCTCAATAAAGAGTGGTCATTACTTTTTGCTTACAATTTCATGAGCTGTCCTCTGGCTAGCCTTCAATCTCATCTCTCACTGCTCTTGTCTTGAACTGCAACATACTTGGAGTATTTTTCCACGTGATGTATCTCTTTCTGAAGTGCTTCCATTTGCATAATTTGCTTAGTGAACTCCTACTATATTTTCACAACAGCAGAGGCTGAAGAAGAAGCAGTGGCTGGAAGAAATTGACATCACTCACATTTTGAAAGTAGCAATTGGAGGGGCTCAGGAAGGGACCCTCCAAAGAACTCATTTAAGAATCAACCAGAGAAATAGTAGGCTATAAATGACTATCAGGCCTGGAGTTCATGAGGTTATATTATAGCAGGAAAAACTTGAATTTCCTTTACCTGTTTGTTTCTCACTTTTTAGCCCCAGGAGTGTCTGTTGAGGGACACTCGGAGTGCAAGTTGAGGGACAAGTAAGGGAGGAAAGAAAAAGATGAGATTCCTTTCTTTTTTTGTTCGATTTAAGCTAAGGAAAGAGGGCTAAAACTGCTAAGTAGTTAATTATAATTAATACCTGGAAGATAATGACTTTAATAGAATTGAAATTGTGCTGACAGTTAGAAATGACCATGGAATCTGTGTATCATTTGTGAGTAATCAGGAAATTTGTGGAACTTCCTGAGATTTTATACAGGGCAATTGAAGAATTTCCTTGAGGAATATATTTTTATAAGAAAAAAGAGAAATAAAATACAGTTGTATTTGTATCGTATTTTACCAATCCCACGTTTTCAAAGTCCTAAAAATACAAAGATTTTTGATTATAACACTCAGTGGGGTTTCTTTGAAACTGGGAAAAATTGAAGAAAAGATGACAAATTCCTAGAGGTATAATGCGATGGTAAAATTTGAGACCTAAATTTTTTTCAAGTGATTATGTTTAAATAAAAAGGAAATATATAATTCATGTGCAACCCACCAAGACTATATTAAAGATTAATCATAGAGGTAACAAACCAAAAATTCAGTGATTAGAACACTGAGAATAATGGAGAATTTGAAACTATTTATCTTCTAGCACATCTTGTTTCATAAACTTAGGACATCCACATTTTTAGCCTCTTTTTACCATGCCTCCGAAGTTATGTTTTAGATCCTTTACAGGGTAGCCCTGGTACAGGTTGTTACATTGCAATGTAATCTCTTGGAAAGCCAATCTCTTTTCTAGTCCCACCCCCAAGCCAACCCCTACCCCATCATGAGAAAACTCAAAACAAAACCTTCATTTCAACTACCCTGCAACTCAGTGCTCTTAGCCTTGCCAAAGACTTTTCACTCTTGCTATGGCCTTTATTAGATGTATTTTCTCTCACTGGTGAGACTTTATTCTTCAAGACTAAATTTTTGATTCTCATAAACCTTTGTTCTTACTTATGATATAGTCACTTACCACTTTGCATTATAAAAGGGTCTATTTGCTATTTTTCATAGACTGCTGTTTGCTTTGAGTAAGAAAACATGGAGAACGGATAAACATTTACAAGCACTCCCTAAGTGTCAGGAACTATTCTACTTGCTTTACAAAACTGTAATTTTCAAAATGACCCTATAGCATGTGTTATCATCTTCGTTTTATAGATGAGTTAACCAGCTCTGTAAGTTAATTAACTTATCTGAGGGGGTACAGCTGGTAAGGGTAGAAACTAAATCTTTTCTGAGCTAAAGCCTCTGCTCTGTCACATTACCATGTAACAACACAGCAAATTTTGAGTAAGAGTTTCTTTAGTTTTGTGCCTGAACTTTGTACTTTCTGACTGTGGTCTCTGGATTGCTGTTTTCCTCTATCTTGGGGTGTGTGTGTGTGTGTGTGTGTGCGTGTGTGTGTGTGTGTGTGTACGATTTTCACCATTTTCCTCTTTTGCTAATTATACTTCCTAGGTACTTTTCTAAAGATTTTGCCATACATATGAGTGTGGGAGGGATCACAGGTGAAATTCCCCTTGAGGAATGCAGGGGGATAGTATCAGAGAGGTAGTAAAGGCTGCCATGATATTCTCAGTGGACAGAGATCTGCCACTGTATTGACCAACCAACACAAAGACTGGACCTGTGATGGCATTGAGCAGACTCAAGGGGAGAACCTGTACATTTCAACCTAAATCTGAATGGAAACAGGCACTGGACAGGTGGGACTGTGTCTGGAGCTACCACACAGGGCAAACCACCTGTCAGTTATCACGATGTTCATGTGAGAAGCAAAGCTCTATGAACATGGGTATCGTTCTATTGGTCAGTGAAAAAAGCAGCCTCCGATTCTTTCCACTAATCATAGTTAGCCATCCTTCCATTACCTGAGCATAAGGAGAGAGTGGTAACTCTTCAGCCTGTAAACTGGTGAAGTCTCTCTCTCTCTGCAAACTATTTATTTCTTCTTGCATAATGAGCGTTTGGCAAGTGAATTTGGATTGGCTTTGTTGGCTGAAGAATAGAGGTATTCTAAAATGACTTACTATGTATTCTGTTTTGCTATTGGAAAAAATACGTACTATCTTTTATCTCCATGCTACCATATGTTTTAAAGGGCCTTTCTACTTATAGCTACATGAAAATGGCATCACTGTCCATATTTCTGGTTAAGAAAACTAAGGCCTAGAGAAGCAAGGTGAACCCCAAAGCCACAGATTAATGTAGCAACAAAGCTGAGATGTGATCCTAGGTCTCTTGACATTTGGGTTAATGTTTATTTCATCACGTGTTTGTCAATGTTTTTAAAAAGCAAAAGAATGAAAAGCAAAGAAATAGTAAAAAAAAATCATTCTGGTTGATTTTTTGACAAGTTGTATACTCTTTGGAGTTATTAAGTGGAAGTTCAGCATCTGGGTTATTTTTGATCACCTGATGGCTCCAGGGACAAGGGTTTGAACAGCTCAGAATGAAATTGACTAAGGGAACAGTACCTCTTCTGACACAAATCACAGCTTTGAACATTTGCAGCATTTACCTACATCAGGCATGCACATGAAAGACTCCAAGAAGTCATATATGAAAGCTGGTATTTTTAAAGCCCCTTTCTGAATATTTGTAAAACTTGATGACACTAGAGGATAGTGCTTTTCAAATTAAAAAATAATGCTGAAAAGGAGTTGGAAGTCCGTTTTACTTAAGGTAATGAGAATCCATTACAAATCTTTTTTTTTTTTTTTTTTTTTTTTTTTTTTTTTTTTTTTTTTGAGATGGAGTCCCACTTCATCGCCCAGGCTAGGTTGCAGTAGTGCAATCTCACCTCACTGCAACCTCCCCCTCCCGGGTTCAAGAAATTCTTCTGTCCCAGCCTTCTGAGTAGCTGGGACTACAGACCTGTGTCACCACACCCAGATAACTTTTTTTGTATTTTTAGTAGAGACGGGGTTTCACCATATTGGTCAGGCTGGTCTCCAACTCCTCACCGCAGGGGATCCACCCACCAAAAAATGTTTTTAAGAATTTTCTCAGCATGTCTATTATGCTAGTGCTCATTCATTCAGTTTCCAGTGAAGTTCAGGAAGTAGTCACTTTACAAATCCACACATTGGAATCTTTAGCCTTCTATTCTTTAGTTGGTATTCAAACCAGCAGTGGGAGTTTCTCCAGGAGGTAGATGTGTTATTTGTGAATATAAATGTTCTTAAGTTCCCCAATCTTCAGAGGCCGCCTTTCTGAATTTGTATCTGCACTCGAAGCTTCTCCTCTGTGTGATGGGAAGGGACCCCGTCTTTGACTGAATTATCTTTCTTTACCCTTACTGAAATCACCACAGTGTTTACATATCACCAAAGTCAGATTTCTGACATGGTTACAATATGCTATGAGTGCTGTCTCTTCTACAATTAAATAAAGCGATGACTAACAAAAATATAAAACACAGGCTTTGTATTGCTGAGTTTCATGACTTCTTGCTTATGTGTTTCCTTCTTGAGTTGGTTTGAATCTTCCCTATTGCTAGTGATCTCTATAGCATTGTATGCTTTCCTTTGCACTCTGACAGAGCAGGAACATTGCCATCTTGGACAATCACTGTGATTCCAAAGTCCTCCTTGATCAAAAACTGCCTAAATCCAAAGGGCATCAGCCTAATGGCTAAGGTCAGCATGACCGTAAACCACAAATGACATCTCCAACCAGATACATTCCAACCATAAGATAAACCCCTCCTCCACCTGAGACATGCCAGCCCTGAGATAACCTCCATATCAGCCGGAGAGATGTCAGCTCCAAGATAACCTCCCCTCCGACCAGAGATATTCCAACCTTGCCATAAACTTCTCCTCCAGATAGAAACATTCCAAGCCTGTGATAAGCTCTCACCAAGAAATACTTTCAGTCTGTAAGAGAGAATACTCCTGACTGAAATTGGCCAGAAGCCCCTCTCAGGTTTACTCTCCAGAATAAACCTATCTTTCACTGTTGAGCCACTTTTCATGTTTCTTTCCTCTTTCTTTAACTGTTATACATTCTAGTAGAGATTAATTCCTTTTTCATTTTTTTACACCAGAAAATTTTTATCTGATTGTTAATTTTTATGCTATTTATACCTGTCCTAGGCAAATATAGGAAATCTTATTATTGCCAGTTTGAAAAACCTTGAGAGTTGGAGATACATCATCAGTTTGCTGAGACATATCTATAAATTGCAATTCTTTTTTTTTTTTTATTATTATACTTTAAGTTCTAGGGTACATGTGCATAACGTGCAGGTTTGTTACATATGTATACTTGTGCCATGTTGGTATGCTGCACCCATCAACTCGTCAGCACCCACCAATTCATCATTTATATCAGGTATAATTCCCAATGCAATCCCTCCCCCCTCCCCCCTCCCCATGATAGGCCCCGGTGTGTGATGTTCCCCTTCCCGAGTCCAAGTGATCTCATTGTTCAGTTCCCACCTATGAGTGAGAACATGCGGTGTTTGGTTTTCTCTTCTTGTGATAGTTTGCTAAGAATGATGGTTTCCAGCTGCATCCATGTCCCTACAAAGGACGCAAACTCATCCTTTTTTATGGCTGCATAGTATTCCATGGTGTATATGTGCCACATTTTCTTAATCCAGTCTGTCACAGATGGACATTTGGGTTGATTCCAAGTCTTTGCTATTGTGAATAGTGCTGCAATAAACATACGTGTGCATGTGTCTTTATAGCAGCATGATTTATAATCCTTTGGGTATATACCCAGTAGTGGGATGGGTGGGTCATATGGTACATCTAGTTGTAGATCCTTAAGGAATTGCCATACTGTTTTCCATAATGGTTTCACTAGTTTACAATCCCACCAACAGTGTAAAAGTGTTCCTATTTCTCCACATCCTCTCCAACAACTGTTGTTTCCTGACTTTTTAATGATTGCCATTCTAACTGGTGTGAGATGGTATCTCATTGTGGTTTTGATTTGCATTTCTCTGATGGCGAGTGATAATGAGCATTTTTTCATGTGTCTGTTGGCTGTATGAATGTCTTCCTTTGAGAAATGTCTGTTCATATCCTTTGCCCACTTTTTGATGGGGTTGTTTGTTTTTTTCTTGTATATTTGTTTGAGTTCTTTGTAGATTCTGGATATTAGCCCTTTGTCGGATGAGTAGATTGCAAAAATTTTCTCCCATTCTGTAGGTTACCTGTTCACTCTGATGGTAGTTTCTTTTGCTGTGCAGAAGCTCTTTAGTTTAATTAGATCCCATTTGTCAATTTTGGCTTTTGCTGCCATTGCTTTTGGTGTTTTAGACATGAAGTCTTTGCCCATGCCTATGTCCTGAATGGTATTACCTAGGTTTTCTTCTACGGTTTTTATGGTATTAGGTCTAACATTTAAGTCTCTAATCCATCTTGAATTAATTTTCGTATAAGGAGTAAGGAAAGGATCCAGTTTCAGCTTTCTACTTATGGCTAGCCAATTTTCCCAGCACAATTTATTAAATAGGGAATCCTTTCCCCCTTTCTTGTTTCTCTCAGGTTTGTCAAAGATCAGATGGCTGTAGATGTGTGGTATTATTTCTGAGGAGTCTGTTCTGTTCCATTGGTCTCTATCTCTGTTTTGGTACCAGTACCATGCTGTTTTGGTTACTGTAGCCTTGTAGTATACTTTGAAGTCAGGTAGCGTGATGCCTCCAGCTTTGTCCTTTTGACTTAGGATTGTCTTGGCAATGAGGGCTCTTTTTTTGGTTCCATATGAACTTTGAAGCAGTTTTTTCCAATTCTGTGAAAAAACTCATTGGTAGCTTGATGGGGATGGCATTGAATCTATAAATAACCTTGGGCAGTATGGCCATTTTCACGATATTGATTCTTCCTATCCATGAGCATGGTATGTTCTTCCATTTGTTTGTGTCCTCTTTTATTTCACTGAGCAGTGGTTTGTAGTTCTCCTTGAAGAGGTCCTTTACATCCCTTGTAAGTTGGATTCCTAGGTAATTGATTCTCTTTGAAGCAATTGTGAATGGAAGTTCATTCCTGATTTGGCTCTCTGTTTGTCTGTTACTGGTGTATAGGAATGCTTGTGATTTTTGCACATTAATTTTGTACCCTGAGACTTTGCTGAAGTTGCTTATCAGCTTAAGGAGATTCTGGGCTGAGACAATGGGGTTTTCTAAATATACAATCATGTCATCTGCAAACAGGGACAATTTGACTTCTTCTTTTCCTAACTGAATACCCTTGATTTCTTTCTCTTGCCTGATTGCCCTAGCCAGAACTTCCAAGACTATGTTGAATAGGAGTGGTGAGAGAGGGCATCCCTGTCTTGTGCCAGTTTTCAAAGGGAATTTTTCCAGTTTTTGCCCATTCAGTATGATATTAGCTGTGGGTTTGTCATAAATAGCTCTTATTATTTTGAGGTACGTTCCATCAATACCGAATTTATTGAGCGTTTTTAGCATGAAGGGCTGTTGAATTTAGTCAAAAGCCTTTTCTGCATCTATTGAGATAATCATGTGGTTCTTGTCTTTGGTTCTGTTTATATGCTGGATTACGTTTATTGATTTGCGAATGTTGAACCAGCCTTGCATCCCAGGGATGAAGCCCACTTGATCATGGTGGATAAGCTTTTTGATGTGCTGCTGAATCCGGTTTGCCAGTATTTTATTGAGGATTTTTGCATCGATGTTCATCAGGGATATTGGTCTAAAATTCTCTTTTTTTGTTGTGTCTCTGCCAGGCTTTGGTATCAGGATGATGTTGGCCTCATAAAATGAGTTAGGGAGGATTCCTTCTTTTTCTATTGATTGGAATAGATTCAGAAGGAATGGTACCAGCTCCTCCTTGTACCTCTGGTAGAATTCAGCTGTGAATCCATCTGGTCCTGGACTTTTTTTGGTGGGTAGGCTATTAATTATTGCGTCAATTTCAGAGCCTGCTATTGGTCTATTCAGGGATTCAACTTCTTCCTGGATTAGTCTTGGAAGAGTGTAACTCTCCAGGAAATTATCCATTTCTTCTAGATTTTCTAGTTGGTTTGCATAGAGGTGTTTATAGTATTCTCTGATGGTTGTTTGTATTTCTGTGGGGTCGGTGGTGATATCCCCTTTATCATTTTTTATTGCGTCTATTTGATTCCTCTCTCTTTTCTTCTTTATTAGTCTTGCTAGCGGTCTGTCAATTTTGTTGATCTTTTCAAAAAACCAACTCCTGGATTCATTGATTTTTTGGAGGGCTTTTTGTGTCTCTATCTCCTTCAGTTCTGCTCTGATCTTAGTTATTTCTTGCCTTCTGCTAGCTTTTGAATGTGTTTGCTCTTGCCTCTCTAGTTCTTTTAATTGTGATGTTAGAGTGTCAATTTTAGATCTTTCCTGCTTTCTCTTGTGGGCATTTAGTGCTATAAATTTCCCTCTACACACTGCTTTAAATGTGTCCCAGAGATTCTGGTATGTTGTATCTTTGTTCTCATTGGTTTCAAAGAACATCTTTATTTCTGTCTTCATTTCGTTATGTACCCAGTAGTCATTCAGGAGCAGGTTGTTCAGTTTCCATGTAGTTGAGCGGTTTTGATTGAGTTTCTTAGTCCTGAGTTCTAGTTTGATTGCACTGTGGTCTGAGACACAGTTTGTTATAATTTCTGTTCATTTACATTTGTTGAGGAGTGCTTTACTTCCAATTATGTGGTCAATTTTGGAATAAGTGCAATGTGGTGCTGAGAAGAATGTATATTCTGTTGATTTGGGGTGGAGAGTTCTATAGATGTCTATTAAGTCCACTTGGTGCAGAGATGAGTTCAATTCCTGGATATCCTTGTTAACTTTCGGTCTTGTTGATCTGTCTAATGTTGACAGTGGAGTGTTGAAGTCTCCCATTATTGCTGTATGGGAGTCTAAGTCTCTTTGTTAGTCTGTAAGGACTTGCTTTATGAATCTGGGTGCTCCTGTATTGGGTGCATATATATTTAGGAGAGTTAGCTCTTCCTGTTGAATTGATCCCTTTACCATTATGTAATGGCCTTCTTTGTCTCTTTTGATCTTTGATGGTTTAAAGTCTGTTTTATCAGAGACTAGTATTGCAACCCCTGCTTTTTTTGTTCTCCATTTGCTTGGTAGATCTTCCTCCATCCCTTTATTTTGAGCCTATGTATGTCTCTGCATGTGAGATGGTTCTCCTGAATACAGCAGACTGATGGGTCTTGACTCTTTATCCAGTTTGCCAGTCTGTGTCTTTTAATTGGAGCATTTAGTCCATTTACATTTAAGGTTAATATTGTTATGTGTGACCTTGATCCAGCCATTATGATATTAACTGGTTATTTTGCTCATTAGTTGATGCCGTTTCTTCCTAGCCTTGATGGTCTTTACATTTTTGCATGTTTTTGCAATGGCTGGTACTGGTTGTTCCTTTCCATGTTTAGGGCTTCCTTCAGGGTCTCTTGTAAGGCAGGCCTGGTGGTGACAAAATCTCTAAGCATTTGCTTATCTGTAAAGGATTTTATTTCTCCTTCACTTATGAAACTTAGTTTGGCTGGATATGAAATTCTGGGTTTAAATTCTTTTCTTTAAGAATGTTGAATATTGGCCCCCACTCTCTTCTGGCTTGTAGAGTTTCTGCCGAGAGATCTGCTGTTAGTCTGATGGGCTTCCCTTTGTGGGTAACCCGACTTTTCTCTCTGGCTGCCCTTAAGATTCTTTCCTTCATTTCAACTTTGGTGAATCTGGCAATTATGTGTCTTGGAGTTGCTCTTCTCGAGGAGTATCTTTGTGGTGTTCTCTGTATTTCCTGAATTTGAATGTTGGCCTGCCTTACTAGGTTGGGGAAGTTCTCCTGGATGATATCCTGAAGAGTGTTTTCCAGCTTGGTTCCATTTTCCCCCTCACTTTCAGGCACCCCAATCAGACGTAGATTTGGTCTTTTTACATAATCCCATACTTCTTGCAGGCTTTGTTCATTTCTTTTTCTTCTTTTTTCTTTTGGTTTCTCTTCTCACTTCATTTCATTCATTTGATCCTCAATCGCTGATACTCTTTCTTCCAGTTGATCGAGTCAGTTACTGAAGCTTGTGCCTTTGTCACGTATTTCTCGTGTCATGGTTTTCTTCTCTGTCATTTCGTTTATGACCTTCTCTGCATTAATTAGTCTAGCTGTCAATTTTTCCACCTTTTTTCAAGATTTTTAGTTTCTTTGCGCTGGGTACGTAATTCCTCCTTTAGCTCTGAGAAGTTTGATGGACTGAAGCCTTCTTCTCTCATTTCGTCAAAGTCATTCTCTGACCAGCTTTGATCCGTTGCTGGCGATGGGCTGCGCTCCTTTGCAGGGGCAGATGCGCTCTTATTTTTTAAATTTCCAGCTTTTCTGCCCCGCTTTTTCCCCATCTTTGTGGTTTTATCTGTCTCTGGTCTTTGATGATGGTGGCGTACTGCTGGGGTTTTGGTATAGGTGTTCTTACTTTTTGATACTTTTCCTTCTGACAGTCAGGACCGTCAGCTGTAGGTCTGTTGGAGATTGCTTGAGGTCCACTCCAGACCCTGTTTGCCTGGGTATCAGCAGCAGAGGTTGCCGAAGATAGAATATTGCTGAACAGCGAGTGTACCTGTCTGATTCTTCCTTTGGAAGTTTCCTCTCAGGGGTGTACTCCACCCTGTCAGGTGTGGGGTGTCAGACTGCCCCTAATGGGGGATGTCTCCCAGTTAGGCTACTCAGGGGTCAGGGACCCACTTGAGCAGGCAGTCTGTCCGTTCTCAGATCTCAATCTCCGTGTTGGGAGATCCACTGCTCTCTTCAAAGCTGTCAGACAGAGTCGTTTGCATCTGCAGAGGTTTCTGCTGCTTTTGTTGTTGTTGTTGTTAACTGCCCTGTCCCCAGAGGTGGAGTCTACAGAGACAAGCAGGTTTCCTTGAGCTGCTGTGAGCTCCACCCAGTTTGAGCTTCCCAGCGGCTTCGTTTACCTACTTAAGCCTCAGCAATGGTGGGCGCCCCTCCCCCAGCCTCGCTGCTGCCTTGCGGTTAGATTGCAGACTGCTGTGTTAGCCATGAGGGAGGCTCCGTGGCAGTGGGACCCTCCCCGCCAGGTGTGGGATATAATCTCCTGGTGTGCCCATTTGTTTAAAGCGCAGTATTGGGGTGGGAGTTACCCAATTTTCCAGGTGTTGTGTGTCTCAGTTCCCCTGGCTAGGAAAAGGGATTCTCTTCCCCCTTGCGCTTCCCAGGTGAGGCGATGCCTTGCCCTACTTCAGCTCTCGCTGGTCGGGCCGCAGCAACTGACCAGCACCGATTGTCCAGCACTCCCTAGTGAGATGACCCCAGTACCTCAGTTGAAAATGCAGAAATCACCGGTCTTCTGTGTGGTTCATGCTGGGAGTTGGAGACTGGAGCTGTTCCTATTCGGCCATCTTTTTTTTTTTTTTTTTTTTTTTTTTTGAGATGGAGTCTCGCTCTGTTGCCCAGGCTGGAGTGCAGTGGCCGGATCTCAGCTCACTGCAAGCTCCGCCTCCCGGGTTTACGCCATTGTCCTGCCTCAGCCTCCCGAGTAGCTGGGACTACAGGCTCCCGCCACCTCGCCCGGCTAGTTTTTTGTATTTTTTAGTAGAGACGGGGTTTCACCGGGTTAGCCAGGATGGTCTCGATCTCCTGACCTCGTGATCCGCCCATCTCGGCTTCCCAAAGTGCTGGGATTACAGGCTTGAGCCACCGCGCCCGGCCTATTCGGCAATCTTCTAAATTGCAATTCTTGTAGGCTTGATTGGATTTTCTTGCTCATGCTACAGTGTTGGACTGCATCCCAAGAGCCTCTGATTTCATCTGATTTTTTCCCCCAATCTTGAATTAATTTTATATTCTGATCTTTCCCCCATAATGCTTCTCTGTAAATAGTTTGGCAGTCACTAATTTTAACCAAGCCTTTTTTTTTTTTTTTTTTTTTTTTGTTAATCTCAGTTCTATGACTCTCTATCAGTCAGGATCCAATCAAGATAAAGAAACTACACAGCAATTGAAAGAGTTAATTTTAAGATAAAAGATAATTCCGTCCTGGTTAACATAGGGAAGCCCCATCTCTACTAAAACTACAAGAATTAGCCAGACATGGTGGCACATGCCTATAGTCTGAGCTACTCAGGAGGCTGAGGCAGGAGAATCACTTGAACCTGGGAGATGGAGGTTGCAGTAAGCTAAGATTATGCTACTGCACTCCAGCCTGGGTGACAAAGCGAGACTCCATCAGAAAAAAAAAAAAAAAAAAAAAAAAGATAAAGGATTATTTTTGATGACTATAAGTTGAATAACTTTACAGAATTAAAGAGAACTTTAAAATAGTTTACATTTGATGGGAAAAACATGGAAAGAACAAACTTGGAAAGTAGTGAGCAGTTCTTCTCCAAAACTAGGATTCAGACATAATTGGACAAAGCATAGTTATAGCTCCTTGCATAGTTCAGAAATTCCTTGAATTACTCTGGGCCAAAGCTGGTCAATAGTCACTAACAAGGCAGGAAACATCCCTCCTTGGTGGGATACACCAAGGCTTGTTATCTAACTGCTGGGGTGCATACAAGGCTCACTGAAAACCTCCACATGGGGAGCCACTTAAACTTAATGAAAAAAAATTGCTATGGGACAGTTTGTTTCCTGTAATGTATCATGCTCCTTTATAGCCCTGGTTCTTAACAATACTCTCTATAGGAGTCAAAGAGGGCTGGTCCTATTCATATTTCTTTTTGTTTCATTTTGAACCATTTTGTGAATTGTGAATAATTTGAAAAAAAAAGAAAACAAAGAAAAAATATGCTGGGAAGAGTGTATGCTTCATTCATTCAAAGTAGCTGGAAACAATTTAAGCAAAGATTTGACCTTCTGAGAGCAATAAAGCACATATATTCAATCATTTCAGTTTTTCCCTTGAGAATCTGTCACAGTCAGCTAACCAAGAACATTTACTTTTTGTAGACCTGTATAAAGAATTGTTCTTGATGATGTTAGGACAAAAGAGAATTAAAAACATCATTAAATCAACAAATTCACCAAAGCCTGTCAGTCTCCAGAGCCTGTACTCTTCCCTAAGGTGTGAGTTTGGAATGATTCTTTAGTAACCTTGCATCAGAGCAGGTAGACGAAGTCTCTCTTTCCCTCTCTGCTCCACCTCAGGATATTTCCAAATCTTTATTTACCCTTCACTTCCTCTTATGGCAGAGGAGGTACTGCCACCACAGAATTTTATCAAGTGTTAGAGCTTGATAAATGTTGGATTCAAAATCATCACTGGCAAGCAGCTAACTGTATTGTGTTGGAAAAAATCAATCTACATCTCTGAATTGTGATATGGGAGAATTATATCTAATTATCTGATGACTGTTACAGTTATATATTATAAAAAGTATTCTTCTTTATTTCCTAAGCTAACGCCTACCAGAAACCTCATGATAATCTTCAAATACAGCGTAAAGAAGAGGGTTGGGATAAATTGACCTGTTTAATGTATGTGATTGAAAAGTTTCTATTTTTCCATTAAGTGATACAAAATTAGCTGTAAACTGACACTGAAAACTCAATATATTTCACATCTTGCAACTACAAAAAATGCCAAAATAAAATGTATAGATAAAAGTCAAATCAATAAAATAAAATGCAGCTATAAAAATATTCAAATCCAAATGATGGCAGAAAAAGCAACAGAGGAAGAAAATCACAAATGACTAATAATAAAATGAAAAACTTAAGTTCAACCATATCAAATAGATTAATATTCCGTAGAGAAAACACTTACGTAAAGAAAACTCAAGGCCTAGAAATTTTAATGGGTGGATTTTATAAAACATCCTAGGAAGAAAGAATCAGCATTCTTTGTTTATACAAAACTTTTCAGGAAGTGGAGGGTTGGGGTGCAGTGTCATCCATGTGTTGTCCCAACTACTTGGGAAGCTGAGGCAGGAGAATCACTTGAGCCCAGGAGTTTGAGGTTTAGCACTCTATGATGGTGCCACTGCACTCCCACCCCTCCACCATCTGAAAAGGAAAGGAAAGGAAAGGAAAGGGAAGGGAAGGGGAGGGGAGGGGAGGGGATGGAAGGGGAGGGGAGGGGAGGGAGGAAAAAGGAAAGAAAGAGAAAGAAAGAAAGACAAACACTCTGACTCATTTTAAGAGGCCAATCTCACTCTGATAATAAAACCTGACACAGACATAATAAAAGGAAGTCAAGAAAAACAAAAGGCAAACACTTGTCATAAACACATATTTAAAAATCCAAGAAAATAGTAAATCAAAGTAATCAATATATAAAGCAGATAGATCAAGATCAGAAAGGGTTTATTACAGAAATACAGGCCTGATTTAAATTTGGAGAGATAATGAGTTTAGTTTATAATATTAGCAGAATAAAAGGAAAACCAATATGAGTATCTCAATAGAAGCAGAAAAAAGCTATTTAAAAAGCTCAACATTCATTCCTGATAAAACTTCTTAGCAAAATAGGAATAAGGGGGAAATTCCTCAGTCTAATAAAGAACATCTATGAAAAAACTTATGACTAACATCATACTTAATAAAGATTCTGTTTAGACTTAAAGATAATATTCCTTCCTATTGCTTTCCCTTTACCTGATACCCTTTCACTAAGGTCTCCTTTTCCCTGAAGTATTAGCTCCTGATGGTGGTTTATCCATATTGTCTCTGTTTTTTATTATTTTCTCTCTTCTCAATTCCTTGTAATCTAATTTCTTCAACCATCAAGTAATACCAAAGGTCACAATTGTTTCAAAGCAATTTCCCTTTTCTTTTTCCTTTCTCAAGCTATTCACAGCACTGACTCTCTCCTTCTTGGGACTCCCTAAGTATTAGCTGTTCTTTCTCAGTTTCCTTCTAGGTCTGGGATGACCCATGCAGCTCCTGAAGTATTATTCTCATAAATTCTTGTCACAATTCCATGTTTTTGCTATGATATTTTTTCTCAACTACAGGGAAGGGAAGTTCAATAAGATCAAATTGTATCAGCTAGTTTACATTGTGGTGGTTTGACATCAGAAACTGGGAGAAGAAAGAATTCCTGTTACTTTCAATCTGTCCGATTCTTTTCGTCTTCCCAGCAAAGCGCCTATCATCGAGATCAGTTGCCTTTCAGCTTGCATTTGGACACATACTCTGATTTCTCTCAGTCCAGCATGCACAGTTCAGAGAGCTCTGCTCAAATCACAAATCTTATTAGTGGTCTTTCCCCTCCTCCCATGTTTCTGCTTACACTTAAATGCCTTCCATGGCACTTCAAATAAAGAACAAACTCATCAGTATGAAAAACTTACTGTGCCCACTAGGGCCCTAAGTATGATTCCAGCTTCAGTTTTAACCATACAGCCCTCTTATCTCTCTGCTCCAGCAGTCTAAGCCGTCCATCTGCTCCCTTTCTTGTCACTCGGGCTTCGCGCTTAAATGTCTCTCTATCTGAGAGCTCCTTTCCCCCTTTTACCTAAGTTCGAATCATTCTTCTGATTCAGCACAAATCTTATTCTCTCTAGAAACACTTCCATGACCTTTCTGCCTAGGTCAAATCTTCTATCAGTCAAGTATTCTCACAGCGCCTTGACCTCTCCTGAACAGCACTTATCAGCATTGCAGTTTTGCCTTGCATTTATGGTATAATTATCTAATTATTCTGTCTCTGTTAACAGACCATTTTACTTCAATAGTTCAGTAGCCATAGGTATGTTTACTTTTCATCATATACTTGAGAATATAGTATTTATATATATTAATATATAATATGTGTTTCAGTACATATCGATACATGTGTATCAGCATATATTAAGATATATAAGTATACATAATATGTATATTATATGATTATGTATATATAGTATGCAATATGTATAATATACAATATACTATGTATATTGTATATAACTATAATAGGTATTATACATAATATTATATATAACATATATTATACAATATATATAATATAATATATAATATATATATGAGTTTGCAGATACACATACAGACACCTGGCTAGGCAGATAGTCTTTGCATATAAGGTCTATCTATTTACCTGTTCATTTGTCAATATTTCAGCCCTTCTTTAGGCCTTCTTCTTGATGACTCTGACTTCAAGGTTTATGGGCTCAACTGGCTTTCAACAGTTCCCACATTGCTTAGTCACTTTGGCTGCCTGTTACCTGACTGCTCCTCTGTTGATGAATGACAACATCAACCTATGCTTGTTGCCTGCTGAAATCTGTATCCTCCGACCTAAGGCACTTGGAGCTCTTATTGGTTTATTTCTTACCTTCAAAATAACCTTTTGTTTGCTTGTTAAGTGTTTGTTCTACATATTCAGAATACTAAGGGGATTTGCACGTGGGACACACCCAGAACTACCCTTTTAGCCCTTCTCTTCACCACCTTTCCTGTGCCCTGCCTTCTTCGGAGCCTGGCCTCCCTGACTGTCCAGAATCTTGGGGTGAGTTCCCTGTTGCTCACTTGCAGCTGCAGCACGAATGAACTCACACCCTGTGAGGCACTGTCTCAGCTCAGATGAGGGAATCTAAACCCATATGCCAAAATCTTATCAGTTCATCACATGCATTTTGCATCTGTAATTAAGATGAAGCTCTCAGGACTGACATGAGCATTCTAGAGTTTTGGGGGCTCAGTGAGTGGAAAACAAGTCAAAGAGAGTTAATATTGTCAGTGACCAATGACAAAACACTTAAGAGCAATTAAGGAACTCAAACTGAAACTGCTTTCTTATGTAATATTTTATTTTATTATATAAGTAGATATTCTAATTAGAATACATTTAAAATTTTAACATTTAAATATTTAATTATAATACCTATTGAATATGATAATGGAATGCTCTGGGAATTTTCTTTCTTTTTTTTTTTTTTTGATACCTCCATCAGTAGACTACCCATAATGTTAAAAACACACACACACACAAAAATTAAAATACCAAAGAAAACAGGCTGGACAATATGGATGTCCATGTCTAAATCACATAAGCCCAACAGACAGCATATTCCAGCTGTGCTTCTATTTAGAGTTCTATTATAGAAATAGAAACAGTTAAAGAATTCTGTAAGACTCTGCCAATTACATAGAATATTATCTTGAGCAAGTGCTTAACTTGTGTGCTTCAGTTTTCTCATCTGTAAAATGACATTACAACAGTACTACCACACAGGGGTGCTCTGAGAAATAAAGGTGTTCCCATATGTAAAGTGTTTAGAACAATTCCTGCTATTTTCCTGGTCTTTTTCCTTCCTGTCTGACATTCCCTACCAGGGCATAAGACTCATCAAATATGTTCATTTTGGATCACCTCTGTCTCTGGCAGGAGGCCTTCATATATGCAACAAATTTTCCTAAAGAAATATACACAAATGATCAATTAGAGGATTTGCAATGGATCTTGCCTGCTGTGGACATGGGGCTGTATTCTATCTTTAGTTGGAGCATATGCTGTGCATCTCACAGGCTTTCGTTAGTGCTTTCAAAATCCCAGACACCCAAGAAATGTTCAGGCAATGAGTTCCTTTTCTTTCTTGGGTTATCAAAAAATAAATATGCTATAGTGAGAGAGCACTGGACAGGGAGCAGGTAGATATGGCTCTGCCAGTTTGTCTTCAGTCTCTACCCTTTCAGAGCTTCATTCCTTCTTCTGCAAAACTAGGAATCTAATCACAAGTTTGCGGAAAGGCTTTGAATACAAAATATGATCATTATATAAATGCACTTTGAAAGTAGTGAAGTTTTGTATAAATTTGAAAGCTATTGATGATGATTGTTAACAGTGTTAACTGTTATTACAGTAAGTAGCAGAAGGTGCTCAGTATAGAATGGGTAAAATTTATTGTGATAGTTACTGTAATAATAACAACTTCTCATCACACTCTGCCCCCGATCTTGAAGAAGATCCAACTTGCAGGATCTTCTTCAAGATTGGGGGCAGAGTGTAAAGGGAAGTTGTTAGCTTTCTATTCAAATTTCTCCTATACCAGCGCTAGAGCATGGCCACAGAGAAAGTGTATAAACTGATGTGTCATGATCCTTCCAGGAAAGATAGACACTGAAATAAGTACTCACTGTCCAGTCTCTGGAAGTGATTCTGACCAAATATTCCCAGATAAAAAATAAACTGGATGTTGGGGCCTGAAGGACCCACAGAATTTGAGGATGTAAAATATTTTTCAAATCTTAAGGACTAAATAAACCTATTACATGGGTTTCAGATGAAATGAACTTTGAGGCCCTTTCAACCCATGTATTCTTAGATGTCACAATTTTTAACCTGTGAAATAATAACAAAAACCACCCTGACCATAACCACACACACCACCACTTTAACAACTGCCTTCATATAGTACTTAATTATGTGCCAGACACTATTTTAAGTACTTTACATATATTATTTCCTTAACTGATATAACAATACTATGAGGCAGTTACTATTAGTATCTCATTTTATAAATAAGACAATGAATTTACAGAAAAAGTAAAAACCTTGCTCGAGGACCAGAGTCATCAACAGCAGAGCCAGGGTTTGAAGGCGGATGGTCTGTCTCAGAGTCACCATCTTAATCGTCCCTTCCCTGTTTGAAGTCAGAAAACAGAATCTTTCTTATATGGTTTGGAGCTGTGTCCCACCCAAATCTCATGGAGAATTGAAATCTCAAGTGTTGGAGGTGGGGCTTGGTGGGAGGTGACTGGATCATGGGGTTGGATCCTTCATGAATGGTTTAGCACCATTCCCTTGGTGCTAACTCGTGATGGAGCTCTCATGAGATTTGGTTGTTTAAAAGTATGTAAACACTTTTAAACCTTGGTCCTGCTCCTGTCACATAAGACGCCTGCTCCCTCTTTGCCTTCTGCCTTGAGTAAAAGCTCCCTGAGACCTCCCCCAAAGCAGATGCTGTTATGCTTCCTGTACAGCCGGTGAAACATGAGCCAATTAATCCTCTTTTTAAATATAGATTACCCTTTCTCAGGCATTTCTTTATAGCAATGGTGAGAATGGGCTAATATACTTCCCATCAAAACTAACTCCTCCTGTCCCTTAACTACTTCTCCCTCAAAGCAGACATAGATTAAATCATCTTCAGAAAAAGGGCATTTCTCTGAGAACATGTTGCTTTTTACACTTGGTGCTATCACAATACCCCATAATGTGTATCCTTCTAAATAAGCAAGTTCATTCATTCCTTCAACAGTTAGTGAGCATTGACTCTCTTGGTTACACAGCTGGGAAGAGAGGAGTGAGACATGCAGATGTTTCTCAGGTACTCACAATGTAGAGTGATAGAAACAAAAATGTATAATCATAGTAGGAAATTAGAAGTGCTACAGAAAAGGTCGGTTTACGGTGTTACAAAGACACAAAGTCCAGTGTGCCCTCTTCTGTACCCACCAAGTTCACAATACTTCATTAGTAAGATCAATTATAAACTAACTCAAAAAGACCTAGACAACTCAAAAGCATTTTTCCCATTGAGAAACTTCTTTACTGTAAATAGCTGCACCTCTGAGGTGACAAACTAGCTTTGGAATGTGGCTGTTTGATGTCCAAATAGTGATATTTTGTAGAAAATTTTCAAAAAATATTTTCTAAAAGAGGCATTTCCCCAATGAGACCAGCCAAAGGTAATAAAAAGAAAGATATTGCATGCTGCATTTGTAACTTAACATGAGGTTGAGATACTGTAGAACCCATGACTGCTATAAGGAAATGAGCTCATAAACCTCTGAGGGGTCCTATTGGAGTGAAATAAGTATCTTTCTATTTTACTTTATTTTCACTTTTTAGTACTTCTCCACCAACCTTTAAAATTAATGTTTTAATTAATTGATGTATTTGTTTATACATTCATTCAGAACGTAGTTATAAATGTCATTCTGTAATATTCTGTAATGTATATGACCATATAGTTAGTACAGGTGGAAAGGGAGGCTGGGCAGAATCTGGATAGCTTCCCAGGGAATTTAACAGACTCATATCTGATTGTGAATTTTTTTTTAGACAAGGAAAATGCAAAAAGGGTGAAAAGTGTCACAATTATCAGACAAAATGTAAAGGTCTGAGTAGGATTCTTGGGGTGCACATGGGAGGAAAAAGACTCTGGAGCTTTGGCAAGATATGGCAGGTGGCCTCTCAGAGACCTGTGCTTTCTTTGTAGGTCTCTCTGGAAATGAGAATTCTATGTTTATCCCAGAAGTGTATGGATATTCTAGCTTAGTCTACTAAAGCACTCAGGGACTTATCCAACTGTCTGACCCTCAATCACAGAAAGCTCTGGCCAGATAGTTGACCTTCTGGCCATTACTTTGGTTATAATGCAGTTGGACATACAGCAGCTTCAGTTGCAAGAAAATATGCAGGAAGGATGTCTTGTTATTGACAGTGAAATTACACATGAGACCTGGGCAGGCCACAAGTTGACTCTTGGAGTTCGTTACCTCCTTCGAACATCCACGTTTCAGTTGAGGACCCAGGAGCCCATTCCTCAGTTCCTTGCTCTTGGCCATGAAGCTTTCAAATTCCAGGCTTAAACCTCATTCTGGGCTTTGCACAGATTGAGTACTAAATATAATAGTATGTGTATGAAAATAAGAGTATGAGTTTACTTAAGATTCCCAATTTCCTTTAGAAGAATAAATAAATGGCAATATGATTTCATTATCACCTCTCAATATTAATTTTTTTAATTAACTATTTCTAAAGGTAATATATTATGTGACATGGTAATTAGACTTTGGTACTTAATACACAGCTTTTTATTTTAAAAAATTACCAGTGGTTCCTTTATTCCTTTTATGGAATTAAACAATATAAAGTTTTTGATTTTTTCAATTACTTTTTTCTTTCTAATTGAGGAATTTCTGCTACTCAACTCCTCCTCATCCCTTTTCTCAAGCTGCTATTTTCACAATTGGAGTGGGGATAAAGATTAGTGTTCTGAAATCCTGCACCCACAACTTGTTCATACACAATTTAGCAAGAAGAAGAAAGGCTCAAATGATTTAAGGCGTACAGTCTGGGAGCCTGCACACTCTAAGTTGAGGCCTCTAAATTGTACAGGTCCTCCTTTATTACTTATTGTACCTTGGCAGGAATGAGGAACAGATTGATATATTTTAAGGCATAGGGTCTTCTCTAGTGAAAGTTCTGCAGATCCACAAAAGAAGTGCTTGTCTCCTCTACCATTAGAGTGAAATGAAACTCTACCTTGATATTCCATGTCATCAGCAGTGTAGCCCAGTGACTACCGAAAACCGTGTGTACAAGGAAGTGTCACAGAATTTGCCCTCTTCATTCCATCCTCATTCTCATTTTCTTCATTCAAGACTTTTAATTTATTTTCTAGGTTGTAAAAATCCCAATTTCTTCTACTGTCTTCATTATCTCTCTTCCCCATTTACCTTCCATGTTGCCATCAGACATCTTGAACATTGATTTTGTGTTCTGAACTTTACTAAAGTTATTTATCATAAAGCTATATCTTTATATATATATATAATATATATATAACTTTATCATAAAGTTATATATATGTTTGAGAGGCTTTTGGCAGTCTTTAAGGGTTGTCTAGGTATAGAATCATATTATCAGTGAAGAGAGATAATTTGATTTTCCTTTTTCCTATTTGGGTGCCTTCTATTTCTTTCTCTTGCTACTTGCTGTGGCTGTCACATCCAGTACCGTGTTGAGTGGTGAGAGTGGGCACATTTGTCTTGTTCTAGTTCTTAGGGGGAATGCTTCCAGCTTTTGCCCATTCAGTATGACGTTGGCTGTGGGTTTCTCATAGATGTCTCTTTTTCTTGAAGTCTGTTCCTTTTGTTTAGTTTAAGAGTTTTTAACATGAAGAGATGCTGAATTTTATCAGAAGAATTTTTCTGCATCTATCAAAATGATCATATGGTTTTCGTTCATAATTCTGTTTACATGGTGAATCACATTTATTGATTTGCATATGTTGAACCAACCTTGCATCCCAGGAATAAAGTCTACTTGATCATGCTGAATTAACTTTATGATATGCTGCTGGATCAAGTTTGCTAGTCTCTTGTTGAGAACTTTTGTGTCTATGTTCATCAGGAATATTGGCCTGTGGTTTTCTTTTTTTGTTGTATCTTTGCTAGATTTTGGTGTCGGGATGATATTGGTTTCATAAAAGGAGTAGGGAGGAATCCCTCCTCCTCGATTTTTTGGGAATAGTTTCAGTAGGATTGGTACCATCTCTTTTTTGTACATCTGGTAGAATTTGGTCCAGGGATTTTTTTAAATTGGGTTTATTTTTGTTACTGATTCAATTTTGGAATTCATTACTGGTCTGTTCAGGGTTTCAATTTCTTCCTGAGTCAATCTTGGGATGCTGTTTCCAGTAGTTTATCCATTTCTTCTAGATTTTCTAGTTTGTGCACATGGAGGTGCTCATAACAGTCTCTGAGGATGTTTTGAAATTTTGTGAGATCAATTGCAATGTTTGTCATTTCTAATTATGTTTACTCATATTGCTATCAAATAGTTTGAAATTACTATCTTCATGATTCTCTCTCTTTCTTACAGCCCTTGGATGGTTGCTTATTATCTTCACAATAATGTTCTAACACCTTAACATGATATGCTACAATTTTTATGTTTTATGTCTTAATGAATTTATCTTACCATGTCCCTTTTAGCATTTTGAATTCTAACCATATGGAGGTAGACTGCAAACATTCCAGGATCTTCTGGCCTCTGTGTTTTACATAAGTCATATCTTAGTTACTAAAAAATCTTTAGTCCCCTTTTCCTTTACCTAAAACTTATGGACCTTATGAAAACCTCATTTTGCCTGCCTTTTTAGTTTGCTTAGCTTTCCATTTGATTCTCATACCTGTCTGTGCAAACCTACATCCTAGCATCTATCACATCATGTGATATTACTTTCTCAATATTTATGTCTTCTCTGCTAACATATAAACTATTTGAGAGTAGGAACTGTGTTTTATTTACGTTGTTCTCTAGTATTTCACAAAGTAACTAGCACACTGAAAGCAGTCAATAAAGGTTTGTTGAATGATTGAATTAATTACTGAATGAACCAATTAATAAGACAGCTGTTTTCCAATGTTAAAAAAAAAAAAAAAAACTGGGTTAGAAAATAGCACTTTAATTCAGTAATTCCAATCTTGGAAGCCTTGAATGCCAAGATGATGAGTTTAGGTTAATTTAGTGTTCAGCAGGAAACCATGACATGTATTGAGGGGAGGAATGGTTTAAAGGTTCTGCCCCTCTAGAGGATTAATCTGTCAGGTTTGGCAAATTAGAACAAAGGGGCAGACAACCAATTATGAGTGTATGAGAAACAGAATTGACCTTCTATGGAAAACCTTTGTAGTATCATTTAAGTTCAAACACATAGCAGAGGCTACTTCTTTCATTCCATTTAATTAATTAATTTATGTATTTGTTGATTGAGACGTGGTCTCACTGTGACCCAGGCTAGACTGAAGCTTTCACTTATTTTAAGCTCTCTGTTGTGAGCTCAAAGGAGTACTTCTCCAGCTTCATCTCTGTACTTCCTTTGAATAGGCACGGGATGATTAAGTCATTTGTTCAAGGGCATACAGCAACTATTAGTAACAGAGGCAAAATACGAATCAGAGTTTGCTGTCTCAATTTCAGGCAAGACTAGTCAATCCTCTGCTTTTTAAAAAAGTTGTAACTTTTCTCACTTAAACTTCTGAATTCTCATGTTCCCAAAATTTTCATATTTCTTACCTGCAAGTTCTAACATTAGTCATGAGACTCAGTAGATCTACATGTGGTCAAGAAGTTATGGAACTCCCTGTCGTTTCTTTCTTCTCCAAGTTCCTCAGAGCAGTAAGAAGCAGTTCACTTAATATTTACTTTATAATATTCTATTTTAACAACTATGTGTTCTTTCTATACCTTGCCTTCAATAGATCCTTAATTCTAAGTAAATACAGGGGAAATTATAAGTAACTATATTCCATGATATTCTAAATAGCTATATACCTCATTCTCTACTGGCGTTGTGGTTATTTCTGCCTTCATTTCAAATTGGGTTTGAGAATCTAGTCCCACAATCATTGTGAAGAGGCTCTATTTTCCTGGAATCATTTGCAATTACAAAAATTATCAGTTGAAGTATTTCAGGAATAAAAGCATCATAGGTAATTTTATTGGATAGAGATTTAATACGTGGAACTAGAAATGCATACAGTCATTTGGAGGGCTGGGGATATGAAGGTTAGGAATCTGCCTTTAAGAAATTTAGAAGTACAGGTATCAAAAGTAGTTTATGACACCATCTGCTCCCAGGACTAAAGCAGGTGTTCTTCAGGAGGTCCCTGGAAGCCAAGAGAAGACACCCTCTATGTTTTTAGTTTCCTACATGCAATAGGTGTGATCTCTGTTGCTTGTCAACAGAGAAGACTCCAGTAAGTCAAGGAATCCAGCGTGAATATTACAAGTGGCCTGCAGCTTCTGTGGGGGAAGAGCTTTTCTTTCTCACTTGTTTCTAAATAGCATTCTAGTGACTCATTAGCTGAATCTGAAGTACAAGGGATTTTGAGAATTAGCATTCCTGGCTTCTCTCCTGTGATGCCAAGAAGAACCCAGAAAGAGGTGATGGTGGAGCTTCACTGAGCACAGTCTGGAACACTTGCATTCTTTACAGCTTTTCCAATTTCTTAAAAGATAATTTCGCTTATTAATGAAGGGAAAACAATTGTAACAATGCACAGTGTATTTAGCGCACACTATGTTTAAACAATGCAAACATGAAATGGAAATGCTGTCCTACTGGAAGAATACCTTCAATACATCACGTGTTCTACCTCCTCTCTTCCAATGCCATGAACTATTTAAACATTTTCACTGGGGTCTCACACAGATCTTTAACACAGATAGTGACTTTGAAAATCATATTAGACTATATTTGAAAGCATAGTTCATAAAATGATGGATAGTTCATGTTATATTAATGTAAATAGAATACTTCGTACTTATATGCCTTTGTGACTTTATTTTCTAGCTAAAAATAAGCACTTGATAGATATTTATTAAATTGAGGTGAGCTTATAAGCGTTTAAGCTCTATAAATGATTTTAAGTATTTAACTGGAAATGTATGGACAACTGAGTTTTTTTACTCTTTTCCATTTATATCAAATAGCTTTTGATGCTAAATTAGTGGCTTTAAAAGTAAGCATTTATTGGCCAGGTATGGTGGCTCACGCCTGTAATCCCAGCACTTTGGGAGGTCGAGGCAGGTGGATCACGAAGTCAGAAGACTGAGACCATCCTGGCCAAGATGGTGAAACCCTGTCTCTACTAAAAATATAAAAATTAGTTGGGTGTGGTGGCGCACGCCTCTAGTCCCAGCTACTTGGGAAGCTGAGGCAGGAGAATTACTTGAACCCAGGAGGCAGAGGTTGCAGTGGGCTGAGTTCACACCATTGCACTCCAGCATGGGCAACAGAATGAGATTCCATCTCAAATTTTAAAAAATAAAACAAAATAAAATAAATAAAGCATGTATTTAGCTTGTGATTCAGACCTTGGCCGGATTGTCCCTTGGGTCTAGGCCATCTTGACAGATATCTACTAATGTTGCTCATATATCTGTGGTCAACTGGCAGGTCAGATTGTGGCTGGATGATATATGATGGCCTCATGTACATATCAGGCAGCCATTAAGCTGTCGATCAGGATGACAGGGATGACTGGTTGACATTTCTCTCATCATTGGACAGAATAACCTGATCTTTTTCACCTGTTCTGAAGGTCTCAAGATCATTAAGAGAAGGCATATAATAATGCATATATTCTTTTCAATTCTCTGCTTTATTATATTTCCTTCTAATGACAGCTGCAGCCCCTCTGCAGCAGCCACTGCAAAGATGTCGACTGCAGTGCGGGAAGCGTCACCATGGAGTTGGCAGGGAGACAAGAACAAGTAACCCCAGCAGGAGCCCTGCCCCCTACTGAGTTGGTAGGGCTAGAGCCAGCCTGGGCACAGCTGCGCCCACCCAGCTGTGGCTCTAGACCCAGGCATCCCTGTGCTCTTGGGGACCCAGGAAGTCTCCTGCCCCCACATGTTCAGAAGTGCTGGCTCCTGCTGCCTGGTCTCTCTCTGCTCACAGCACCAGCTCCAGTAGGAAACGAAGTTGTAGCTGAGAGTGAGTGCTGCTGTTACCCAGTTGGGTGTGTGTGTGCTTGGGGCGGCACTGACACACCAGCCCCCTGTGCCTTGGCCCCAGCACTGACCAGCATTGGAGGCAGGCCTGCAGGCGCCCATCAGCAGGAGTGCTGTGGACAGCACACTAATGGCAGCTGCAGGAAGCAGACAGGTTCCTTGATGGGAAGGGGTGGGACCCTGGTGAAACTCCTCCTTCAAGCCAGCAACCTTCTGAAGCCTGGGGGCCAAGACGCCGGTTCCAGTGAAGTCCACGCCCACAGTGAGAACTTCATTGATGATGTTTTGGCCAATCAAACGGTGCTTTTTCCAGGCCCAATATTGGCTTCCCATGGACCAATCAGTATGCACTTCCTCCATTCTGAGTCCATAAGACCCCAGACTCAGCCAGAATCACTCATTCAACGAGACGACTTGCCTGCAGATAAGATCTACCCACTCCTTTTATTTTATTGAAATAAAAATACAATATCTGAAATTTCAAAAATTAAAAAATAAAAAGTAGTATTAACAGCAGATTAAAATATTGCAAAAGAAAAGTTCAGCAAACTTGAAGATGAGACAACAATAATTATTGATAATGAAGTGCTGGGGAAAGAAGACCACACAACAAAAGTGAACATAATTTGTGGAAATAAGATACAGGAATATGGAAGCCATTCAGATTGTGTAATTGAGTTTCAGAAAGGGAGAAGGAGCAGAGAAATACTTAAAGAAACAATGGCTGAAGTATTTGGTGAAAACTATCAAACTGTAGATCCAAGAAGTCTGATGAAGTCCAAGATGAAACATAAAGAAAACCACACCAAAGCGCATCATAATCAAATTGGTGAAAACCAGTAATAAAGACAAGAATCTTAAAAACTGCTTTGTTTCTGTACAGAGAAATAAAAATAAGAATAACAAAACTATTAAACAAGAAGACAGTTGAATGATATTTTTAAAGTGCTGAAATTTTAAAATTAAACTATAATTCTATAGCTAGTCAACATCTCTTTCAAAAGTGGAGGTGAATCAGACTTTTCAGACAAACAAAAGGCGAGAGACCATTGGCAACAAATCTAAACCATAAAAAATACAGCAAATGAAGTTCTTTAAATAAAAGGGAATGTGTTATCAGTTGGAAAACTGGGTCTATACAAAAGAATTAGATTATGGGATATAATAAATGTGCTGATAAGTATATAATACGTTTCTCATTTTAAAATTATTTAAAAAGATCACTGAGGTTTAGAAGCAATTATAATAACAATGTATTATGCAGTTTATAACATACTGAAAAGTCAGCCTAAAAATCAGAGGAGGATTTGAAAGTCTGTTATAGGGAAACTAGTATAATGTCATTCGAAGGCAAATGCTAAAAGGTAAAGGTGGATTTCTTTACAATCATAGAAACCAGAAAAAAAGAAAGTTATAAGTAATAAGCTAACGGTAGAGATCCAATACAATCTTAAAGATACTAAATTAATCCTTTTGTCAAGAAAATAAAAGAAACCAAGAACAGATTGGATGAAGATAAAGCAAATATCCTGATGTTAGTTATAAATCAAATCATATCAATAATTGCACAAAATAAAATCATCTAAGCATTCTAGTTAAAAGACATATATTACCAAACTAAATAAGAAAGCACAACCCAACCAGCTGACTACATAAAAGGTGGTTTGAATATAAAATTACTACATATAATCTAAAGGTAAACAAATAGAACAAGATAATGCAAACACTAATCAGTAAGAGATAGCTGAAATGCCTATACTGGTATAACACAAAGTAGACTTTAGAAAAAGAATTATTACCAGCTACAGAGTGGGAAACTTCTTAATGATAAAAGGAGATATAGACTAGATGGATACACAATTCTAGGTTCTGAATAGGCTATAAAAGAGTTTTTAATTGCATGTAGCTAAAATTAGCATACCTAAAAGGAGAAAGAACAATACTATTCTCCATAAGCTTAAAAAGATTAAAATAATATAGAATATGTTCTCTAATTATGTAAGAATGGAGTCAGAAAGCAACAACAATAGGCATATGGAAAAGCCAAAGATCTTTGGAAATTATACAATTTACTACTAAATAAACCATGGACCAAAGAAAAAAATCATCAAGGAAATTAGAAAATATTTTGACTGAATGATAATGAAAACATAACATAGTATAACATAATTTGTCTGCTAAAATAGTGCTTAGTGAGAAATGGTAACTTTAAAAACTTACATTAAAAACATAAAATTCTAAATTAAATGATTGAAGCTTCCACTTTAACAAATTAGAAAAGCAAATGAAAATAAGTTTAAAAATAAAATTATAAATACACACACACACACACACACACACACACACACACACACACACACATTTGACCTTTGAACAATTCAGGGATTAGAGGAGCCAGGCCCCTTCCCTCAAGTGAAAATCTGTGTATCACTTTTGACTCCCCACAAATTTAACTACTGATAATCTACTGTTTACCAGAAACCTTACCAATAACATCAACAGTTGATTACACGTATTTGTATATTATATGCATTATATATTATATTCTTATAATAAAGTAATCCAAATAAAGTGTTATGAAGAAAATCATAAGGAAGACAACATATTAATTAAATTGAAGTGTGGACCATCATGAATTTCTTCATTTTCATCTTCGCATTGAGTAAGCTGAGGAGGAGGAGTAAGAGGAAGGGTTGGTCTTGCTGTCTCAGGAGTGGCAGAGGCTGAACAATATTGGCATATAAGTGAACTCATACAGTTCAAACCCATGTTGTTCAAGATCAACTCTGTGTGTGCATGTGTGTGTGTGTGCACGTGTGTGTGTGTGTGTAACAGGAATCAATGAAATAGAAAATGTAAGCAATAGAAACTAAAATCAGCAAACAAAGCAAAGAAAAAAATGAAACTTCAATGAATTGAAACAAAATGAAAAGGCAGAAGATAAAACATAGATAGCAACGTTAGGAATGAAAAACCTCACTAAGATTTTACATATTGATATCACAATAAGAGGATTTTATGAAAGTATTTATCTCAATACATCTGACACTTAGAGTAGGCAAATTCAGTGAAAAGCATGGTTTAACAAAACTGAATTAAGAAAAATTGACCAAGTGGAGTAGCTCCCTGCCGTAATCCCTGCGCTTTGGAAGGCTGAGGCAGATGGGTCACTTGAGCCCAGGAATTCGAGACCAGGCTGGACAACATGGCAAAGCCCCATCTTTACAAAATATACAAAAATTACCCTGGCATGGTGGTGTGCGCCTGTAATCCCCGCTACTCCAGAGGCTGAGGTGGGAAGATTGCTTGAGCCCAGGAATTTGAGGTTACAGTGAGCCAAGATTATACTGCTGCACTCCAGCCTGGGTCACAGAGTGAGACCCTGTCTCAAAATAAAAGAAAGAACAACTAAAATCTTAACAACTCTGCATATATTTTTAAAATTGAAATAGTAATTAACCATACTCCCTGACATAAATAGACAAAAGAACAAAACCAACCAATAAATAAGTACTGAGCCTAGATTGTTTCACAGATGAATTTAATCAAGTGTTTTTTGAATACTGAACCTACTAAACCTTCAGAAAATAGAGCAAGAGGAATAATTCCCAACAATTCATGAAGCTACCAGCCGATATTAAAACCCAACACAGACATCACAAGAAAACTACAGAAACACATACTTTGTGAACATAGAGGCAACAATCCTCAAAGTATTAGCAGACTGAATCCAGCATTATGTAAAAAGATTAATTCACCATGACCAAATGGTATATACTTCAGGAATGTAAGTCCGAATCAACATTGAAAAAACAATCAATGCAATCTCATTTATAACCGACTAATAAAAGACTATAGGATCCCAAAAGATCCAAAAAAAAAAAAAAAAATTGGCAAAATTCAACTCCCATTCATAAGAAACCAAACAAACCTCCGAGAAAACTGGAATAAAAAGATGAAAGGGAGCTGCCTCAACCCCGTAAAAGGCAACTACAAAAACAAATCAAAAACACATAAATAGGCTGGGCGTGGTGGCTCATGCATGTAATCCCAGCACTTTGGGATGCCGAGGCGGGAGGATCACCTGAGATCAGGAGTTCAAGACTAGCCTGGCAAACATGGCAAAACCCCGTGTCTACTAAAAATACAAAAATTAGCCGGGCATGATGGCGGGCACCTGCAGTCCCAGCTACTCAGTAGGCTGAAGTGGAAGAATCACTTGAACCCGGGAAGAGGAGGTTGCTGTGAGCCAAGATCATGCCACTGCACTCCAGCCTGGGCAACAGCAAGACTGTCTCAAAAAACAAAAATAAAAACAAAAACACAAATAAACAAAAAACTACAATTAGAATTGTATTTATTGTGAAAGTCCAAATACTTTCTAAGATCATAAAAAAAGAAAGGATGTTCATTTTTACCTTTTCTGTCAAATACCATTTTCGAGATCTTAATCAGCATAATAGGATAAGAGAAATAAATAAACGTCAAACCAGTTGTAAAAAAAGAAGCAAAACTGACATTATTTGCAGACAAAGCCCTGTCTCTACTGAAAATACAAAAGTTAGCCAGGCATGGTGGCACATATATTTAATCCCAGCTACTCAGGAGACTGAGGCAGGAGAACTGCTTGAAACTGGGAGATAGAGGTTGCAGTGAATGCAATGAGCCAAGATCATGCCCCTGCACCATTTCAGCCTGAGCAACAAGAGCGAAACTCTGTCAAAAAAAAAAAAAAAGAAAAGAAAAGAAAAGAAAAAGAAAAAATAAGGAATCTATAAAAAAAATTCTAATAGAACTCAAAACTGCATTTAATAGGGTTTTAGGATACCAGGTCACAAAATATCACCTGTATGTCTATTTTCAATAATTTTAAAAAGTGGAAATTCAAATATTAATAAAACATACAATTAAAAATTAAATGCATATAGCTATTGTGCAAAACCTTTATAACTACTTGTGCAAAACCTTTGTAATAAAACTTTAAAACATTGCTGAGAGAAGTTAGGATGTAAGTTACACAAATTTATGAATAATATTGAAAGATTTACCTAAATTGTTTCTTTTGTGTGTATATTTTATTTTATTATTTTATATTTCATTATACTTTAAGTTCTGGGGTACATATGCAGAACGTGCAGTTTTGTTACATACCTATGCATGTGCCATGGTGGTTTGCTGCAACCATCAACCCGTCATCTACATTAGGTATTTCTCCTAATGCTACCCCTCCCCTAGACCCCCACCCTCTGACAGTGTGTGATGTTCCCCTCCCTGTGTCCATGTGTTCTCATTGTTCAACTCCCACTTACCAGTGAGAACATGTGGTTGTGGTTTTCCGTTCTTGTGTTAGTTTTCTGAGAATGATGGTTTCCAGCTTCATCCATGTCCCTGCAAAGGACACGAACTCATCCTTTTTTATGGATGCATAGTATTCCATGGTGTATATGTGCCACATTTTCTTTATCCAGTCTATCATTGATGTGCATTGGGGTTGGTTCCAAGTCTTTGCTATTGTGAACAGTGCTGCAATGAACATACGTGTACATGTGTCTTTATAGTAGAATGATTTATAATCCTTTGGGTATATAACCAGTAATGGGATTGCTGGGTCAAATGATATTTCTAGTTCCAGATCCTTGAGGAATCACCACACTGTCTTCCACAATAGTTGAACTAATTTACACTCTCACCAACAGTGTAAAAGCATTCCTATTTCTCCACATCCTCTCCAGCATCTGTTGTTTCCTGACATTTTAATGATCACCGTTCTAACTGGAGTGAGATGGTATCTCACTGTGGTTTTGATTTGCATTTCTATAATGACCAGTGATGATGAGCTTTTTTTCATACATTTGTTGGCTGCATAAATGTCTTCTTTTGAGAAGTGTCTGTTCATATCCTTTGCCCACTTTTTATGGGGTTGTTTTTTTTTTTTTCTTGTAAATGTGTTTAAGTTCTCATAGATTCTGGATATTAGCCCTTTGTCAGATTGATAGATTGCAAAAATTTTCTCCCATTCTGTAGGTTGCCTGTTCACTCTGATGATAGTTTCTTTTGCCGTGCAGAAGATCTAGTTTAATTAGATCCTATTTGCCAATTTTGGCTTTTTTTTGCCATTGCTTTTAGTGGGTTAGACATGAAGTCTTTGCCCATGCCTATGTCCTGAATGGTATTGCCTAGGTTTTCCTCTAGGATTTTTGTCGTTTGAGGTCTTACATTTAAGTCTTTATTCCATGTTCATTTAATTTTTATATAAGATGTAAGGAAGGGTTTCAGTTTTAGTTTTCCACATATGGCTAGCCAGTTTTCCTAACACCATTTATTAAATAGGGAATCGTTTCCCCATTCTTGTGTTTGTCAGGTTTGTCAAAGATCACATGGTTGTAGATGTGTGGTGTTATTTCTGAGGCCTCTGTTCTGTTCCACTTGTCTATATATCTGTTTTGGTAGCAGTACCATGCTGTTTTGGTTACTGTAGCCTTGTCGTATAGTTTGAAGTCAGGTAGTTTGATGTCTCCAGCTTTGTTCTTATGCTTAGAATTGTCTTGGCTGTGTGGGCTCTTTTTTGGTTCCATATAAACGTTAAAGTAGTTTTTTTTTTTTTTTCTTTCTTCAATTCTGTGAAGAAATTCAATGGTAACTTAATGGGAATAGCATTGAATCTACAAATTTCTTTGGGCAATATGGCTATTTTCATGATATTGATTCCTCCTATCCATGAGCATTGGATGTTTTTCCATTTATTTGTGTCCGCTCTTATTTCCTTGAGCAATGGTTTGCAGTTCTTCTTGAAGAGGTCCTTCACATCCCTTGTAAGTTGTATTCCTAGGAATTTTATTCTTTTAGTAGCAATTGTGAATGAAGTTCACTCATGATTTGGCTCTCTATTATCGTAAAATTCAATACAGTTGAGTGAAAACATTTATTTAAATTCTAAGTAGGTAGCCTAATCACAAAATCCAAGATTTTTTCTGATCACCCAGAACAGGTTTTTCATAACAATAATAAATAACTTGCTTTAAGTTACTTCCATGTGGGTAAAAATTTTACCCATTAGAGTTACTTCTAAGATTAGAAATTCTTGAGGATTGCTGTTCATAATGCTTTTTTTCTTGTGATATTTCTGTTGTCCTTTGAGATGTATTAAAAACATATGTTATAACTAAGCATTTGAAAAAAATTGATTTAAAAAAATTATGTAGAAAAAGTGACATCTCTTGTAGTAGAAAAATGCATTCCAAATCAGCAAACAAAGGTATTTTTCTACAGCTTCATGCATTATCTGTATCCAAAAATACATAATTAAGTATGTTTATTTGCTATGGATACATTTTTTATCTGTTTTCTTGTTTGCCTTCTTGAAAGCATAGGTCAGTGGTAGTTTTGTTGAATGACTGTCTATTTGCTTTTGCTATTTGTTCTTTTATGATCTCCTTATCTCTAATATCTCATATGTTGTGAATTATCAATAAATATTGGTTGGATGAATTAGGGAATATATGAATTAATTAAAAATAAACAAATAAGTGATTCACCTACCATTATGTTTTGATCTTTTCTCCTTGTGACCCTTGACTTCAGCATAAGCATGTTTGGCATCTTTCCTGACTGAATTTTTTAAACTGTTTTAATTTTGTAGCACAGCCTTCCCTGGCAATATGTTGCAATATTGCATAAGTGGTAATTCAGAGAGGTTCCATGCAACATCTGGCTTTTACAGAAAGTCCCCAAACAATATTAGCTCCATCTAAGTACACTCATCTCTTTATCCTCTGTCGACAAAAAGGAAGAAACTCTTATTATTGAGAATTAGAGCTTTATCTCCCAATTCTGATCAACTCTAGAAGAATTTTGTATTTTTAAATATTTTGTTTTCTTTTTTGAAGGAAGCCACTTCTCCATTTCATTCTGCTCTGTCCCTTCATCATATAAGGTCTAAATGTGAATAGTATACACATAAGTTCTAGTTTATTGATGGTCTATAATATTCTACCTTTATTACATTCTAATAGTCTAATATAAATTAATATAAAAATTACCAAACTTTTTTATTATAGGCTTCTATAAACTTTTATAAACTTTTCTGACCACATTCTCTTAGAAATAGCTCAATTAGAACTCTATGGGAAATATTTATGTCAAGTCAGCAATCACTGTGTGTGTAGAAGAGGTAAGACTAGCCATGCACTAAGTAATATGATGATACAGTAAAATAAGAGAAAGATTATGCCACTAGAGAACAGAAAACTCAGTGAAAACACAAATCAGGGGGTGCTGAAGACATTCCATGTCACCTAGTTCAACTGACCAAGGAATACTCTATTCCATCTATAGTCTGTTGTGGCAAATTAGAAAAGTGGCCACAAATTCTCCCTATGTCTGTATGCCTGCCCTTTTGCAATTGATGTTGTATCTTCTTTCTTTAGGAGGTGGAGTCTTCACTCCTTGAATCTAGGTTTCTCCACGTGACTGGCTTTGACTAATGTAATGGAAGTGACACAGCATTTGTTCACTGCCACTTCAACAGCTGAAAACCTCTGTAGCTGGTGAAGCCTTTACTTGGGTTGGTGAGTTTGTTCTGCCCGCTTGACCTGGCAGGCTGTGCTCAGCCCATACTACTGGCATGGATTCCACACCTGCCAAGGGCAAGCCAGGCACAGAGTGGTGAGGTGTGTTTAAGAATGCCAGCATGGAGTCTGAACACTGTGCACAGTCTATCGTGCTGGTTACTGCTGTGAGATGGGCAGCTCTAGGCACTGGCACAGGTGCTGGCTCTGTGCAAGCCTGCAGGTAGACCAGCTGTACCACAAGTGGCTTCCACTGCAGGCACCCACGTCTGGATGAGCAGAACATGGTGGTGCCCAAAAGCTCAGAGACACCCACAACCACAGAGCCCCAAAGAGGTAGTTACACCATGTCACAATCCTGGCTCTGGGAGCCCCTAGGTCTGGGCTCCTAGAAGGGTCATAGGTCTTCTCTGCTTCTGGTCACCTGAAATGTAGCAAGCAGTGGGGGATATGTTTTAGCCTGTTTTTGTTACAGCTCGTTCAGTCCTGCCATTCAGAGGGTCCAAGTTCCTGTCTCACATCAAGGAAGATTGAGGTATGCAGACAACTTGAGGGTGAGCAAAGTGGAGAGGACATTTTTTGAGTGACAGAACAGCTCTCAGAAGACCTGAAATGTATAGCTCCTATCTGCAGCCAGGTCATCCATCAAGTGAGTGAGTCTGGCTGAGTCTGTGGTTTTTATGTGTTCCGAATGGAGGAAGTGCATGCTGATTAATTGACAGATTTTCTATATGTGAAATTATAAACATATAAGATATTTGAAGACATGGGCCATTTGTTCTAAGTTTTTGTAGACTTGAAGCTTACTATAGGGCTTCAACTGTATCAACTAAGTAATAAATACTCAGTTAAGAGAACAATTATCAAATATATTTATATTTTGTGCTTTAAATGTAATATGGCTTAGAAAATCTGGAAACCAGTTATTATAATTTGTAGTAAAAAAGAATCAATAATTTCTGAATGAGGATCCCTTTAATATATTAAATTTATACATACTTTAAGATAACTATTTTCTTATTTCTGAATTCACACTTCTGTTATGGAAGTTCCAGATTGGTCCAAATAAAATTTTTGATAATGGAGGCTTTGTTGTACGAACAACTTACATTAGGATTCCTCTGTGGAGAGCTGATGTTATCTTATAAAAGGAGCACTGAAATGATGATACAAGGTTAAGACACCATGAAAAAAGAAAAAACATTTTTTAAAAACCTAACAAATTGTCTTTGCGATAAATATACTCTATATGTATACACATGCACAAAAACTGAGTGTGTATATGTAATAACTACTTATTTTTTGATGTGACAATAAAATTAGTACATTCCCTTACTATTGTTTTACTTCACATTAATACAGTTAATGCAATATTGCAACATTTTTGAAGATAGAAATCTGCATTGAGTATCAAAAGGACACAGTACAATAGCAAACATTGTACAGTCCCTAATATCTCTGAGTTTTAGGTCCCTGAATAGAAACAAAGAAATTATAAGCCTAGAAAGGGATATAATTTTCCAGAGGGCTGTTGCTAGAATCAAATAAGATAATTTAAATGATAATATTTAATAATTGACAATTCAAAAAATTAAAAACTATTATATTTAGACTAATTCTAATAAATATGTTTAGATTATGTTCAACATATGCACATATTTCACCAGTAGTGACTGTGTGTGTATGGTTTTTTTAATATTTGATTGAGAGACGAGAAGTAGGGGTGTTTGAATGGTGTGACTACCCAACTCATGCATAGTAAAACAGTGCTACACATTTTTTCCAGGCAATGTTTATAACATTTTAAAAGCTATATTTGAAAACAAAATGGTACAGGATTATGGTAAAAAGCAAAGTTACAAATAGATACATATCTACCAACAAGCCTGATGATGACTTAAAGCCAACAACCCCCAAAGAAAAGCTTAAACATAAGAAACAATCCATTTCTGGTGTACATTTAAAAATTGAACTTGTTTTAAAGGTGGGCTTATCTAATGGTTCTGATGGGGAAATGATGAGGGGAGGCAACAAACAGGGTGCCAGAAAGTTCTGATTGATTGGTGGTGTGAGTTGGTTTCAGTCTCCCTGGGCTTAGCAGGTGTTTGGTTACTCTTTCTCACACAGGAGCATGTTTATTGATCTTCTTAAACCTTTCCCCATCAGGGAACACACGTAGTGTTCTCGTAATGCTGGCAAACGTATTTCCTTCTGTATGGCCACGTACTACTCCTTCTGTAGCTTCTAAACATTCAGCAGGGCACATTCTGTGTGCTCAGGTCCTTCAGCCCACCAGGTGCCTTGTTTGGACGGAATCTTCTGCCCTTTATACAGAGCATAACTGACTCATGACAGACATTCTCACTTCTTTCTTCTTTGACAAACTCAGAGCTCAGGACAATCCCACTTTGGTGACTTGGTTTGTTGTAAGCCTAACTAGCGAGATGTATTTTCTCCATGTAGATTTCTCTGTCTCTGCCTGTGGATCTAATAGTCATCCGCTCTGCCTTCCAAACTTCAGGAAACAAGCATGTTATTATTATTCATGTTGTTTACTGAAAGCCACTTTCCTTAGGCTTGGGGTGCTATGGGCACTCCTATCCTCTTCTTCTGTTCTATTCTCAGCTTCTCTAACTTCTTTAGAAGGTAAAAATTGGTGGCCAATAAAGGATAAAACACTTATTTTTTCATCCTAATGTCTTTTACAAGTCTCGTATGATGACCTCACATAGGACTTCTGTACAGGGCACCTACTACCTTAAAAAAAATCAAATCCTGAAACTATCAGTTTTCTTAATTTACTCTATAACAAACACCGATATTGTAAATATTTGCCCATTTTATGCAGTAATAAAAATATTTAATAACTTGCCCAAGGAAAAAAACCAGGCAGGTACAATTTGAGCCCAAGTCTGACTCAGAGGTCATTGCCCCAGCCCTGAATCATGCTTCCTTCCCAGCTCCCTATGTCTTACTGTATTAGTTTCTTCCCATGGTGCTGATAAAGACATACCTGAGACTGGATAATTTATAAAGGAAATAGGTTTAATTGACTTGTAATTCTACATGGCTGGGGAGGCCTGACAATCATGGTGGAAGGTGATGGAGGAGCCAAGTCACGTCTTACATGGTGGCAGGCAAGAGGGAGCTTGTGCAGGGGGACTCCCATTTATAAAACCATCAGATCTTGTGAGACTTACTCACTACCACGTGAACAGTATGGAGGAAATTGTCCCTGTGATTCAAGTATCTCCACCTGGTCCTGCCCTTGACACAGGGCAAACCATATCCCCACATTTATCCTCGCATTTGTCCCCACATCTGTATTTGTGTTTTACTCATCCTATAAACCAACTGTTTGAGATACATACTGTTGGTAGAAGAACTGGGCCTAAAATTGATTTCTAGCTTAGGGATTGTTTTGTTACATTATAAAGGCTCAATGATCTTGGATGCAAGATAAAATTCTTTGTTTATCCACATACTCTGCATCACTCTGCTGTGTGGTTTTCATCCAAAGTTTATCGAGAGAATGTGAAGATAATACAAAATTCTTAGTCAGAGGCTCTCAAGGACTCCCATTATTTATGCATTTTGAGGTTATATGTAGAGGCCTCTTTGGATGGCCTCATGGCAGCTCAGTAGAGCTGGAGATGCAGAACTTTGGCTCTGAAGGCTGATATTGGATCACATTTCCCCAAATTGTCAACGTTGGGAAGCAGATATACACATGCCAGTGCTTGGGAACACATGGCACTAAATCTAAGGAAATCTGACTTGTCATATCTGTAGATATGGGGACTAAAGAAAAAAAAACAAATATTGTTTTTTCATGTAACTTCTTAAATAAGACAAGATGTGAGAGCAAAGTCAGAGGAAATCCAAAAGGTCAAGAAAATTGCTAAAGGAGCCAGACTGGAAAAGGCTGGATCTCTTGGGCAGCAGCCACCAGAGACTACAGGCAATATAGCTTGGTTTAAAGGTATTGGGTTAAAGCCAATGACAACTTTCTCATATTTGTTTCATCTCTTGTATAAAAGTAGGTTTAAAAAATAAATTAAATTTCAGAAATAGAATTTTATTGATGAGATGGTATGTTGGCTGTGGTCTTCAGTGAAATTTCACAGATCTTATCAAGGTGTGATTTTAAATAAATTTTTATCACAGTGAGAGTAATCCTAAGACTCTAATCACCTTGCATATATATCTCAGTTCAGCTAAATCAAATATAGGAGATGCACCAGGACTTGCCAACATTGTCCATGCTTTCACAGGTGTTTCCACTTCAGGGTGGGCCACATATACCTAAAGTAAGATACCAGATATGATAGTTGTCAGATATGTATTCCCATATAGAGAACAAAACTGCAAAGCAGCATATTGGTGATGACAGGAACATTAATTCTCAAATTAAGCTGGCTCTATTCAAGACCTGAGCTTACTGTATCTTGGAATCAGTTGCAGAAGAAAAACAAAATAGTGGGGATTCTGTCAAATGAAATTACTAGGTAGGAAATAATGATATTTTCAGATCAAGATTTGTATCCTGAAAATGTTAGTATCTCAGTGTGTGTGTGTGTGTGTGTGTGTGTGTGTGCGCGCGCCCGCGCACGTGCACGTGTGTATGTGTGATAGAGGCTGAGGCTGAGGATTTTAAGAAATCCAGTGGTGCAAGAAAAGTTTTGCACTGAGAATAAAGAGATCTGAATTACATATTTTAACCTGCTCCAAACTCACCCATTTACCTTGAGGCACTCACTTTTCTTTTCTGACTATCTATCTGATCTCTTTTCTTAAAAAAAATAATAAAAGATATGGGCAAGTTGATTCCCGTGATCCCTTTCAATTCCAAAGTCCTGTGACTATACACAGTGGTGAAGAGTTGAGAGTAAGAATAAGTGCAATGCACACACTAAGGTAAGAAAACTGTTGGAGAGATTGCAGCGGGTTCCGGAATGCTTAGCTTGCATTTTAAACAAATAAAAGGATGTTTTGGCCATTGCCATTCTCATTTGAGACCATCATTCAGAAAATCATTTGATCTGGAGAGTAACCTTGACATTTCAAGTCAGGTCTAAAATTCTTAATCATATTTTCATGCCAAAGTGTAAGATAGTTTTTCCTGCTAGAATATTGTGAAAAATGTCCTAACTTAAAGACATCTAATCAGTGAATTTTAACTTCTTTGTATTCTTTATAAAGCCTGTTTGCTCTTCAGTGTATTGCAAAAGTAACTGCATGTTATTCTTGTTGATAATCATCAACTCTTTGAGTACTTTTTGTTTGTTTGTTTTAGAGATGGAGTCTGGCTCTGTTGCCCAGGCTGGAGTGAAGTAGTGCGATCTCAGCTCACTGCAAGCTCCACCTCCCGGGTTCAGGCCATTCTCCTGCTTCAGCCTCCCAAGTAGCTGGGATTATAGGCACCCACCACCACACCCGGCTAATTTTTTATATTTTTTTAGTAGAGACGGAGTTTCACCGTGTTAGCCAGGATGGTCTCGATCTTCTGACCTCGTGATCCACCCACCTTGGCCTCCCAAAGTGCTGGGATTACAGGCGTGAGCTATCACGTCTGGCCTGAGTGCTGTTTTCTAAATGACCTAATGTTCTAAGAGTTCAGTCACAGGAATAGTCGTTATTTGTAATACTATAGTAAGCTAGTATATAACATTGCAAGCTAATATTTACCTTTCCTTAAAATATAAAAAATAGGTTCATTTACCTAAAAAGACCTCTTATTTTGATCTGGAGGAGAGGATAATCATGAATAGTCAAGGCATGTGCTGTTATATTCCTCTATTTATACCTATCGTTCATATTTCCCTCTCCCTTGATTTCACCTTTGTGATTGTCAGAAACAAATATGGGTAGCTTTACTGTGGTGTAACAGACATACAATGAACTACATATATTTAGTGTATAATTTGATTAGTTTTGACGAATGTATAAGTCTGTAAAATTATCACCACAATCAAAATAGTGAGCATATAAATTATGCCTCCAATTTCTTCTTGCCCCTTTGAACTCCTCCCCCTCACCAGTACCTGGTACTTTTTAGTAACAGTTAATCTACCTTCTGACACTATAGAACTGTTTTTATTTTCTAGAATCTTATAAAATGGAATCATATTTTATGCAATGTTTATGGTCTATGTTCTTTCACTCAGCATAATTGAGATTCACCTATGTTCTTATGTGCATCACATGATATTTTAAACCATTCATCTGTTGATAGTCATTTGAGTCTTCTCCAGTTTGGGGCTACTACAAATTAAAGTGCTATGTGACATTAGTATACAAGCTTTTGTATAAACATATGCTTTCATCTGTCTTGAGTAAATACCTAGTAGTGAGATGGGTGGAATATATGATAGGTGTATGCTTCACTTTTTAAGAAACAGTGAATAAAAGCAGCTTTATTTCTTTTCAGCCTGGATGTTTTATTTATTATTATTATTATTATTATTATTATTATTAATTATTATTATTATTGTCCTGTTTTTCATTGACTTTGAAACAGTGAGAGCAAGCACGTTTGTCTCATACTTGCCCTTAGAGGAAAAGCATTCAGCCATTCAACATTAGGTATGATGTTTAGCTATAGATTTTTTTTCATGCCCTTCCTAGTTTTCTGAGCGTTTTTATCAGGACTGGATATTAGATTTTCACAATTGCTTTATCTGTACCTATTGAGAAGATCATATTTCTATTTTTCTACTTTTTGTTTATTGATTTGGTGAATACATTGGATGACTATGTTAAATCAACTCTGCATCCCTGAGATAAACCCAAATTGGTTATGATATGCTGTATTAGTCCGTTCTCACATTGCTGTGAAGAACTAAGACTGGGAAATTTATACAGAAAAGAGATTTAATAGGCTTATGGGTCCATAGGCTGTACAGGACGTATGACTGAGGAGGCCTCAGGAAACTTACAATTATGGTGGAAGGCAAAGGAGAAGCTGACACATCCTACATGGTCGATGCAGGAGGAAAAGAGTGAAGCAGGAGGTGCTACAGGCTTTTAAACAACCAGATCTTGTGAGAACTCTACCACAAGGAGTAGCAAGGGGGAAATCTGCCCCCACAATTCAATCATCTCCCACCAGGCCCCTCCTCCAGCATTGGAGATTACAATTCCACATAAAATTTGGGTGGGAACACAGACCAAAACCATATCATATACCTTAAATATATTTTTGTTTTAATTTCTAATTTTTTTAAAGTTTTTATATTTATGATTATGAGGGATATTGATCTGTAGTTTTATTTTCTTACAATGTCTTTGTCTGCTTTTGTTATTAAGTTAACACTGGCCTCAGGATTCATTGTGAAGTATTCCTTTTGCTTCTATTTCCTGGAAGAGTTTGTGCATTTGTAACAGTCATAGAGATTATTTTCTTGTCTCTTACATCTATAATCAGTATTGGTTTTTCCTGTTTGGTAGAATTCACCAGTCACACCATTTGAGCCCAGAGTTACCTTTGTTAAAAGGTTTTAAGCTACAAATTCAATTCGTTTCATAGACATAGAGTTACTAGGGTTAACTGTTTTTTCTTGAATGAGCTTTGATCCTTTGTATCTTTCAAGGAATTTTTCCATTTTTGTCTTAATTTATCAAATTCATTGGCATTACTTTGTTTACAGTATTACTTTATTATTCTTTTCTTGTATTTAGAATCAATAATGATGTCATCTTTCTTATATCAATTATTGGTAATTTGTGTCTTTCATCCCTCCTTTGTTCCTGATCAATCTGGCTACAGGTTTATCAATTTATTGGTCTTAAAAGTTCAGCTTTTGATTTTATTTTTCTGTTTTTTTCCTCTTTTTGATTTTTCTTTATTTTTGTTTTGATCTTTATTCTTTTCTTATCTTGCTTACCTTGTGTTTAGTTTGCTTTTCTTTATTCAGTTTCTGAAAGCAGAAGTTAAGGTTATTCATTGTAGAACTTTCTTCTTTGCTTATTGCTATCAATTTCCACCTCATTTTCCTTGACATATGCCAATAAATAAAAATTAAGCTATATAAACAATGAACAAGAAAGAATTAAAAAATATTGTTATTATAGGAGAGTGCTTTTGGTAACTAGTTCATCTTAGGAACCTCCTTGACCTGTGTTCCAGAGGTTGTCTTGCAATATATCTCATTCTATGATAAAATTCAAGATGTGTTCAAAAGTGTCATGCTTCTTTATGTTGAGGAGAACCCCAGGAATAAATGATGCAGAAGATTGCTTCATTTATTCAAGTAATGAAGAAAGTACATTTAAATAAAAGTTAGATCTTTATATATCTTCATATATTTTGCTATAATGAAATATTTTTAAATATAATTGTCATTAATGCTAATTTTCATTCGTTTGTTTTTCAATAGTTTTATATATTTTATTTGTTATACAGCATCAATGAATATTAAGAGCAAAGCCAGTATTTTCGCTAAACTCACTTATACAAGGATAATTGTCTTGGAAATTCTTAAAGGAAATCTAAGTGAACACCCTAGCTTTAAATATGCCATTATCCTGAAACAATTGATAAATAATCTAAGATATATAACAGTTTTTACTCAAAATTGCCCATTTGGAACTTGTTATATAAGTGCAATATTATTAGAGAGCACTGCTATTTCTCATCATTATCATAACACATGAAGTAATTTAGTAGAGACAGGCACTCGGGCTGACAAATTACGGTGTTATACATATGACACTCAAACGAATTCTCACCTTGTGACTAAAACATTAGACTAAATGGTCACCAACTAGAGCACTGGGAGGAATCATCACTCTCCCCTTAGTCTATTTGCATTTTTTTCTTAAATAAGGCATTCATTGTTCCTACCTTTGATCAACTTTGAATGTTACAAGTTTCCCTTTTTACATCTTTAAGTTCTAGTTTTTCCTTTGTTGAAACAAAGTAATAATCTTTGTTAATCCACAGACATATTTTGAGGCTGAATTTAGGCAATGGCTAAGAGAGTTCACAAGGATCTATAAGAAAGTGCATAAATTTAAGGAGAGGTTTAATGTTTGAATTCAGTGCCACCATGGGCTTTTCTTCCTGCTTAAAATCCCTTAGGGTGTTTTAATATTAAGGCATGTGTGTTATGCTAGAGAAATTTAGCTTAGATTAGCTTTTCTAGCAAACTCTTGATTTGAGGTAGAATCAGAAAGGAATGTCATCCAGAACAACAATGTTTTTGAAGGAATCATCAGGAAAAGTCAGGAAAACTTGCTCTCCTGTTTGTTTCCCTTGCCCTGTTTGTTTCAGAACAGTGATGTAACACATTTAAAATACTTTATCAATTTAAAATATGCTAAGGTGTGACCAAATAGCCTCTGAGGGAAAGGCTGTGAGGATGTTTACCTAGTTGCTTCCTACCTGATAGCTACATCCTCCTTTCTCTCCCCATTTCCTCCTCAAGGAGTCTCCCTGCTCAGCTACAGACAATAATGTCTCTATTTTTCATCTGAAATCTGTTTTGGAGACACTTTTTCTGTTCTTCTGCAGTCTCCTTTTGTACTTCTATCAGTCTCTTTTTAGGAAGGTCATCTCATGTCAGGGACACAATCTCCTGACCTAGGTATGTGTGTGTGAAGATTTGGGGGGTATTAGGGTGATGGAATTTGGGCAGGTAATGTCCAAGAAATTTTGGTTGTAATCTCCACAAGTTGTATTTTTTATACCTGTTATATAAATAGACATAATATAAAACTTGCAGAATTGTTGAGTGATGATGTTGTATTAGGTAATCCTCACACTGCTATAGAGAACTACCTGAAACTAGGTAATTTATGAAGAAAAGAGGTTTAATTACAGTTCCTCCATCTGTACAGAAGGCATGGCTGGGAGACCTCAGGAAACTTACAATCATGGCAGAAGGCAAAGGGTACGCTGGTAAGTCTTCCCGTGGTGGAGCAGGAGAGAGAGAGCGAGCAAAGGGGAAGTGCCACACATTTTTAAACAACCAGATCTCATGAGAACTCTATCACAAGACATCACTAGGGGGATGGTGCTAAACCATTAGAAACCACCCCCATGATATGATCACTTCCCACCAGGTTCCACCTCTAACACTGGGGGATGACAGTTCAACACAAGATTGGGGTGTGGACACGGAGCCAAACCATATCAGATGTGTAAGGCATGCAGCATAGAATCCTCTAATATCTACATTACTGATTCTGCTGCCATTTAGTGTGAAATAAATTATAACAAATTTCTCTTTGATGCAGTAACCTTTTAAATCTCTCAGGATGACTATTTGTCATTCTCTTCTATTTTTGTAACATCACTGGACAAAGAAAAGTGAAGGTAAAATAAGGCTAGAATAAAATGGTCATGCCAGCCCATTACTGGAAAATGGCCCATGCTTCTCAAATGGGTTTCTTTTGATTGTGATTCTTCTGTGAATTTCTGGGGATAAAATTCCAAAATATAGAGTGACGATCATTTCTTATTTCTGGTTAGCTAACTACCATTTTGTTGAACCTAGAAGAGCCCAAACATTTGCTGGCCATGTCAGAAGGAAGCAGCTGTTAAAGCTGGCATCTGGCAGAAGACGGCTTTCCCACAGCCACGTTGCAGTAGTCGCTTGCAAGTGGATTCTTGCAAGTGGATTGCAAGTCGCTTGCAAGTGGATTGTAAGATGGGCATCTTAACAAATGGACATCTTAACAAATCCTGTAAGCCTTTGACAATTTGCTTTTCCTCATTTCGGACTAGTGTTGCTCACTGATTTGTTGGTGATATCATAAAAGAAGAAACCCTATACTTTTCACTTCTGTGTTGATGGGTGTGTTGCATTCTTTTCTGAACATGAAGCAACAAGATTTGCCTTCTCCAAGCAGCAAGATCATTAGGTAATTTGTTCACATTCATCATGGTACGGACTGTGTGGTAAACACACCTCAAAGTGATAACGTGACTTGAACTCACCTTGAGAATTACCCTGTGTGGCAGATGCCCTTGAATGTGTGTTCAGAGTTCTGACCTAGAGAATCCAAGAGTAGACAACCCAGAGATTTATTCCCTATCTACGAGGAACATCTCAGCCCGTAGCCATTCCCGTGGACTGGGGTCTGTAAAGGGGATCAAGACCCTTTGTTCCGGGTTAAATGAAGGTTGTCAGGTGGAGGTTGTTAGCGGGAGGCTGTTAAGTGAAGATGCTATGTAAACTGCATGGCTTTTATAAGGGTTGTGGTTCTCCTGTCCAGCCTGCCACTGCTGGACTCTCTCCCCTGTATATAACCCCCCAGTAAAACCCCATATCTCATTCACTGGCTCCAGGGCTCTTCTTTGGCCTCTTGAACATGCTGCCGTCCCCACTGGAGTCAACAGGATTCAGCACGACAGGAAGTCCTTTCTTATTGTTATTCTTCTTTTTAACTAAATGTTTTGTTCTATATTAATGGAAATGCCCAATGCATATGAAATCTTGCAAACATCCTAGAAAAACTGATTTCTCTAAAATTCTTACATTTGAGGGAATGTGTTTCACTCCCTGTTCCCTTTATCATTCCCTTTATCATTTCCTTATGGAAATAAGGACAGCATTTTCACTCACTGCAGTGTTTGCAAGGGATTTGTTATCAGCAACTGCTTCCTAAGTTATTTATAGTCTGACAAATAATTGACTTTTGCTGTGGTGGGTACATATCAATTTGTATGGGGGTGGGGAATTTTCTCTGATATGAATAAAAAATCAGTTCAGGGTAAATAATGTGCACAATAATATTAGGACTTAGAAAAGACCCGCCAGCATTCTGGTGATGTGAAAGGAATGCTGACCCGGGAGTCCTGGGTTGAGAAATCAAGTTTGCCGTTGATATGCAGTGTGACCTTGGGCTTGCTTCTTACTGTTGCTGAGCCTCAACACTGGCATTGGCAAATGAAGGTGTTACTGTTGGTACTCTCCCCAGATCCTTTCATGCACCTTTTATTCTTCTGCATACCAGTTCCCTCACCTTCTCTGTGCTTTGCCTCTACTGATTTGTACCAGTGACTTTCTTCATGGGACTATTTTTGGATCCCTGGAGCCTCCTGCTTCATTCACCCTTATTCATAGACAGCCAAGGTGCTGGAGGGTTTATATATCTTCATTAGGCACCCCTAGCCTTTAGGGTGGACAAGGACAAGCTAATACAGAGGTATGAAAAATAATTTGCCTTGCCTTCAGGCTGAACAAATTCCAAAGGTGTAATTTATATTCTACTGTTTCTGAGGTTGTTGCTGTGACTGCACCTAAAGCCTCAACCTGGCTGGACTTCTCCCATTCCTTGTACTCTTCCTCCCACATGCTCACGTGATTCTCCAGGGAGTACTTTGTTAAGAATCACTTGCACATAAAACCTCATCTCAGGATCTGCTTCTGCAAAACCCTTTCAACCTTGCTTAACCAGTTGTTAAAGGTTAACTAAATGTAGGTTCAATACAGATTTATAGTTTTTACTGTTTCTCATAGTGTTTTAAATATTGCCTAGGTAAGTTTGTATAATGAGATTATACAGACCATCAGTCTACATACCTGAGTTAGTGTAGGTGGGTAGATTTGGCCCCTTGAGGTCCAGATTGGAGTGAAAAATAAGTTACCATTTTACTTTATAATACTTGTTTCATTATAGCAATAACTTTTGGTGGGAAGGAATTATTATTGCATTTTTTTAGACAACGAAGTAGAAACTCAGAAAGGACACATCACTTGTCTATATACCTAGGGGACTTGGTTGTGCCACTGGAACCCCAGTTCTCCAGCTCTGAACTCAAAGTCTTCTCCAAGTACAGACAAGGCTGTAGGTAAATGTTTTTCTTGAAACTGCTTGATTCCCTGGTTTCCTCATCTGTCTTGCATGACCTCTAGCCTCAATATCATGTTTAATTTCTGAGACCCTTTAAATGTTAGCTAAGATATGAGCGTTGGGGCACCTAGGGAGCATAGATAAGTTAATAAGGGGCTTTAAGATATCTAAACCCTTAATATTCAAAAGAATCAAAGCTGAAAGGACACTGAACAAGATCTTTACTCACGTTCTTCTAATACCATAGCCTATAGGTAATGAAAACATGGGAACCATATTTTTACCTGTCTTCATGTTCTAATTGTGATTCATCCGTTCTCTTTTAAATAAACAACTTGGCTTTCTTCTTCACGACAAAGCCATTATGATTTGGTTTGCTCTCCAAATAGTTTGGTTACTGAATATTGACTTTTCTTAAGAAAACATGTGATACCTTTAAGAAGCCAATTTGTAGAAAGAAAGACAGTTATAAGAGAAAAGTGGGAGCAAGTCAATTAAGGCTCAGGGAAACCTTTATTTTAACTACAGTCTCACAGCAGGAAAAAAGCACTCAAGGGACTGAGGCTCCTGCAAGGGAGGCCAGATGCATACTTCTCAGACTGAAGGAAAGAAAAGTTATTCTTAGGAGCCACTTGGAGGTGTTTAATAGGTAATTAGCGCCTTTCCTCTCCTTTGTTCCCGACAACTGACTGACATCCTAAATCAACCCAGGTGGTAAGAACAAGATAAAGGCCTTAAAGGCACTAGCTCTATGCTGAGATTGTGAATAATTACTTGGGGAAGCGGTTTTCAAATTCTTTCAGATTCTTGGGCCCAGTTTCTGCAAGTTCTGCTTTCTCTAGTGGGAGAATTCACGTTTATAACAGGCATGGAAACTGTTTTCTAGTTCCTCATATCTAGAAACACAATTGGCAAAATACTATTTTAAGTATTTCTTCGCATCGAATCATATGATGTTTTTATTTTGTTGTTTTTTTCCTCTCAGTATCTTGTAATAAGTTAAATATTTGCTGAAGGAAGAGAGATGTAATAGAAAATGAATGTGCCAGTGGTGAGACTTGATGTTTTTTCTGAGGAAGGGCTGAAATAAATGAAGATACATAGAGAAGAAAAGAATTCTTAATAAGTGCAAGTGTCATCAAATACCATGCTTAAATGAACTCTTACTGAAGAGAGATTAGATTTTTTTTTCCTGTATTTTGTTAAGAAAACAACTGAAGATCAACAAGTAGAAGTAAGGAGTAGACTCTTCAGATACATGGATTTCTAATAGAGTTGCTCCAGCTGGACTCATTCAAACAAAATGAATTCCAAATTCCCAGGGATGTGCAAACATTGAGTAAGCAATGAACTGCCAGGATTAAGTAGTACCAAGCTCATAGATGATTCCTGTTCCCATACTGCATATATCTCCTTTGGATTCAGAAAGACACTGGGCCTCCCCCAAACCAAAGGAGAATAGTGCCTCTGCCACTCACATCCAGAAGCATACATCTACTGCATAGGAGTTGCTTTCCTTTTCTTCTTTATAAATTGTTTTATCTTATTCTAAATTCACTAAAGAATGATGATTTTCAGAAATGTAACAAAATGAGGTGGAAGCATAGTTATGCATTAGTACAAGTTAAGCTAATTAAAATATATCACTGATATATATCAAAATAGAGACACTTGCAAAAATGACAATACTTATTTTTGTTGGGGATGTAGAGAAAATAGCACTCTAAAAATGGCAAGAGTGAATATACATTGTTATATCTTTAATTTTCAAGCCATCATAAAGATGGTATTAAAATTTAAAGTACATATACTTTTTGGTCAAGCAATACTTTATTTCTAGAAATGTATGTTATAGAAACCAAATGGTTACTAATAGAGACCTATGGATAAATAATTTTCTTGCATTAGATATTAGCAAAATACCCAAACATATGATAAAGTAGTTATTCAAATTATGGTACATCTATACCATGGATGTTCATGAATGAAACCATTAGATACAACCTGTCATAAAACCATTAGATCTCATGAGACTTACTCATTATCAAGAGAACAGCATGAGAAAAACCCTTCCCCATGATTCAATTACCTCCCACAAAGTTCCTACCATGACACATGGGGATTATGGGAGCTACAGTTCAAATGAGATTGGACTAGGGACATAGCCAAACCATATCAGACATCAGACTATTTCTCTTCACAAATGATAAAATTTTATACCTAGAAAACCTTATAGTCTTTGCAAAAAGCCTCCTAAGCCTAATAACTTCAGCAAAGTTTCAAAATATAAAATCAATGTATAAAAGTCAGTAGCATTTCTATATACCAGTAACATCCAAGCTGAGAGCAAAATCAAAAATGAAATCCCATTCACTATAGCCACATACAAAAAACTACCTAGGAATATGTCTCACCAGGGAGATGAAACATCTCTAGAATAAGAATTATAAAACGCTGCTGAAATAAATCAGAGATGACATAAACAAATGGAAAAACATTCCATGCTCTTGGATAGAAATAATCAGTATTTTTAAAATGGCCATACTGCCCAAAGCAATTTCACAGATTCAATGCTATTTCTATTAAACTACCAATGATATATTTTAAGGAATTAGAATAAACTATTTCAAATGTCATATAGAACCAAAACAAGCCCGAATAGCTAAAGCAATCCTGAGAAAAAAAAACAAACAAAAAACCAAAAAACAAAGATGAAGGCATCTCGATACCTAACTTTAGAATATGTTATAGGGCTACAGTAACCAAAAAAGCATGGTACTGGTACAAAAACAGACACAGACTAATACAACAGGTTAGAGATCCCAGAAATAAAGCCATAAACCTGCAACCATCTGATCTTTGACAAAACTGACAAAAACAAGCAACATGTAAAAGACTCCACATTCAACAAATGATGCTGGGATAACTGGCTAATCGTATGCAGAAGACTGAAATTAGATTCTTTCCTTTCACCATATACAAAAACCAACTCAAGATGGATTAAAGACCTAAATGGAAAACCTCAAACTACAGAATCTCTAAAAGAAAACCTAGGAAATATTACCTTGGACAGAGGCCCTGACAAAGATTTTATGACAAAGCTTTCAAAAGCCTTTGCAACAAAACCAAAAATTGACAAACGGGACCTAATTAAACTAAAAAACTTCTTTACAACAACAAAAATTATCAATTGAGTAAACAGATAATCTACAGAATGGGATAAAATATTTGCAAATTTTGCATCCCACAAAGGTCTAATATGAAGAGTCTATAAAGAACTTCAACAAATTAACAAAAAAGGAATACACAACCCTATCCAAAAATGTGCAAAGAAAATGAACAGACACTTCTCAAAGGAAGACATATAAGTGGCCAGAAAGCACATGAAAAAGAATGCTTATCATCACAAATATTTAGAGAAATGCAAGTCAAAACCGCAGTGAGATACCATCTCATACCAGTCAGAATGGCTATTACTGAAAAGTCAAAAACAACATTCTGGTGAGGCTCTGCAGAAAAGGGAAAACTGATACACTGCTAGTAGGACTGTACATTAATTTAGCCATAGTGTAAATAAGTTTGGAAATCTGTCAAAGAACTTCCTCAAAGAACACACATGTGTTCATTACAATACTATTCACAGTAGAAAAGACATGGAATCAACCTTGATGCTGATCAATGGTGGACTGGATAAGGAAAATGTGGTACATATGCACCATGCAGTACAATACAATGCAGCCATAAAAAAAAAAAAACAAAAAAAAACAAAAGCATGTCCTTTGCAGGGACATGGATAGAGCCAGAGGCCATTCTCCTAAGTCAATTAACAGAGGAACAGAAAACCAAATACTGCTTGTTCTCACTGCTCAGTAGGATCTAAACATTGAGAACACTTGGACAAAAAGAAGGGAACAATAGACATCGGACTTACTGGAGATTGGAGCGTGGGAGGAGAGTGAGAACTGAAAAACTACCTATCTGATACTATGCTTATTACCTGGGTGATGAAATAATCTGTACATAAAACTCCTATGACATGCAGTTTACCCATGTAGCAAACCTGCATATGTACTCCTTGAACCTAAAATAAAAATTGAAAAGAAAAAGCCATTAGAAAGAATGGATTGGAATTATAGCTGTTTATTGGAAAAAATGTTTATCAGGTATTGAGAAAACAAGGTGAAGAAAAATGTGTATGACATGTTTTAATTTTTGTAAGTCATGATTCAAATATGTGCAAGTATTTTAAAATTTAGGTTTATGTGTTTACCCAGGTATGCATATATACATAGTGCATTTTTGGATATACCTAAGTATAGAGACAAGTATGGAAGATGTTAACATGATTTACCTAGAAGGGTAGTGATAAGGGTAAAGAAATGAAGGAAAGAGGAAGGAAGTGGGCAATTAAAAAGCAAAATAAATGCTAGCCTCATTAAATAAATAGTGTGCATTACATGGTTCTGTAACTGAGTATGTGTAAAATTATATATGTGTAAAGAAAAACGTATAAAATCTTTTCCTGAAAAATGAGGGGAAATACTTTACATATATTTTATTAGCCTAGTTTAAAAATCTAAGTGACAAATATTATTTGAGTAAAAAGTCAGCAAATACAGAGCTGGATTCAGCTCGATAGTGTGTTTGCTTGTTCCTTTATTTATTTAAAACCTTTCTAATTCCAGTTCGGATTTAATGCAACTTGCTATGAAAATGTAGCATAACCTGAAAAATAATTGAGGAAATTACAGCATAGGGGGGTTAGATGCATTTTAGACATTTTTTGGTAAACAATAACAAAAAACTCTTGTTGGGTATCTGACAAGTCACTCATGACTGAAGGGTCTATGCGTCCAAGCAGAACGTCATCAGTATTCTTATTGAGTTGGGTCTCCTGATGAATTTACCTCATTTATCTCTATGACAGATCAAAGCTATTTCTTTCACTTGGACAAACATTAAGGCATTGTTGAGCATTGTCAAACTCAATCAATGGTAATTTCAGACAAAAAAAACACATTTTCATTTTAATTGAATCCTAGCATAGGACTCACAGAAAAATGTCTACAGGATAAGAACTTAATTGCTGCAACCTTTCCATCTTCAGTTTTGTTTAATTTAACACTCGAGTAAACCACCCAGTGGTAGCACACTATTATAGACAGATCTAGCTCCTTTGAAGTCATTTACAGGTTTTCACTAAATATCACAAATTAAGGAGTTCAGTATGGGTCAGGATATGTTATTTCTGAAGCCATATATCTGGATTCTGATATTTCATGTATCACTAAATCTATCAAGTAATAATTGTTTGCCTGGAGCTAATAGACATTAGAACATTTTTTAAAGTGGCTTTGCCTGGAGTGATGTGGTTTTTAGCTTAAAAATTTCAGACAGAAATGAATGGGTCTCTTAAGGCAGTCAGAGGATGTACCTTCACCTCTAAATTTCAAACACTTTCCAATTACAGGAACAGGCCTGCAAGCTCTCCCTTAGAAAAAAAACCCTCTGGCTTTTACTATAACCTCTTCTTGCAGATGTTTATAACTCAACTGCAAAAATCCTCTCAAGGTGAAACATGTCATGTAGTCTTCCTGTCCCAATGTAGATTTTAAAAATACAGTTCCTGAGACTTCAATAGAAGACATTTAACTGAAGGAAGAAAATACGTCTTAAGTCTTCTAATTGAGAGGTCAGTAACATTCCCCAGTTGAGGAAAACAGGGCAAATATTAATTTAATATCCAAAATGTTGATTTTTCTTATAACTTTAATCCTTCCTTCCTCCCCTCCTTCCCTCCCTTTCTTCCGTTTTATTTCCTTTCTAACAATTATCAGGCATTCGTTGAATTCCTTCTATGTGTCAGGTACTGAGCGGGTTACTAGATATATTGGTTTCCTGTTACTGTTGTAACAAATTACCACGAAATTTGTGGCTTAAAATAATAAACATTTATTTTCTTGCTGTTCTAGCAGCCAGAAATCCAAACTAAGTCTTACATAGCTAAATCAAGGTGTTGGCAGAGCTGTGCTCCCCTGGGAATCTCCAGGAAATAATTTGTTTTCTGTTGCCCCTCTTAGATTCTAGTGGCTGTCGATTTTCCTTGGCTATGGCCCTGTCACTCACTCCACTCTCTGTTCCTATTGTCATATTGTCTTCTCTTCCGTGTCAATTTTCCCTCTACTCACTCTTTTAAGATCCATTGTGACTGCATTTAGGGCCCACTCACATAATCCAGAATAATTTTCCCATCTCAGAACCCCCAATAACCTCCACAAAGTTCCTTTTCACATAGAAGGTAACATTCATAGGTTTCAGGAATTAGGATCTGAATATCTTTAGGGACCAATATTCAGCCTACCACTTGGAGATATACAAAATATATAGCATGCATCTACCTTCAAAGAAGCTCACCGGAGAGACACATAAGATTACCAGAATCTTACAAAAGATGTGAGGCACACACTCTGAGAGCATAAGTACTTTGTTGCTAAAAAGATGGTTAAGAATTAACTGCTTCTCAACTATTAATTTCAGTTCCAGCTTGAAAAGGAATCAAGGCCTACTTGAGGATATGAATAAAAATAAATTCTAGCAAAAATGGAGATGACTTTTTATGCCTGTAGTAGGCTGAATAATGACCCCCAAAGTTATCCAGGTCCTAATCCATAGATCCTGTGAACATTGCACTATATGGTAATGTGGCCTTTACAGCTGTGATTAAACAAAGAATTTTGAGATGGAAAAAAATATCCTGGATCATGTGAGCCAACCTTAAGTGAAATCACAAGTGTCCTTATAAGAGAGAGGCAGGGGGAAATTTGAAGGCAGATTAGGGGAAGATGAATTTACAATGGAAAAAGAAGATGCAAAACTGTTGGCTTTGAAGATGGAGGAATGGATCATCAACCAAGGACTGCAAGAGTGGCTGCTCTAGAAGTTGGACAAGGTTAGGAATGAGATTCTTCCCTGGAGTCTCTGGCTGGAGCACAGCCCTGCTAACAACCTGTACTTTAGCCCAGTGAAACTGATTTTGAACTTCTGTCTGCCAAAACTATAAGTGAAATAAAAAATGTGTATTGTGTTATGACACCCCATTTTTGATAATTTATTAAAGCAGTCATGGGAAACTAAGGCAATATTTTAAAGGCATGAACGTTTTCAGCAATCTGATATAGCTGAAAGAGCACTGGTCTGACAGATGAGAGACAGAATCCAGAATTGCCACTTACCATAAGCAACTACTTTTTTTTTTTTTTTTTTTTTTGGATACAGGGCCTCATTCTATTGCCCAGGCTGGAGTGCAATGGCACGATCTTGGCTCACTGTAACCTCCCCATCCGGGGTTCAAGTGATTCTTATGCCTCAGCCTCCCGAGTAGCTGGGATTACAGGCACGCACCACGATGCCTGGCTACTTTTTGTATTTTTAGTAGAGATGGGGTTTCACCATTTTGGCCAGTCTGGCCTTGAACTCCTGGCCTCAAGTGATCTGCCAGCTTTAGTCTCCCAAAGCACTGGGATTAGTGGCTCAGGTGTGAGCCACTGTGCCAGACCCAATCTTCATTTGGAGCCCAGGTCCTCTATCTGCAGGATGAGTGCTGGGACTTTTTCCTTTATGTTCTCATGTTATTTACCTGAAAGAGGTTTTATATTATCCTATGCTTTCTGAATCTCCAAATATTCAATCAGGAAATATCAAATAAGGAAAATAACATTGATTCATGTATTCCTGAATTGAATTCTGAATCAGCAGGAGGACATGAGACAATCTGTGCAGAATAGATTTTATCATTATTGTTCTTGTTCTGGATCAGAATCCAATCAGAAATACACATTGAATTTTTTCATGTCTCACTAGACTTCATTCTAGAGTAGTTGCTCAGTATTCCTCTGTTTCTCATGGCTTGGAACACTTAAGGAGCACTGCCCAGTTGTTTTGTATGGTGCCTCAACTGGGTTAGACTGATTGCTTCTTCAGGAGTGCATCTAGGTGACGTATTTTTAACAGAATCCCACAGAAGTGATGTTGTGTCCTTCTCAGTACATCATATCAGAATGCACACATTGTCAGTTTATCCCATTTTGGGGATTTGGGTGAATGGTATATGAAAATTTTATATATATGTGTGTGTGTGTGTGTGTGTGTGTGTGTATATATATATATATATATATATATATAGTGGTTTTTATAAATCTAATAAAAGTTAAAATTCATACTCTTAAGCAATAGGGTATCAATTAGTAAATTCATATAGCTTTCAATGTCTAACATATTATATTAAAGTTGAAAGAGTCAATGTCTCCCTAAAATAGCCTATATATCAGGGTCATAAAATCTGAAAGAGAGAAACAATGAAGATCTTTAAGGAGCACAGCATGATAGGTAAAATCCAGGGCTCCTCCTATTAGACCAGAGCAGTGACTGATTTGGCCTCTGCCACTTAGTGGCACTATGATTTTGGACAATATATTACAATGATGGCAATTAGTCTACATTTATTGATAATTACTGTGTTTCATGGGATGTTTTAAGAGGTGTGTATTTTTCCATTTAATCTCTACAACAACCAAATGAATTTTATTTTAATATATTTGCCATTTTATAGGTCAGATAACGGTTGCATAAAGAGTTAAGTCACTTCCTTAAGATCACATAGCTAGAAGGTAGTGAAGCCAGAACTTAAACCCATTCTGCATCCAAGTCCTGTATTCATCACCACTGTATTATACTGCCTCCCTAAAATTGCTAACCACTGTTTTCTCACATGGAAAATGAATATAGTAATCATACCTGTGTTATAGGTATCTGTGATTTAATAAAGGAGGCATTTAAATTTATGACTCATGTTAGACATGTAATAAATGTAAGTTTTATTATCTTATAGTTATCATTGTGCCCTGATGTTATTGGTGGGAGGAGAAAAGGCTCAGGGAATTTAAATAATTGCCTAAGGTAGCATTAGGAGAAAATACAGATTAAAACCTTAAGCCGCTGACTCATTCTGTGCCTCTTTCCACATCTCCTGAAAAGTGATTGTTATATTAAAAATCAGGGGGCAGATCCTATTATATTGATGTATAAATTAAAGACATAATTTACTCATAAGCTCATTAAGAATCGCTCATAGCTGCAGCTCACCAAAGAGAGGATACAGAAATCCTGTGTTTCCAGGAGCAGATGCAGAGAACATATTAGCAGATTTGCTTCTGGAAAAAGGATATACTTTGTTGATCACTCACCAACTGGCCCACTCCAAGGAAAGCTCTGAATCAGCAACCCCTTTTAAGAAAGTGTCAAGTCAACTCTTCATACCCTGGTAAGAAATGAGTAATGGCCCCATCACTAGAAGTAATTAGTGACTTTACACAAGACATTTCCAATGTGTGGGCCTCTATCTAAAATCAGAAAATGAAGGAATTGGACTAGAGAAGTTATAATATTCCTCAAAGTTTAATCATTTTATGATACTCTGAAATATTTGATTATTAATTTTCTCGTTAGTGTGGGTTTTTAGAGCAGGCGTTAAGGAATCTATCGGCTAATAATTAGTCTCGTTCTTGGTACGGTGTTAAATATTCATGTTCGTTGTAAATTACATAGCATTATCAGCCAAAGGTCTGGGGTTTCAAACATGCTTTTTCCTGGGCCCACTTGTCATTTGCCTGATTTCTTATTGAAATGTGCATACTTAGGCTTTATCTGAACATTTGCTCAAGAATCCAAGTTTGTTGTACTGCAGAGAGTCTCAAATGTGAGAACCTTGTTCTCCATAAAATGAAGGTATGTCTGTACAAACTCTCTGTGCTTTTTATCTATCCTTTATTGTTCCCAGGTAATACCAAAGGACACAAGAAGTTCACATCAGTGTTTGGTAATGCACTGATTTTTAATTTTTATTGCTTTTATATGCAAAGGTTGTCTAAAGACCTCTGGAAGAATGAATTTCCTGCCAACTTTTCCACCATATACCACACATTTTAAAATCAAGATGGGGGAAAAAAAACAGCATATGATGGAATCAATGAGACCATGTGCCTCTGTCTTCTTATCCCAGCCTGTTTTCAAGTTGTATTAACTTGAAACCAAGATCAAAGTGATAATACCAAGATCCAAAATAAACTGAATTGCTTAAGACATTATACTGCAATTGGCCTATTGTTTTATTCTTCAGCAAATTAGCTTAGTCAATAGTTCAAACTTGAGTTTTCTTCTCAGAAACATTCTTTCTGAAACATTAAACAGAAGTAAAGTATCTTCTATAAGTTAAACTTCTTTTTTTTTTTAATGGAAGTTTTAGTGCCATTTTTTATAGTTTACTTTATGAAGTGGTGCCTAGTCAAGAGCAGATTTTCTAAGACTTTTGCATTTATCTGGGAAGGAGTATAAATGATCATTTTTTTAAATCAAAGAATCACGGATATCATATTGCCTGCACAGAATACTCCATGGGCCTAGGTACTGGGAGACAGGCAGGGATGGATTCAAAGGAAAGGCAACAAGGCTGCCCGAAGTTGCAGCCATCCAAGTAGGGAGAGAAGAGACGCACATAAATTGCTTGAATACAAAAGTCACCGTGTCACATAACTTGAGAGATTCATAGAGCATTTTGAGAGTTCAGAGGAAAGTAAAACTGTTTCCAGGTGACAGATGAGGAAAAACTTTGCAAGTAGGTTAACATTTAGGCTGGAACTTGTAAAATGTTTCAAATGTGGACATGGAAAAATTTAGGATAAGGACACCTGAGAAAGAATGGATAGCTTAAGAAGAGGCACAGATGGATCCCTCCATTTGTAGAGTATGGTTTGAAATTTGGGGATAGTTTAGTTTCATTAGAATGTATATCATGTAAAGAGGAATTCTAGGAAATTCTAGGACAAAAAGGATAATTAAGTATGTGGGAGACACTACTTAGGAAGTAAGTGATTAGCAGGAATAACATCTAACCCAAAATTTTATTCTCACCCCACTAGCACTGTGCTTGGCATTATTCAGTTGAATTTATCTGATAGGAAAGAAGGAAGCAGAACATGTAGAATCATAAATGGAAGGAAGAATCATAAATGGAAGGAAATGGAAGAGATAGGCGAGATTTACAGTTTAGGATACCTTAATTTTTTTCCCCTACAGCAAACTTCTTAATAAAACACAGGAGAAGCAGGAATGCCTTTTTAATACTCTTGAAGGTAAAAAGAGTATAAAAAAGAAAAAAAGTAAATTCTGGAATTGTGATTACTTGCAAACTAATATCAGTGGGATTGCTTGGAGTGTCAAGTTTTGCTTTTTGAAAGATGCCCAATGAAAGAAAAAGTCGGAATGCAATTTCTAGAGGAGAATATGTTTTGTGAACTCTGTCATCACTTCATTTTGCCTCTATGCAAAGAAAATTGTATCTTATGTTCCAAGTCACAGTACATTTGTCCTCAGATAGTTTTATGCGTAGTCACCACTACCAATTTTCTGTCAACATATTTACATTATCTGTGGGTCTATTTCACAAACTAACAAACATTCTTAGGCTGAAGGAAATAAATTTTAGTGCGTTTAATACATACTTTGGCTTCCTTACCAAATTCAAATGCTGCTTGCAAGCTATATGACATTGCAATATTCTGCCAGTCCCCAAATTTAAAAGATCTGTTTGAGAAGATTAAATGTAATTGCTTTGTTCATCAAATATTTGGGGAAGCTGAGTTTGGAGATTGCTGATTTGAGATTTAACTTTCAGTAAATTGGAAAGTTAAACAACAACAAAAAAACTATTGTTTCTCTCTCTCTCTCTCTCTTTTTTTTTCTACTTTGTTGTAGAGCCATCCATGTTTAAATTGCTTTTCCTATGGGGAGTGATTTATTTCAGGCTAACTTGTAATGGATATGTTTTCCATGATTCAAATGAGTACTTTTTAACCTTAGGCTATGGCAGATGGGTGCATAAATATGAAGCAGAAACTGAGCCAAGAATTGACTTGTTTGCTTTCTAATCCTTTTTTCCCCAACAATTTTTTTTAAAAACTAAAATCTCAGTAGTTTTTAAGAACTCTGGATTGGATTATTCAAACTTCTTGGTTCTAAAGCCCAGTGTTTCATTTTGACAATGATAATAGCTGAATTTACTCACGGGTGTTTCTTACTTGGACTATCTCATCCTAATTTTAGGGTTCAAGTACTAATTATTATAATCCTAGACGTGTATCTCTTCTTAGCAATGCCAGGAGGAACTCTTCTATTTGCAAAATTATGGGAAAAACTAGAAATAACTAAAAGCAATCTTTATGTTCATGTAGGACACTGATCTGCATTCTCTCTTATGTATAATATCTTTTACTGGTTATGTGATCATGGTTATATGAATATAGCATGTGATGGTATTTGGATAATCTAAAAGCAGATTGTATAAAATGGAAGGTCTTGGTTCATTAATAACAAAACATGAAATGAGACAAGCTAAACTCACCTTGGAGAACAGTAGTGTGAGCACTAATTTAAGCAGAGACTCGTAGAACAAATTAGTATATATACAAGAATCATATAAATGTAATTCCAATTTTACATTTTAATTTCTTTTATGGGCTGATTAGCAGTGGATAAGGAAACGCCTCTTGAATGATTTGGCCTGGATCTTCTTGCTCTTTTGCTGTATTGTTCTAAATATTCTTGATTTTGACCCACTTGATCTATTTTCTTGTCACATTCTACTGCATTCCAGATTACCACTGTTACTGGTACCTCATCCTAATTGCTATGATTTCTCTGACTTATTGTTATTGCTCAGGGTTCAGGAATTTGCATAAGACAGTCTTTGCCTATGATGCATTTCTCCTGCCCTGGGTCTCTTGATTCACCTCTGGATTTCTTGTTCAGTGAGTCTTGGTATAAATCTCTTCAAAGACGTTGAAATGACAAGAGATTCTCTGCCATTTGGGGGTTGGAATTTAACATTATCATGGTAGTATATAGCGTGATAAACCAAGATTATCTTCTGACTGAGTACTATATTTATGACCCTTCTTTATCTTTCAAAAACCTTTTCCTCTCTGCTTATTTCCTGCATCATCATGACCTAAGTTGTGGAAAGCTACATGGCGGAAGAGGAGGAGTAATGTTGCTGGATTTAGCAAATAAGAACTCCTAGAAAGGGCACAGAGAAGAGTTGGTTTTGGTGCATGTCTGAGCTATCAGATATCCCACGGAAAAGGTTGAATAGAAATGAGATATCTAAGTTCGGTTGGGGAAAGTTTCTAATTGAATTAGGAGCCACTGGAATATAGATATCCTACGATTAAACCATGAAAGGGCAATAGAACACCAGGGAGTGAATACAGATGAGAGAACCAAAAATTAGCCCTGGGCAATGACAACATGAAAGATTCTGAGAATGCTTAACAAGTTTAAATATTCACATTGGCTGAAAAAAACCTTATTTTGAAATATTTTTCCACTGGAAAATTGGGAAAATAGGGGATCAATTTTATTTGGATTTGTCTTATATGTAGAGACATGTGGTAGTACTTTGCTAATCAGAATGTTTTGTAAAGGGTGCAGCGCACTGAAGGCAGCCCTTAGCATGCCTGAACCTGTGTGATAATGAGCTGGATCATAACGGGTTTTTATTGTGTAACTGGTGCTTATTCATACTCTATAGGAAATGGAAGGCTGGCTTTACTAACTGGGACTTTAAGTAATTTTTCTGTATTGATGCTCGAAAATCGTCTTTCTTTTATTATTCATTCAGTAGTTTTTCTCCATCTGAAGGGAAATGTCTTGGCAAGTGTAAATGTGCTTCCAATTTTCTTTCTTGTTAATTCCTTTCACATGATAAATTGCAGGGAACTGTACTGAAATCCCTTGAAATTGAAAAGTCGGCCTATATGAATGCTTAGGAGCAAAGGTTTGTAACATAATAAGTCTGTAGATATTCAACTGAGAGCATTTTCAGAAACATTTACAGTCCCTTGCTACCTTTTATGGATACCTATAGATTCATTTGCATACTTTTCCCGAATTCTTATTTAGGTGGTCAATTTAAGTTATCTAAAATGGTTACAAAACTCCCCAAGATTACTTAAAATATTTCATGTATTTTGAAAATAAAGTCATTCATAAGATAACCTTTCCTTAAAAATAAACCAAAGTAAAATGAAGAAATATCTTTTGGTTTCCCCCTATTTCTGTCTATACAAAGGCAAATGACATCTATTTCGAACCTGGCCTCCATGACCCTCTGTGCTGCTTGGTCATAATACAGATCCTCAAACTATCCTTTTTTTTTTTTTTTTTAATTTGAGACAGAGTCTTGCTCTGCCACCCAGCCTGTAGTGCAGTGGTGTGATCATGGCTCATTATAGCCTCGAACTCCTGGGCTCAAGTGAAGGAGATGTAGCAGATACTACAAATGAGGGTTAAAATACTATATTACTAATAATGAAAAACTGGAACTGTGTTCCTCCTGATGAAACACTCTGGGAATAATACAACATCTCCTGAGAAACATCCTTGCTTATGTTTAATCTAAACATAAAGAAACATCAGACAAGTATATATTGTGGGATACTAACAATGCACATGGCCTGTCTTTCTAAAAAATATCAATGGTATAAAAATAAGAGGGGTATTTTATATATATAAAAAAAGAAAAATACACCAAAAGACTTAATTATATTCAAGATAAAAAATTTGCACATAAGTTATTTCTTAACTGTATCATTGTATTAATGTTAGATTTCAAGGTTGTGAATATAATATTATAGTTACCCAAGAACATGATTTTATCTTTAGGAGATATAGGGGTGCAGTAGAATAATGTCTACAACTTTTACAAAATTTTACGTACATACATATTAACATACATGCAGATACAGAGGCTATAGAAAGAAAATTTGGCAAAATGTTAACAATTGGTGAATTTACAATACTAATAGGGGTACATAAGCATTGTACTACTCTTTCAACTTTAGTGAAAGTTTGCATTTCACGAAAAAAAAGTTGGGGAAGTAAATTATATATACAGTTGACCTTTGAACAACATGGTTTTGAACCATGAAGGACCACTTGTCCTTGGATTGTTTTTAGTAAAAGTCACACCAAGTATGCCTGTCTCTCCTACCTCCCCTTCCACCTCCTCTACCTCCTTTACCTCTTCTGCCTCTGCCACCCCTGAGACTGAGAACAACCACTCCTCTTCCTCCTCCTCTTCAGGCTAGTCAACATTAACAGGAGGAGAATGAAGACCTTTATAATGATCTACTTTCACTTAGTGAATTGTAAATATGTTTTCACCTCATTATAATTTTTCTTCATAACATTTTCTTTTCTCTAGCTTTCTTTATTGTGAGAATACAGTATATAAAGCACATAACATTAAAAGTACGTGTTTACTATTCACGTTATCAGTAAGTCTTCTAGCCAACAGCAGGCTATTAATTGTTAAGTTTTGGGTGAGTAAAAAATTACATGCAAGATTTTTGACTGCATGAAGACTCAGCATCCCTAACTCTCCTGTTGTTCAAAGGTCAACCATATTTGAAAGAAAAATAAATGGAACTGGAAAATATACTTCTCATTATAAATAACCCCAGTTTAAGAGGAGTACTTTTAATTGAAATCTGCAATTATGTGTATAGTAATAGCTTATTTTTCAGAGAGGTCTGTACACTTCATCAAGCACTAATATATCCTATTTAGTTAGTATTTAGAAACTCCACTGGTGTCATATTGAATAATTTTTACTACTAATCTTCACTTTCTACAGTTGGAAAAGTTGCATCACTGAATTTAATAATCGTGCACATGATTTTATAAGTTAAAAAACGTGGGGGAAACTCAACTCAATCTCAGGTCACCAACTCTAAGTGTCCTTGCACTTTCTATATGGGATTCATTGCATGTACATGTTTGTGAGTGTATTAGTCTGTTCTCACACTGCTAATAAAGACATACCTGAGACTGGGTAATTTATAAAGGAAAGAAGTTTAATTGACTCACAATTCCACATGGCTGGGGAGGCCTCACAATCATGGTGGAAGGTGAATGAGGAGCACAGTCATGTCTTACATGGCAGCAGGCAAGAAAGCTCTTGCAGGGGAAGTCGCATTTATAAAACTATCAGATCTCATGAGTCTTATTCACTACCATAAGAGTAGTATGGGGGAAACTGCCCCTTGAATCAATTATCTCCATCTGGCCCCACCCTCGACACATGGGGATTATTACAATTCAAGGTGAGATTTGGGTGGTGACACAGCCAAACCTTATCAGTGAGTGTGTGTGTTTTTCCAACAATTCAAAGATCTTTGAAATTTTGTGACTGGCTCTTGCTTTGGTAGATAGGTCATGTAGCTGATGAAGCAAAAATTGTAGAATCAATTTTCATATTGAGAGAGAAATATCCAGCATTTCCCATTACTATGCCACAAACGATTGGGATTGGGATCACAAGGCATAGAGTAGTGTTACTTTAAGAAAATGTTATTCCTGCAGCTTGTATATATTTATTTGGTGGCTAATACTGGCTTAAATCTCGTGTTTTCATTTACCCAGTTTGCTCTTGTAATAGTTGTAATTTTAATTCAAATATTCAAATTGTTACAGCTTTTGATCATTCCATGAGTCTTTTCCTTTTGACATTTGAAAACCATAAAGTCATATTAAATAAGAAAAACTCTTTTAGTTTTGGAAACTTGAAAATAAACTTATATTTCCCCATACACTACAAGTCAAAGGGGTTTTAGGAGCAACTTTCCTGAAGTTGCATTTATGATGATTTGTTTTAAAGTTTATTTAATGATAAGATAACAGACATATTTATCATATGAAGTAGTGGCTATTACCTTAAAAAATTTTTTGCCAGTTTCTTCTGACATTTTTCACTACTTTGGCAGATTTAACCAAACAATGCCAAACCAAGCACTGTACAAGTTAAGTGTTTTATGCAACCAAGTAAAGTGGGCCTTGAGATGTGTTTTTTCACTTTGTATTTGTATGATTATACATCAGGACTTCAATTCATACAGTTTATAACTGGTTCTTTCATTATGGATGTAATTCCTAGGCTTAATATGCTAGATTCAAAGTCATAAGCTGATTCACGTCGATGCTCTGTGGCTGTAGCTTTGCTGTCCCATGACTTCAGGGAAATGGCTTTCTCTGCCATTGCTGCTGCTGCTTAGATGAAATGGCTATTAAAGGGCTTGATTCATTTGCTGACATGACATATCCATTCCTTTCTATATCTCTTTATGAAGTAGTCTGTGAACATTGAAAAAAATAGCATTTTGAAGACGTTTAAGGAGGGAGGCCAGTTCTCCTTAGAGCTGGTAATTCTGAAGGTCTGGACATGTGTGTACAGGCTTTTGATGATTTCTGTTTTCCTAATAAGTAATTTTAGACACCTGGCTATTTAAATCCCTCTTAAAGGAACCAACTGCATTAATGTAAAATGTAGATTATTTGTGCATGTTGTATGGAAAAAGCAGAAGTAACCATTAAAGAGCATTTGCTTGACCATCTCTTAAATAAAGTTTTATCAGAACAATTGCTCTTTCTCTTTTGATGATCCAGTATCCAAAAGGCCCAGGAACACTACAAAAATGGAAGTCCTGTAGCAGTAATAGAATGTAATGGAAAAATTGGCAAAGTATCCTAAGGTGTAATTCACAAAAGGGGGAGAAAAGAGGTAAACAAACAAATGGAAAAATATGCAACCACTCTATAATTAGTCATACATATATAATTTTTCTGAAAAATAAATATAACAGTTCATGTAAATTAAATGCTTTAAAAAATACCATTTTAGATACATTTTAACATCATAAAAAGTTATGTATGGTGACACATTATGCAATATTAGGAAGATACAGAAAGAAAAAATACCCATTATTTCCAATCCTCATGTCCCAGAAATAAGCACATTTAGTATTCAGTTGTATATTCTTCTGTATTGTTTCATGCTTATCATTTTATTTGTTAGTTTTTTTTTTTTTTTTTTTTTTTTTTTTTTTTGAGACAGAGTCTCGCTCTGTCACCCAGGCTGGAGTGCAGTGGCCGGATCTCAGCTCACTGCAAGCTCCGCCTCCCGGGTTCCCGCCATTCTCCTGCCTCAGCCTCCCAAGTAGCTGGGACTACAGGCGCCGCCACCTCGCCCGGCTAGTTTTTTGTATTTTTAGTAGAGACGGGGTTTCACCGTATTAGCCAGGATGGTCTCGATCTCCTGACCTCGTGATCCGCCCGTCTCGGCCTCCCAAAGTGCTGGGATTACAGGCTTGAGCCACCGCGCCCGGCCTATTTGTTAGTTTTATATAGTTTCAGGCTTAATACAGTATAGAATTGTGTATTCTTCTACATATACTTAGCAATTTTTCATTCTTCTCTATTTAAACTTAACAATATGAGCTTTCAATATACTATAAATTTCTCACCAGAATGTGATGGCCTTTTCCTTTCTTTTATTCTTATCACAAATTTACATATGTACAAGTGAAAATATGAAGTACAGAATTACAATGTGAAAGCCTTCACCTCTTAACTTTTCTAGTTCTTTGTGTATGTTTCCAGATTCTCAGATAAGAATGGGTAAAAAGATAGGCGAAGCAGTAGCTAGGATAGAGAGAGAGCACAAATATAGGATCGTACTCAATACGTTGACTTGCAATTTGCTTTTGGACTCAATAACATATAATGGACATTCTTCAATTTTACTAAGTAAAACAGCTTAGTCTGTTGAATAAATATGCAATGTTTACATTATAATTGATGTACTAATGGACATTTAAGTTCTCTCCAATATTTTGATGTTCCAAGGCTGCAACAGATATTCTTCTCTACTATTCTGAGTGTTTTTGTATGAGAGTTAACTTAAAAGTAGAATTTTCTGGTCAGCAGTTTTACCTATTTTTTAGTTGATTGGTACTGACAAGTTACTCTCTAAAAATGTTGTACCAATTTATTCTTCAATCTATAATATGTGGACTATCATATTTCCTATGGTCTTAAAAACATGAGATATTATACTCTGTTTTATAGTCTTTGAAAATATAATGGAATAAAAATCGTACTCTATATTTTTATCATATTTCTCAGAGCAATACATAGTTTGAGCACATTTTCATATGTGTATTCATTTTTGTGTAAATTGATGTTCAAATGTTTTGGCCACTTTTATATTTACCTGTTTAAATCACAGTAAAACATTCCAATGAATGGTTTAACTATTGAATGCTATCATTTTGCAATATTGAAAAAATTATGGTATAAACACCTTTTGCAAAATGCTTTTATGCTATTCTAGATTACATACTTAGGATAAAAATGATAAACCCAATTTGGGGTTAAGGGAGATACACATTTTTAAGGTTCTTCTTATTTTCCAAATAATTTCCCAGCAAAGGAGCAATGTATAGTAATGCTTATTTCATCGAGGACCAGAAAAAATACTTTTTTGAAAATGTTGCTAAAATCATAAATGAATACATTTATTTTTCAGAAAAAGTATACATGTATGACTAATTATAGAGTGGTAGCATATTTTTCCATTTGTTTGTTTACCTCTCTTCCCCCCTTTTGTGAATTACACCATAGGATCCTTTGCCAGTTTTTCTATTACATTCCATTACTGCTACAGGATTCAATAGAGTATTGCAAGAGTGGGAGATGAAATAATTAACATAATCATAGAACAAAATCCACAATTTATCAAAAAGTCTGTATTGTACTGTGGTTGAGAACATTAATTCTAGAGCCAGATTATCTGGGGTTTGTATTCTAGGAGGATTAAAGTAATTAATGTCAATGTATGAGTGTCCTGTGGCTGCTATGACAAGTTATAATAGACTGGAAGGCTTAACACCCTTTTTTTTTTTTTTTCATTCTCTCATACTTCTGGAGTCTGTAAGTCCAAATACATATCACCTGAAGTGATATAGGTATAAACACCTATACCTAAAAAAGTGTTGGTGCTGTCTCTGGAGGTTCCAAGGAAGAATCAATTTCCTTGTCTTTTCAGCTCCTAGAACTGCATTTCTTGCAATTCCTTGACTTCTTGTCTTTTCTCCACCTCCAAAGCCAGTAGCACAGCATCTTGCTTCAGTCTTCGCATTGCCTCTTCTCTGTGAAATCACCTCCTGCCTCATTCTTATAAGAGCACCTGTAACTACATTGAGTGCTCTTCTGGATAAACCAGGATAATCCCCCGACTTCAATATCCTTACTTTAATTATAGCTTCCAGGTCCCTTCGTTACATAAGGTGATATTCACAGGTTTCCGACATTAGGATGTAAATATCTTTAGGGGACATTGTTGAGTTTACCACAGTCTGCAAAGCACGTCGGACACTCTGGGCCACAGGAAATGCTAGGTAAATGTTAGCTGGTACTATGTAAAAGTAGTTTGTAATAATGATGATATAAAATGCCCAATAAATTACTAGGGAAGTGCATGGGAATTTAGAAGAGGCCTAGTTTACTTCCATCTGAGGATACTGAAGGTGGCATAACACAGTGGTAAGCATTGAGAAGAAGAGTAATATTTTAGTTTGCAAAGATGGGGGCAATGCAAGTTTAACGTGCTACGTAATTCAGCTATTCCTCCTGCCCCTCCGTCCTGTGACCCCACATTTGCTTTGTATTCAAAAGGACAAGGATAGTATAATCTGTGGACAAGAAATTTAATTCCCTTCTCTTATTAACTATGTGACTGAGAATGCTTTTTTCTCCTTTTTGCATTTCTAAGCCTCAGATTCTTTCTCTATAGGATAGAGATTGAAGTACCTCTCTTACGGGCTTCAGAATTAAATAAAGTAATGGTTAGGGGGAGTGTTTTGTAAAACGTAATTTAGTCCACAAATATTAGCTATACTGTTTGTGTCTACATAATTATTAAGTATATGGGGATTCCATTATTCCCAGGAAAAATGAGATCATTATCCTCAGAGCTTGATCAGGTTGAAGATATACTTTTCACAGAGATTCAGACTGAGTCTGAATGCTGGTAAAAATGAACTACTTTTTGTAACAATTAAATTCAAATACTTTGCTAAAATCATGGCACTACCCAGATGTGAGATTTGAGCAAACAGGTAACTCATTTCCAAATTAATAAATAGATTAATTCAATGGAAGTCAACATTAGAATAAAATTATGACTTTGAAGTTTTTCCTTGTTTACTCTCTTTTCATACTTCATGCCTTAAAACTACAAGATTTTTATCTAAACCTATTCCCCTCCCTCAATTTTTTTCAGAAACTTTCAAGTATTTTCTTTCACAGTCTTTTCCTCCAAGGCCTAAACAATTCACTCTGGCATTTTTTTTTTTTTTTTTTTTTTTTTTTTTAGGAATTAAATGATTTTTTTGACTCAGTGGGTTGTTCCAGCTACCCTAAGGCTCTCAGAATATCTCCCTCAAATTGTTAGTGACAAAATTCTGGTTTGCATACACTATTGGTTTTGATGAATAAAGAACTTGTTTTACCTAGCATATCTTATAAGAGCAAATCTGTGCAATTATAAACTCTGTCTTGTAGTTACTGTTATTAAGAAAAATTTCTCTGGTCAAAGTTAACTTTTCAGCATACCTAGTAGTGGTTAATGAAACTCAAGGTGTAATGTATGATAAATAACTTGCCCTGAAGCACTGCAAGAAGCAAAACCAATCCTTATTTCTCTTATGGAGACAGGAGTTCTACATTTTTCCTTTCTGCCTTTTTGTTAGTAAATAATGTGGAAAAGAATTTTGTCACGTGATAGGGTTAGATGATGGCATTTTCTTCCTTAGTTGGTAAGAAAGCGATTGATGCTTGTGGTACATTGGTCATGGTGGAGGGGGGGGTCCCTTTGGGTTTACTGCACTGTGTCATTTTCCTAATGATTGGGGAAAGAAACATTATATTCACAAAAAATAAACGGGGTCCCGAGTGACCAGAACTTGTTATTTCTCTGATAATATGTCTTTATGTTTGTTTCCCTTTAAAACAGACAAGTCAGCAGCTCCATTCAGGTTACACAGCGCAGGGGGTGGTATTTGGTCTTTCACTTGGTTCCACATGCTCTGAGCGGGAGAGGAAAGAAATCAAGCCTGTCTGTTAGACCTAGGCATTGGTGACAGTATGTGATGGATCTTTATATTTTAGTTTCTTTTCACAACAATAAAAGCTGAATATCACCTACTTAAACTATACAGTAATAAATAGTTGTGACAAAAACATTGCATATGAACAAAGACAGAAACTAATATAATTTGATATGATAAACATATCTTTGTATGATATATACATGTTTCAATAATACATAAATGTAACATAAAGATACATATTAGGCAATTTATAGTTTGGAAATATTTTTAGATCTATCATGGCATCTGTTCCTCACAATAAACCTGGGACGATGAAAATCATCCCATTCTATAGACAAGAAAAGTAGAGGGGTGTGAATTAAATTTCTTCAACATCACTCACCCAGCTAGGGGGGCAGAACAGAGTGTGAGCCATGTTTTCCTGGTTTTTAAGACAAACCTAAAAACTTACTCTTAAACAACAGCTTCCACAGAAAACAAGCCTGGCTAATTCTCATCTCCTGCATGACAGTAGCCTGGTTTGTTATGCTCATTACTAATCGCTACTCTAAGCAGCAGGCAGTATCTTGGGAGGAAAAATGTCTTGATGCCAAGTATGATTTCTAACGTGTGTAAGTTTCATAAAGCAAAGGAAAGCTTGGACATGTATTATACGACTGATGATGAAACAGGGCACTTACTGAGATGGATGTCTTTTTAAACACAGCAGCTGCACTATCTGTGTGTGTATCCATCCTTATATGTGAGTGTAAATAGCAATGTAAAAAATATGGTCCTTAGAATGGCAAACCCCCAAAAGCCTCATTAAATGCAAGTTTATGAAATATACTGATGTGCCAATGAACACAAGATATTAATGTATCTCTGATGGAAAGTATCATTCTTTAAAGTATGTTGGGGAAATATGATGCTATAAATCTAGGGCTCCCCAAGCAAGATTTTTCTAGCGAGTTTAGTAGACATGAGGGGAATCTGGCCCACTGTGATTTTATTTGCTTTAGCAAATGGAGAAAACAAAAATCTCTCCATTGCTCAAAGCTCTTGGGCACACAGTTCTTTAAAGAAATGAATTACGGTATTAGCAGTTTTACAAGACCCTCCCAGGTAGGTTAATAAAATATAAATACTTGCAGCGGCCAAATAATAGCACATTTGATTAGGAAAGTGGGGGGGTTGGTCGTTAAGGTCCAGGAGAATGATAAAAGTGCTGGTATGGGCTTGTGAGCTCTCTCTATGTGGATTCAGAGACTATAGCTGTGTTTTCCTCCAGTGGCACTGCCAGCTGCAGTTCTTAATGAGTTATTACATCCTGGACTGAGCAGACAACATGGCATATTAGGAAATATTTTAAAGAAAAATTTGCCACCTTGCAGGGTGAACATTTTGAAGAGGCTAGAAATGAGCCCCTGAGACCTTTCTTGAGAGGAGGTTAAAATAGAAAGTCTTCCTGGGAAAAGACAACATGATTTTTATCAATGATCTAAAGGCTGAAAGTCAGCATGCAAACATGCAGAGAGAAGTTACTGCAGTTCTTGCCTTCCACAGAAAGGTTCTTGTGACAAGGAATAAGTGAGTCTCACTGAGAGGAAAACAGAAATTAGAGTCCTCCACAGCCCTCCAAAAATGTTGCATGTCACATGAGTGTTTATCCATTTTAACATTTTTTTAGTGAAAATGGCTGAAGATACTCTTAGCATGCGTTCATCAATAAAACACAAGGTAAGGGCCAAGAAACAGTCTGTGGCTTTTGAGGAATCAGTGCCTTAAGGAAAAATGTACCCCTGACATAGAAGGAAGTTGGAGAAAGAAAGCAGCACAGAACTCCTGTGCTTGTTCTTTTCCTCGATATTTTCCATTTTATCCTCTCAAGAGTTTTGAAAGGTGAATATTTTGAAGTCTATTTTTTTGAGCAAGAAACTGAAGCAGAGAGAATGCAATTCACCCGTATCTCTGCAAATAGAAGTGTCTATGCCATTCTACCGCAGCCATAATTCTAGTGTTGATATACTTCTTTCAAATTGTTGCGGTGGTGTTTTTCCTCTGCTCTCTGTCTCTTCAATTCCTCAGTCATACAGTAGCTTATAGTGAAGGCAGCTCTTTATGTTTCTCACAACTCATGCCTCACGGTTTTCACCTGTTTGGTTTGCACTTTCCAATCCCTGTCACTGTCATCTTCCTACTCCCCTTTCTTCTCTTTTATCTTCTATTACTCCATGGCAATATCAGCTCCATTAAGTTGTGGAAGGAAGCATGCAACAGTTGGCAATTTGCAGCTGTGAAGCAGGAAAATGTGAACTTTTTCTTTGTGGAAATAACTCTATTTTTTTGGTGTGAGATGCACAGAGATTTCAAAGTTTCTCTAAGGATATTTTATATCATACATTTACTAAATACCTACAATTTGTCTTGGATGGTAGTGGGAGCTTGATAATTTTGTGTATGTAGTTTAGGAGAAATAACGGTGAATTCTTAAATGATGTGATAGACTTTCTGATATTCAGAAGTTAAAGAAATGTATACATATATGTATAAAATAAGAAATAATAAAAAACAATTTTAGCATAAAAAAAAAGCAAAGAGCCAACACTACGCAAAGTAAAGATAAATTGATTTTGATTGGGGAAAAATGAGAAGTTTATTAGAGGAGAGTTTGGGCCTTATTACACAGAAAGGCAATTTGAGCTGGCCTTACTATATGGTACAACTGGTCAACATGGTAAATCAAAAACCCTCTCTTCTGATTCTTTGTGGGATAACTTTTGAACCATAATAAAATAAGTGTTTTTATATTCTGTGTCAAAATTCATTTCATTTCTCTGATTTCCTTTTCTTTAAACCAGTTGTTTTTCTACTTTTTTGAATCTTTAAATATGCTTCTAAAAAACAAAGTGATTTGCAATATTACGTCTTGGGGCTGGAATAAGAAGTTGAGAGAGGTCTGTGGCTAATCAAAATAGAAGAGACACTCACAGACTATCACGAGGTTTTTTCTGAATCTCACTGAAATAGACAAATACAGTGGCTGCCCGTTGGTGCCCCAGATTTGGAAGACACCTATAGTCCGAGTGCAGAATGTTCCAGCTTATATGTAGGATGACTGTGAAATCTTCTGTGGTACTTCATAGGCAAGCTTCAGGAGCATGACCTGTCTCTGAGTATGTTAGGGAACCTAGCTAAACCCAAATTTTTCTTCAGCATATGGAAAGTAATACTACTTTTTACAAGCTACAGTTTCCTTTATTATGCCTTTACTCAGGCTCATAACTAAAATACCTTATAATATTGTTCTATCATATTTATAATTCAACAACTATTTCCTAAGTATCTATTATAAAACAGATCTGAGGAAGTGCCTTCTACTTTCCAAACAATTATTTTCGGTGTTGCTGTTAGATAAATCAAGAGAGCCTTCCTACTTCTTTGCTTCCGTTTTGCAAATTACTGAAATTCTCTGTTGTTCAATTTTTCATTTTAATTGGTAATGATAATTATACCACCCACTTAATAAAATTATTGTGAAGATTTAATGACAATCTATGTAAAGTACTTATAAGACTGCCTGAGATATGGTAAATATCTTGTAAGTAAAACCTTTTCTGTTTGTTTTTATTTTTATTTCCTCCTTGGGGTAGGGAGGTTTAATTTGGGTCTTTAAGAATAGGTAAAATTTAGATCTCTCTAGATGATGTTACCGTAACAAGTACAGCGGGTGAAACTGTACTGGGGATGTTCAAGTAGAAAGATAATTAGATGGGGAATCAGAGTACCTGTGTGTTAATAACAATAAGGAACACTTATAATAAATGTGATAATAGGAATTGCATTTAGTACCTAGTATAGCTCTGGGCTAAGAGATGAACATAGACTACTGCATCTACTGCATCTACTGCATCTAATCCTGTTTGCATAATCTTGCTCAAATTGTTTCCTTTGCTAATTCCTTGTACTCCGGTTGTCAAATGGAGTGTGAAACTTGATCACTGATCATCACATTTTTTAATTATTCCAAGAATCCTCTGAAAATCAGAACTTTTAGCAATTATTTCTAGTATGAGAAGGCCTTGAAATGACATTTGAATAGTCTAGGGAAAATGTCAGAGAAAAGGCCATTATGATGCAGGGTATTGGGAGGAGGGTGCGAGGGAAGTCCCGTACCCGGAGAAGAGCAGTAAAGATAGGAGTGGCATGGATCAGAGAAGATGCTGAAATCAGATAAGATCGTGGACAGAATGTCGTGGCAGCTAGGATTCTTACATGCCTTCTGTGAGTCACAGCTGTGTTAGTGTCATCCAGTCAGTACGTTTCAAAATTGTTATTCCAATCTATGTTGCCCAGATTCTAAAGTGGAATCAGACTTCTATTTCTCCATGTACATCTTCAAAAAGTCTTACTAGGCACAAGACTGGCCACTGGAGAAAAAGATTGGTAAACAGGCTCTCTCCCTCCTCTCATGAAGATTACAGTCTACTGGGGAAACAGAATAACCAGTGTCGAATGGTAAACAGTATAAATGAAGCAGGATATGTCCCTGACCCCTTGGTGGGACTCACGAAGGGGGTGCCCCATTTACTCAGCCCACAGCCCTCAAATCCCCACAGGAGGAAACACGTAAGCAAACAACATGGGAACTGGAATGCACGGGAGCTAGAACTAGCTGGCCACATCGGCACTGGCAGAGGTGAACTCTGCTCACTGGGATCACTGCACTCCACCTCCTTGTGGGAGGGAGCACCCAGGTGAGCAGGTGCAGGAGCCAAGGTGAGCATTTTTGGGCACTGGCAGGAGCAAACTCCGTGCAGACACAGTGGCAGCATCTGGGGATGCCTGTGACCCCCGAAGTCCCAGACAGAGTGTTACAGAAAGAGTGGATGGCTTAAGTGTTAAGAGTTCAGTGGATGCTCTGCATTTTTGCGTGAGGCAGCTGCCATTCACCAGCAAGTGCAAAGGGTCAGTGTGACAGCATTTTGCATCCTCAATCATGGTTCACAAGTTCTTGTCCAGCATCCAGGAGAAGTGAGGTCACATGAACAACTGAAGGATGGTGAATGTGGGGGATATTATTGCTGATGAAAGACGTGGCTCTTAGTGGGAAGGGGAGCTGAAAAGGGGATGGGGTGGGAAGGTAATCTCCCACTGCAATCTGGCTGTCTCTGGCTGATTCTTCTCTGAAGTTACACCATCAAACCATCCTTCTGAAGTCGAGCCGCTTCTCTCCAATGTCCAGCCATAGCCTCCGATGTCCAGCTGCTTCTCCTCTCACGCTCAGCTGAGTATGGGGTTATTATAGGCACAGGATGGGGGCTGGGGTGGGCCATGGGTGGTTTTGGAAAAGACAACTTTGAATTAGGAACAGGAATGTAAGTTCTCACTTTGGGCCATGGTTTCAGGCTTTTCGGCCTGAGGGTGGGGCTTTCACCAGGGATCCGCTCTTTTCTGCCTAGAATTTCTCTGCCTCCTGTCCCTATCATAAACCTGGGGAAAATAAGATTCTCTAGGAACACATAGAAAGGGCATGACAGCATGCCCCAAGACAGTGGGATAGATGAAATGCACCACCTAATGAGCAAATAACACGGCTAATTTTAAAGATATGTCATTACCAGGCTGTTGTCTCAGGGGTCTGTGGATCACTAAGTAAGGGACCCTGGTGCTCTGTTATTATGCTAACTTTGTTTCTCATCATTGCTTCGACACCTTTAATGTTATAAAAATTATATATTGTGTTTTTTCACTTCTTCCAGCTATCTTTAGAATTTTATCACTTAAAGGCTTACCTAGTAATTAACTAAAAATAAAACAAGATAAATTTATTTTTGCCTCATTTCCCTTGAATCTCCTAATGGAACTTCTCATTAAAATTATTTGAAAATTGATTTTAGAGTTATTAAACTTTTAACATTATATATCAACTATTATATTGAAAATAACTTATAATATTGTTAATTCATTAATCTATTGTTTCTTTTATTCTGTGCCTTCTCTTTGCTTGTCGACTTTTTCCGCCATTTTTTGGTGGTACATCCTTGAGAACTACATATTTTACAATTAGTATTTCTTGAATGGTACATTTCCCGAGTTATTGAATATACAACAGGCTTTTATTTTTCCCCCACAATTATCTCACAATTAGGTATAACTGAAAATCTCAGGTAAAATCTCAGGTAAAAATCATATTTTTTGGATGAAATTACTTCATAGTCTTCTAGCATTCAGTGCTGCTGATGAGAGGTCCCGACAAATTGTATTTGTTTTTTAATATTCTGCAAAATACTGGAAATTTGTATTTATCTTTGGTGTTCTTAAATATCACATGCATGTTGCAAGGCATGGCCTTTTAAAAATTATACACTACTTGACATTTAGTGGGTCTTTTTTGTCTGAAAATTTAGGTCTTTTGACATTTTGAAAGTTTTGGAAAATTTTTCTCTGTCATAATTCTATGTCTGCATAATCCCTTTTTCCTTAATCTCTCCCTCCCTCCTTCCCTCCCTTCCCTCTCTTCCCCCCTCCCCCCTCCTTCCTTCCTTCCCTCTCTTCCCCCCTCCCCCCCTCCTTCCTTCCTTCCCTCTCTTCCCCCCTCCCCCCTCCTTCCTTCCTTCCTTCCCTCCTTCCCTCCCTCCCTCCCTCCCTCCTTCCCTCCTTCCCTCCTTGCCTCCTTCCCTCCTTCCTTCCTTCCCTCCTTCCTTCCTTCCTTCCTTCCTTCTTTTCCCTTCCCGAGGCTTCTTTTAAGAGGTTATTGTGTTGTTTTGTTTTTTTCCAAATATAGTTTAGTTGCAACATTTACTTTATCAATCTGTATTGCAGAAGGCTGTTAAAATTTCTATTTCTACGTTGACACGCTTGTTTTTAGCTCTTTCTGTAAATTTTATTTTGAAATGATTTCAAATCTACAAAATAGTTGAAAGAATATACAAAGAGATTCTATCCCACTTACACTTTTCCTTTCTCTTTCCTTCTTCCTTCCTCCCCTCCACCTTCTTTCTTATTTTGCTTCCTGGAACTTCTGTTGACATTTGCTGGGGTTTATGAGTTTATACTGCATTCTTAACTTTTCTTATCATTTAAGTTTGTGTTTTTAAGTCATTTTACATACTCCAGGAGAATCTTATCTTTCACCTTCCTGATCAATAATATGACATTAAAATATTTAGTCTATGATTCAGCTATTCAGCACCTATTTTTTTATGTATGTATTCATAATTTCTACCAACTTGAATTTATTCTTTTTTTTATAACAACTTGTTCTTGTTTACAGTGAAGATACCTCTTTATCCCTTTAAGGATACTGTTCTTTGAAAGTCATATATATTTTTTCTCTAATAAATCAACTTGCCAGTGTCTTAGTTTCTGTTTACTGGATTTTGTATATTTTTCAAAGTACTTTTTATTTTATTAAATATTTGATTACTCTTGATTTGGTGCTCACCATTTTATTTGAGATCTCCTTCTAATCTTTGTGTGGATCCAGATTCTGGTTGCTGTATTCAGCCTCCCAAGAGTGTAGTCTCTGCTGCAGTGTAGGACTCTCTGGTTGCTTTTTCCCTGGGTTTGGTTTCTAGTCACACTTTTGAAAGTAAATAGCTACCTGGGACACTGGTGCTACTTATTTGGCCATTTTGCCCATTGCACTGTTTTCCTCTGAGTTCCAATGCTGAGGAAAAATGTGTAATGGGAAAGGGCTGATGACCCAGCTAGTCCAAAAGCTGCTCCTTAATTAAGCACTTTCTGAAACACCCAGTCTGCCTTCTTCCAGGGTGTCTTACCTTGGTATTTCTGGAGAGAGTCCTCCAGTGACAGAAGTTTCCCCTGTGCTTGAACTATACTGAGGTTTCCTTTAAGAGGTTGTTGTGTTGTTTTGTTTGCTTTATCCAAATGTATTTATAACATTTACCTTATCAATCTATACTGCAGAAGGCTGTTAAAATTTCCATTTCTCCGATTGCACTCTTATTTTCTAACCCTTCTTTTTAAAACTTTTCATTTTGAAATGATTTCAAATTTACAATGTAGTTGAAAGAACATACTAAGAGATCCCATCTCCACTTATATTTTACCAGATTTATTTACCCTTGGTTCTCTTGTATTTTTTTCTCAGCTATTTGAATATAGGTTGAATATATATTTTAGCTTTTACCAATTTATTACTACATCATATTGATTTTCAGCATTTTCTAAGAACAATGATATCCTTTTAGATAAATATAGTAAAGTGTAGTTGAGAAAATTTAACATTGATATGACAAAACTTTGATCTACTGTCCACATCCCAATTTAAAAAATTTTCCCATTAATGTCCTTTATAACATTTTCCCCCCTCCATTATGGTATTTGGTCCAAATTACACATTTCATATAATATTTGCATATTTTTAACGCTTCTTTAATCTGAAAATTCCTCAGTCTTTTTTGTCTTTAATGACATTGATATTTTAAAGACACCATGACAGTTATTTTTGTATTTGTCTCACAATTTGAGATTCTCTGATGTTTCTTTATAATTTGATTGTATGTTTCAGCCTATTTGGCTAAGGTACCACATAAGCAAGGTTGTGTGCTTCTTATGGTTTGATATCAGGAGGTACAGAATGATATTTTTCCCTCTAACTGGTTAGGAGTGTTGTACATTTTCTTCAGTGTATAGTTAATATTTTCCTTTTATAAAGTAATTTATAGAGAGCTATATATAAATATAAAATACATTTAAATATAAAATATATAAATATAAAAATCTCTTTTATTTTCCCTGGAGTTAGTATCTAGTGATACATGCCTGATTCATGCTTACTATGATAGCTACATAACAAGAATATCTAATTTTATCATTCTTACATATTTTTAATTGGCATTATAAATATAAAAAAGAGGCATTTTTGTCATATATCTCTATGTTTTTATTTTATTCCTGGATTCTCATTTTATACAATAGGATATAATCCATTATTACTTTCCTTATTTTTATGCTAAAATTTTCAGAACCAGCCACTAGTGAGGACTACTCCAGACTGACTTCCGTGGTTTAAAAATATGTCCTTACTTATTTAGTCATTTATTCAGGAGCATTCTTTTATTTTCTAATGGTGCAACATGTTCCAGGTTCATCTTGTATTTTGTTTCTCAAACATGGAGATAGGCTTTTTTTTTTTTTTTTTTTTTTTTTTTTTTGAGACTCCTGGTTCCTTTTACTGGGGAGTAGTATTTATTAATAGACACCAACATCTGAGCAGTATCTGTGCTCATTACTCTGGGGGTACTGTTGATTCTAGTCCCTTTCAGAGTTCAGAAATTGGAGCACTCCCTTTAGTTCTAATTCAACCCCAAAGTGCTCTTGCATCTTTTCCCTCCTTCCATATTGTCTCTTCCTTCTGTCTTAGTAAAAATCTTGATTCTCAATAACATAAACATATTTATTTCTCAGTCTTCTGACATATACAAATAATACCATAATTGCTTTACCCATATCAGCGCAAAAAAATAAAACTACTATTAAGAGTTCATAGTTTTTTGATGTTCGTATACTTTTATTTGGACTGAAGTTGTATAATCAAAGTTATGACTTCCAAAATTATCTGGCTTAGCCCCTCTGCCTCCACAGTGTGATTGTTATTCATTTGAAATAAAACTAAATCTGAGTCTGGTAGCATCTGGCTCTAGGATCTACTTCCCCATTTTTGTTGATTTAATTTTATTTTTCAAATAAGTCAACTCTCCCTCCTTCCTTGCCTCTTTCGAGTGGCCAGTATTATTCATTTCTGGTTTATCTATCTTTTCTCCGTGTGTGTGTGTGTGTGTGTGTGTGTGTGTGTGTGTGTGTGGTTCATAGCAGAACTAAGAAGAGAGATGTTTTACGATGGGCAGAATTCTAAGGTGACCCCCAATGAGTCAGTCATATCCTTATGTAATTCCATCCCCTTAGGTATAGAAGGAATCTTTAACTTGCTTTCAGTCAATAAACATAGACTAGATGAAGGGACAGTCACTCCCTTGATTATGTTACATTATACAAAACTGAAGAGTGAGAGCGAGAGAGAGAGAGAGAGAAGAGAGAGATTTTTCCTGCCAGCTTTGAGGCAAGGACCTACCACACTGTGAGAAGACCTGTGAGAGTGTCACTTGACAAGGGACTGTGGGGTCCTTTAGGTGCTGGGCATGGCCCCAGCTGACAGCAGCAGGGAAGAAAGGACCTCGGTCTTTCATCCATGAGGAATTCTGCCAACAACCACGTGAACTTAGAAAAGGACCTCAAGCTCCAGAAAAGAATGTAGCCCACTGTACACCTCTACTTAAGTCCTGTGAAACCCTGAGCAGAGAATCCAGTTTAGCTGTACACAGATGCCCAACCCACAGAAACTGTGAAATTAGAAAAACAGAAAAGCACAAGCCACTAAATTTGTGGTATTTTTTTCTTAGCATTGAAAACTAATAAATATATTTCCTTATTTTCGATTTTATTTGCAGTAAAAATAGAATTCTTCGTATATTCTTTTACACCTTTTAAATTTATTATATCCTGGAGATCTGAATGCTAGTTAATTTACAGATTTTTTTTCTCAATATGGAGATCACAGTTGCAAAACACTTTATTATTGTAACAACAATTTTTCAACATTTGGGCAATTATTCATTTCTAACACTTTGCAATTATAAATGATGATAGTTTAACTTTTTAGAAATGTGAAAATGATTTTCTTCTAGTAGAGAAGGTAAGCCCATTTGTCCTTATTGATATGACTAATATTTGGTCCCAGCTCTACCATAATATTTTATTTTCTAATTTCTCTTTATTCATGTTAATTTTTCTTTGTGTGGAGTGTCTTCTTTGTTCTCTCTATATTTTTTTGATATTTAGTCATGTTTGTATTTCTGTTCTAGCAGCTACCTTTGTATTGGTGCCTTTTGTAAGGGTCCTCAATCCCCTCTATTCTTCCTTCACCTTTTACTATCTGGGTTGTTAGTTTTAAATGCCATCCTTTGATTCCTCTTAACAATGTATACAGTATTCAATTATCTCATTTTCTATTGTATTTGTTCTCTCCCCTTTTTGACTTATTAAAGACACAATCTTTTTGCTTTTTCAGTACATATAATATGTGTCTACTGTCCATGGTATTCCTGTTCCTACCATTCTAGATTTACTATTAAATACGTTATATCTTTCTCTATCTCTTAGTATTGCTGAAGCTGTATCATGGGCAGTGTTATTGTACCTAGTGTTAATCCCATGTAGAATTATTTTGGGGGAGGGATGAGATATGTCAAAAGATATAAAGTCAGGTGGTCTTCCATATTCTAGGGTTATCCAGTATGGATTTCTATTATTTGTCATTTTAATCTTTTAAAAAGAATTTTTTTAGATTTGGAGTTGGAGAAAAAGTAAATGTATGTCCTTGTTTTGCCAAGCTAGTACCATTTGTATAGCTGTTATAACTTTGTTCTCCCTATACGTTTTTTGATATTTAGTTTACCCGTTGAAGCTAGTTTCTGGATGAACTGACATATTCTGTTTCTCAGCCAAATGGCAAAACCGTCCTATTTCAGTGTTTCAATCCGTCAGCCAGCATTCCTGTGCTCACTCAACCAAAGCCTTGGCAAAACTTAGGATGGCTTTGGCAAAAACTGTTCTGATGTGATTTGAGAAGTTGGAGGACACAATAAAATGAACTGCATTGTCATTTCACTTCCACAACTTTCGCAAACATTCCACAGCTGTTTGTCTTGTGTAGGCCAGTCACCCAGAGTAAGGAGTGGAGTATGCTAGTAAAGTCTGTGGTAGGATGGGTAAGTAGGAGTTAACCCGGTAAAAGAGGATGGAGACGGAAGTTCGAGGCCTAAGGAATTATACATGGGCTGAACACAGCATTGACAGAAGAGGGCAGAGAGAAGGAATAAGGAAGAAACCAAAACTAAAACAGCAGGGCCTACTCAGGTCCCTGCTTTGCTTGCTAGCCCTGAGACTTGTAAGGAAATCCATTCTTTAATTAAATAAACATAACACTCCAAGAGGAAGTGAAAATTCCTAAAGGGATATCAAGGTCATTAGTATGGATAGTAGCTTTTCTTCCTCCTGACTTCTCCTAGGGAATGCTATGTTTTATATTTTAGGAAGGTGATTCTCCTGCATGGATTTGCTTTCCTTCCCTGAGTTTTTCCATCGTACTTAGTGTTCTTGTCCTGTATAGTTCCCCATTTTTGTATTCTCTATTGGTATTGTGGCCAGGTTTCATACTGATTCTCTCAGGTATAAAATATCTTTACCTCTCGAGTTTCACAAAGCATCTCTGAGGGTAGTTATCAAGGCAATCAAATAGGGCTGTGAGTGTGTTCAGGGCTCCAGGAGTCTGGATATAAACGTTGCAAATTTGGTCAGGAACGTGAATAACAATACATTTCTTTACATAGCATGCGTCATTCTTACAACTTATTAGTAGATAAAGAGAGGGAGAGTAAGCGGGGGAAAGTGAACAGAGAGAAGAGAGGACAGGAGAGATGAGAAGAGGCACAGAGAGGAAAGGAGGGAGGAGAGAAAGGGTGGAGAATATTTCTTACTGTGCAATTCTATCCAGTATATTAACCCCCTTTCTATAGGCATGAATATACTGGATAGAATTGCACTGTATGAAATTTCCAAATTATTAGACAAAACTTGCCACGCACTATAGAACAGGAAAATTCTACATTATTACTTTCTAACCATTTTTGTAGTTTTTCTTGCAATTCTGGTACAAACAGATTTTGCTTTCCCATATTTTGAATCATCCTCTGCAGATGCAAAGAACCACAGGGCAGAAAGAATCCATTTCAGTGAGAATGGGAACAGCTGTCATGCACTGAATTTCTAGAGATGGCAATGGTTGTGATTCTAGTGGGACCTACCCAGTGTCCAGGGATTGGGATTGGCATTGCAAACTATGTAACATATGCCCAACAGGAGAGACAGTAGTTTTCTAGTGAACCAGTTTTGTGACATGATTTTAGGTATTTTCCTTACTTTTTACCCCAAAATCTGGGATCCTACTCTTCCAGAGAATTGTTCAATATTCTTTTGCATAATTTTTTCCTATTTAGCCCCTGTTGCTTGCAACTAAGAACTCTAATATACTGAATAAGTCACTTTTTCTTTTTGGGACTTTTGTTGTGAAATTGGCTGATTGGTCTATCTATTTCACTAATATAGTCTATCATCATAAGATTCGTTAAAGACTCTTCATGTTAGAAATTAAATCAATAAGAGTAAGAGTTCCTTGAATTAAAAAAAAAAAAAAAGCAAAGAATGGCTCTTTCCAACTTTTCAGAAAATATTTCACACTCATTAGTGATTTTCTAATGTCAAATGATTAATGACATGACAGTAAACTTCTTACTCCACTCAGTGAATTTCTGATTAAGTTAGAAGTGTGTTAATCACAGATGTAAGAAATTTATGTTTTTTATGGTTCTAATGAGAAGTGATTTTTAAAGGGGCATACAATTTGCCATTTTGAACAAAATAACAGTTTTTATGGGAATTGAAATATGCAGAGTGGAGATATAAAAGAAGGATCTTGAGATGTTGTCCAGAAAGGAAAAGAGCTCCAGGGGAAAAAGGACTGATAGTCAGAACATATAAACTGAGCATTCCATTATTTTCCAGGGAAAGGAGATTCAAGAATTTTTTTTTAAGATCAAAATAAAGGTTTTTTAAGACATCAGTTTCTTTCTGGAAAATATTTCAAAGTATTTGACATTTACATACGTTTATGGACAATGTGAGATATTTTTTCAGGTCACCAGAACATAAGTATATTTAAAACATTCACCAGTAAAGATAGTTCAGCTTTCTTAAGATTGGGCATATATCATACAGTGCACAAAACTTACTGTTTTGAAAACATGTCACTTTAGAAGAAACAAATTTACTTGTGCAGATTTCAACAGTAAAAACCCTTTGAAGGCTGTGAAAAAATTTTTTAAAATAATGATATGACATTTAAAATTTGAAGGGTTAATTGTCCTTGGGTGATTTTTAGGATGTTTCACCACAAGATGTAACAAAACAAAAAGGCAAAAGCATACTTTTTCAATCACCTAAAAAATCACTGACACTTTTGTGATAAATTGGTTTAACATATAATCTACTTTTTTTCTTACTAGTGTTAAAATATTGATAAGAAATAAGTACATTTTCCCACTACCCATCTTAAACATTCATCAGTGTGATGAATATGCATGATTATCTGGTATTTGTGACTGACACACACTTCTTTAGTCTAGATTGTGTTTTATCTCAGGTTGAAAGCTCTTCAAAGCCAAGAACTATGCTTTTTACCTTTTTCCAATAGTCGTATTGAATACCACAGGTCTTTATCGGATATTTGATGATGTCCTTAGTGTCCATTTAAACAGGTTTGCATTTCAAAGCCTACGAAAAAAGCATTTGTAAGACGGTATATGAATCTGGAAGTTTAATTAGCCAACTTTTGGTATACAGAGCAATCTTGTTTTTGTTGCTTTATTTTGTTTTTAAAATTCACAAATTTTTTCAAATATTACATTCAGCTGAACTTTATCGAGTACTGCGTAAGTGCCAGGCACTGTTAGATGCTAAGACTCCAGGGTGATTGAACAGAACTGCTCTTTTACCTCATGTCCAGTGACAGACATATATTCATTTAAAAAATTACACCAAAATCAGTAAAAGGGAAACTGTGATAAGTGCTGTGAAAACATGTTAAAATAAAATTAAAAATGTGGAAGACATGTTCTGTGTTTTAGTCAGCTTTATATTCCCAAAGACAACCAAATAACTGGCAAATACTCCTTCATTAAAGGTCTGTTTAATTAATCATTTCCACCTTCCATCAAACCTGTTTGTATCTATAATTGGAAGGCTAAGCTGGTTAGAGAGATCAGGACAATGTCCCTGAGGAGTGACTTCTGAGCCAAGAGCTGAAGAATGAATCTGCAAGTACCAGGTAAATACCAGCCAGAAAGGAGAGTGCTTCAGGCAAGGGGAATGACTTGTGTAAACAACAGAAGCTCCTGGCAGTTGGTCACGGGTACAGTTGGCCCTCCCTTGATACTTACAGCACACTGTCCACTCACAGATACAATGACTATTCACACATCCCAAACCGTCAATGTCCAGCTCTTCAATATGAATTTCAATAGAAAACAATTGAAATCACCGCCCAAGCAAATGGAGAGCAAAATTAACACAAGTCCATTCACAGTGTTCTTGGTACAAGAGATAGATAATAAAAACCTGCCTATTCAGTGAAAATAACCAGCAGAAATGACCAGTCTAGAGGTGTATCAGAGATATGTTACTCCACACAGAAAGGAACACCAAATTCCTAACAATGATGAAAAATGAAGTTCCTTAAGGAAATATCCAAATAAACAAAAATGTTAAACAGATACTCAACTGCACCCTCAAGGAAATGAAAATAAATATCAATTAAAACTAATAATCGGCCGGGCGCGGTGGCTCAAGCCTGTAATCCCAGCACTTTGGGAGGCCGAGACGGGCGGATCACGAGGTCAGGAGATCGAGACCATCCTGGCTAACACGGTGAAACCCTGTCTCTACTAAAAAATACAAAAAACTAGCCCGGCGAGGTGGCGGGCGCCTGTAGTCCCAGCTACTCGGGAGGCTGAGGCAGGAGAATGGCGTGAACCCGGGAGGCGTAGCTTGCAGTGAGCTGAGATCAGGCCACTGCACTCCAGCCCGGGCGACAGAGCCAGACTCCGTCTCAAAAAAAAAAAAAAAAAAAAAAAACTAATAATCGGAGGATGATTCGTAATGGATTTGAAGATGTGCCACTCCTATCTCCCTCAGACAGAACTTGCTGCTGGCATGATGACAGCAGAGAACTGTCAGTCTGGAGTTGCCTCGGCTGCAGAGAACCATTTAGCACAAATCCAAGCTGTTCTGAGGGTGGCTGGCATCCACTGACCAACCATGGTCAGAATATAACGCTCTGCCCAACATGACCCGACAGGGGGCCTCACTGATGAATTATTTCAGTTCCAGAGCTCCCTGTGAGACTGACTGACACTATTGTTTAAACTACAACAGAGCTTGAATTCTGCCTCTGCCCAATATTGACTTATTCCTCTACCTTTCACAAGTGTTGATCCCAAGATCACTTCCCAATAAATATCCTGTGCTCAACTCGACTCAGAGTCGGCTTCCTAAAGAATCCAGCCTGAGACAAAATGCAAGACATCCAATAGCAGATCCAAAATTAAGAGCACCAGATGAAGTGAAAAATGGCAGCACTAAGGAAAGAAATTAAAACAAATTATGCTGTAGTATTTAAAATCAAATCAGAACCAACAATATCTGGAATTGACTTGAAGAAAATACGGTGAGCTATGCTAAGGACTAGTTTTTAAAAATTCTGAAAAATGAAGTTGAAATGAGCCAAAAGAAAAGCAATTAGAGAGAGAAACATACTACCTGGAAGTTAGGTGCTTCCACAGAGATTGTGATTATTAAATAATATAAGTAAAATACTTGCAGAGTAGAAAATCTCAAATAGAAAAATCTTTTTTTCTAAAATATATGTGTACATGATATTGATCATGGTTTGAAACAAAAACAGGCGGGGGTAGTTTCTTGGAGAAATTATCTCAGGATACAAGGAGAGAAGTGCAGAACGCAGGACAGGGCAAAGCTGTTGTAATGAGCATATTTCCACTATGGACCCCTTGGGCTTAGAAGTGCAATGTGCAACAAACCTTGGCATAATCCCACCAGAAAGGAGACTGAACCATTTAGCACCTGATTCCCATCCTCCATTGACAGAGGTGAATTCTGGGAACATTAACTTCCCCATGTTGCCAAACAACCTGCTGGCACTGGTGAAAGCCTTTAGAAAGAGAAGAGGAGGAAACAACAAACAAACACCACACACACACAAAACTAAAAACACAAGTTTTTGAGGTGGGAAACCGATTGCATACTGAAAACTGTTGGTGCCTACGGACAAATTTAAGTACGGCAAAAGAATATCGGGCAAGGCGTCGTTGGCTTTTGAAAAAATAACTTTAAAAAATCGAGATTGAGATTAAATTTAGTGAGGTAATTAAAATTCAAAAATGAAGAAAATATTGCACAAACACCTTGGGGAAAAAGTCGGTTATGGAAGGGGAAGATAGACCCCCATTTGCACATGGAATGGCATAAAACAAAGGTGAGTTTCCCAAAGTGTTGTAGGAAAATAAATATGTCTAGTAAATGTAATGGTGGAAAAAATCAACCCTCAGAAACCAAATAACTCCTCACAGAATAAAAATGGATTGACTGACTTTCCAACAAGAATTTTATAGTAGAGTAAAAATGACTTGGCTAGGGCAGTCAGGCAAGAGGAAGAAATAAAGGGTATTCAGTTAGGAAAATAAGTCAAATTGTCCCTATTCGCAGATGACATGATTCTATATTTAGAAACCCCCATTGTCTCAGCCCAAAATCTCCTTAAGCTGATAAGCAACTTCAGCAAAATCCCAGGATACAAAATCAATGTGCAAAAATCACAAGCATTCTTATACACCAGTAACAGACAAACAGACAGCCAAATCGTGAATGAACTCCCATTCACAATAGCTTCAAAGAGAATAATATACCTAGGAATCCAACTTACAAGGGATGTAAAGGGCCTCTTCAAGAAGAACTACAAACCACTGCTCAGTGAAATAAAAGAGGACACAAACAAATGGAAGAATGTACCATCCTCATGGATAGGAAGAATCAATATTGTGAAAATGGCCATACTGCCCAAGGTAATTTATAGATTCAATGCCATCCCCATTAAGCTACCAATGAGTTTCCTCGCAGAATTTGAAAAAACTGCTTTAAAGTTCATATGGAACCAAAAAAGGCCCCGCATTGCCAAGACAGTCCTAAGCCAAAAGAACAAAGCTGGAGGCATCATGCTACCTGACTTCAAACTATACTACAAGGCCACAGTAACAAAAACAGCATGGTACTGGTACCAAAACAGAGATATAGACCAATGGAAGAGAACAGAGCCTTCAGAAATAATACCACACATCTACAGCCATCTGATCTTTGACACACCTGAGAAAAAACAAGAAACAGGGGAAGGATTCCCTATTTAATAAATGGTGCTGGGAAAATTGGCTACTCATAAGTAGAAAGCTGAAACTGGATCCTTTCTTTACTCCTTATACGAAAATTAATTCAAGATGGATTACAGACTTAAATGTTAGACCTAAAACCATAAAAACCCTAGAAGAAAACCTAGGTAATACCATTCAGGACATAGGCATGGGCAAGGACTTCATGTCTAAAACACCAAAAGCAACGGACAACAGAAGCCAAAATTGACAAATGGGATCTAATTAAACTAAAGAGCTTCTGCACAGCAAAAGAAACTACCATCAGAGTGAACAGGCAACCTACAGAATGGGAGAAAATTTTTGCAATCTCCTCATCTGACAAAGGGCTAATATCCAGAACCTATAAAGAACTCAATCCTATTTACAAGAAAAAAACAAACAACCCCATCAAAAAGTGGGCAAAGGATATGAGCAGACACTTCTCAAAAGAAGACATTCATACAGCCAACAGACACATGAAAAAATGCTCATCATCACTTGCTATCAGAGAAATGCAAATCAAAACCACAATGAGATACCATCTCACACCAGTTAGCATGGCAATCATTAAAAAATCAGGAAACAACAGGTGCCGGAGAGGATGTGGAGAAATAGGAACACTTTTACACTGTTGGTGGGACTGTAAACTAGTTCAAGCATTGTGGAAAACAGTGTGGCGATTCCTCAAGGATCTAGAACTAGAAATACATTTGACCCAGCCATCCTGTTACTGGGGATATACCCCAAGGATTATAAGTCATGCTGCTATAAAGACACATGCGCACGGATGTTTATTGTGGAAATATTCACAATGGCAAAGACTTGGAATCAACCCAAATGTCCATCTGTGACAGACTGGATTAAGAAAATGTGGCACATATACACCATGGAATAGTATGCAGCCATGAAAAAGGATGAGTTCATGTCCTTTGTAGGGACATGGATGCAGTTGGAAACCATCATTCTCAGCAAACTATCTCAAGAACAGAAAACCAAATCCTGCATGTTCTCACTCATAGATGGGAATTGAACAATGAGATCACTTGGACACAAGAAGGGGAACATCACACACCGGGTCCTATTGTGGGGAGGGGTGGGGGGAGGGATAACTTTAGGAGATATACCTAAAGTAAATGACGAGTTAATGGGTGCAGCACACCAACATGGCACATGTATACATATGTAACAAACCTGCACGTTGTGCACATGTACCCTAGAACTTAAAGTATATAAAAAAAGAAATGATTATAGGGAACAAAATGTGAAAATCAATAAAGATAAAATAATAAGGTATTAAATGGTAAAATAGGAGACTTGAGAAATCCCACAATTAGTAAAACAAATATATAAGCAAGTAGTAAAAGGGAAGGGTGAAAAATACATAAAATTAAGAATTAAATAAGAAGATAACCACAGACACGGACAATCTCATTGAAAAGATAAAGTCTACATGATATACATAATTTTCTATAAATTACAGTAACCACAATTGACTTAAACTTCAACTTCCAAAATAGTATGGAGGCAAATATAACGATCCACAGACATACTCACAGGGAAATTATCTCAAGAAGCAGTGATTTTAATGACATTTATGCTATTACAGAGGATTCTGCATAAATATTCAAAAATGAGTTATAAACAGGTTCATTGCAGATTTATTTGTAATAACAAAAAATGTAAAAACGATGTGGATGTCATATTTCTTTGTTTGAGACCGGAAAATTACCATGAAGAATTCACATTCCTTCTGTTTGAACCTGTCTACAAACATTCCCAATTCTGATTAAGCTTTTATTACTTATTTCCCTATACTTCTTCGCAGGGAACTTTGTGGAAGTTGAAGTTTAAGGAGGCTCACTCTTGTTCTAATGACATTCTTCTGAGCAACAGGCCATCATGTTTTAGTGGCATTGAGAGGAGCAGTCACATAAATAATTTTCCTAGGCTAAAAGCTACCTGAAAATTTATTTTGCCATTTGGGAGTAATTGATCCTTTTACTTCCTCTGTTCTACTCTCAAATATGTATTCCTCCACAGACCTTCACCCTCACTGTGCCTTTACTGCCCCACATTGCCCTGTTAACTAGCACTGGTCATTTGATTGTTTTCATTTCAAGATCAGGATCCAGAATTATGCCAAAATCATGCCAGAACCATCCCAATAGGCATCTCATGGGATGTCTTCTATCAAGACTTATTGGCCATCCATCATTCTCCAAGAAAGAAACTAGATTCAGCCTTCTCATTCATTACTTATTCAACAAATATTTATTGAAAGCTCATATTCATCAGGCATTGAGCTAGGTACTGTGGATATGGATATGCGTAAGATACAATTGTTGCCGTAAATGATCTTGCATAAGTAAGTAAGAAGGCTAAACAGATAAAGTCACGAGGTGTTATGAGTGCAGTAAAAATATTTTATGGAAATACGGAGGAAGAGGAGCGTAAACAAGGTGGAAAGGGAAATAGTAGGGCAAGGCTTTCTTGGGAAAGTCACATATGAATTATATCCTGAACTGCAGTAGGATTTATTCACAGGAAGATGGTGTGTGTGTGTGTGTGTGTGTGTGTGTGTGTGTGTGTGTGTGTGCGCGCGCGCACTGGGGGCAGTTGTCACGAATATACAAATCATGGGAAAGGTAGCACAAAGCTCAAAGGCAAAAAGTAACACAGAATATTCTGTACCAAAAGATAACGGAAGAGAAATATGCTGTTACTACCTGTGTAACAACACATTCGTTGAGCTTGTTGATTTGTAATCTTAAGCATCTGAATTTCTAAAATCAAATTCCTACATTTAAAGCAATCTAGATGTAATTCATACATAGTAACACAACAAAAAACACTTGTACCTTGAAAAGAGTTTCTTTAGCTTGCCTTTTCACAAAGCCATTCAAATGATAAACTTAATTTCCACCTTTAAAACACTTTAGACAGAAGAAGCCCTTGGGCGTATAGAAAAGAGATGAAAGTAAATATTTATCGCCACAATTCATTTTCTTTTAAGCTCTCAGTCATGCTTTGGATCAAATAGAGCTAAAAGACTTCAAGGATCAAAGGGCTAAATATCACGAAGTGGCCACATAAATTCCAAAGCTATCTTTCATTTTAAGAATATATTAAGAGTGTCTTCGGTGACCTATAGAAAATTATTTTATGCTCTCGCTCCCAATTTAAAATAAACTCTTGCTAGCACACAAGAGACATTCATAATTTGCTTAATGTCTGCCTTGTGCAGCAGGAAAAAAATAAAAACTAATAAATTAGAGTGGAAAGAATATTCTTAAGTGCCTGCACTTTGGAGTCACTTATTCATTTATTTATTTATTCAATAATTTGATGATTTGTTTTGTGCCTACATTGTCACAGTGGAAGACCCCAAAGATACCAGCAGACAAGTCAGGTGTATATCCTGCTTCCGGGGCCTAAATGCTCGTGGGGAAGATACACAACGTGTGTCAACAGATTAACCAACACAGATTCTAATAACTGCTATGAAGCAAGTAAACTGAGTGATATGATATGAAATAACTTAGGAATGCCACCTTAGGATAGGATGTTAGAGAAAGCCTTTCTTAACAGGTGACATTTCAACCGGCTTTCTGTAAGTCTCAGTTTACAGACATGTAAACTGTGAATAATAGTATCTATCTGATAGAACTTTTGAGAGCATCAACTGAAATAATGGACATAAAAAACCAAGCATAGTACCTGACAGTTAGTACTTATTAGTATTAAAATAGTTACTTACAGAATATACCCCTGTACTTTTTTGTTTTCCAGTAAAGGTTGATGAAGCTTATGTAGGTACACCCATTCTGTGAAGTAAGACTGTACACTTTCAAAATCCACTTCTTCCCAGAACTTTAGGATACGGAACATCAAATTAAGAAATGGCCTGCTGCTTCTTTAAAAAAATGGCAAATTAACTTATATCAACTCGTTCCAACACAAGAACCACATGAGAGAAAGTAAGACGCAGAGACAGCGTGAGACAGATATCAGGCGTGCAGAGGCAGGCAGGCTTGATGAGGTTGTTCTTCTGATTATTATCTCTCTCCTTCATCTTCTGCACTTTGCTGATGCTGACTGGAGCTCCAGATTCGCCCTCAAAAAACTGATCTGTGTAAGACTGGAGTCTTCTCACAGAATAGTGTAGCTGACAGGTTAAGTGCGATGATTCAGTACTGAGGTTTGGTGGAATTTGAGCTTTTTCAAGTGTTCTCAGGGCTGCAGTTGAATGAGATGACCACTAGTATTTGTGTCAGTGGTGCCTTTGCGTCAATCCTCTTTCTGATCTTCCCCCTCCATGCAACTTAATAAACATAACAATAACAATAATGGCAACTGAAACCTACATACCATTTTACAGATCATAAAGTGCTATCTGGTACATTGCCATGAATAGGGTTGATAATAATCCATGGAATTTTTATTATTAGCCACTACTTTTGTTTAGAGAAAAATAATTATTTTGAGAAACTGGGTGATTTTCCTAAGAATACCCGAGTAGTAAGGACAGAAGAGGGGCCTGTTTCATGTCAAATTATGATCACTTTGGGCATCTAAGTTCCCATTTCTGTCTTTTGTTTTTTCTGAGAGTGAAAATGCATGGACTTGTCATTGTCATCCTAAAGAGAAGACGAAAGCCAAGACTGACAACTCAAATTTGCCTCCTTTGTGATACAGCATGGAGTATGTGATGGATAACCTGTTAGAACTGATTATGATTAATACTGTACAGAATGAATCTGGGAGACCTAGTTGTTGCATAATCAATTCCCTTTCCCTTTTTATCTTGGCTGCTGGGGAGTCCTGAATAAATTTTAAATTGATTTCTGACACAGCTACCATCTCCTTTCTTCATAAATTTTCTTATTTTATTTTATTATTATTTGAACTTCCCTGTGGGTATTTTTATATCTACATTGATATCTACATTTCTGTCTGTTTCTAAAACTACATTTACACTTGCATCTTTGTGGCAAGCTGCCTCTAGTCTGATTCAGAAGCAGTCAGGACATAAATCATAAATGTAAGGTAGAACTACTTCACTCAAAGCAATCGAGCAGCTTGAGAATGTAGGGAGAGTATTTTGACATTAAAAAGTAAAGCCAATTTTTTTAGCATGTTTGTCTGGATAAAGACATAGACTTAAGTCAGTCTGAATTTTGTAATATTTTCATTCAAATATCATTATTTTAGTTATTTGCTCATTCTCAGATTTAAATGTCACTCCTTTGTGGGAGCTCCTCTACCATTTCAACAAGAAAACACATGGACATGTTGGGACACAGCTTCTGTTATTAATTGGAAAAATAAGAAATTTCTATTTATACAAAACTTGTATGAGGTGCTGTTAATTTATTTGTCAAAACATAATTAAACTGCAAACAAATTACCCTACTTTTGACTGATATATTTTGATGCCTGGGTGGGAAATATCTCATTATTTTTTAGTCAATTACAAATGTGCAAATCAAGGATTTTAACACAGGTTTTCCTCTTGATGTAAATAGTAACATGTTTGGGTTTCTGATTTGGAGGTGATTGTTTCAAAATTCTTTCTTTCTTTTAGCTTGTAGGCCTGTGTGTGTGTGTGTGTGTGTGTGTGTGTGTGTGTGTGTGTGTGTGTGTGTATTTGCAATAATTATAAAAATAGCACCTACGTCAAGGGATGCCAACTGAATTACTAGGGGAAGCTAGCTCAGTGGGAAGAACTATTCCATTTCTAGACGGCATAGTTCACCAAGAGACCCTTCCCTAGGTGAGAAGTTCTCTTTTGATTTTGCCTCTACTCAACCCTGGTTATTCTTTTTCAAAGGTCACGATATGCTCAGGATATTTCACTACTGCTTTATTAATTTAACAGAAATTTGTTGAACATACATCTCTAGACACCACCCTTAAGCCTACAATATAATTTATCATCTAAACTGGGACATTTTTTAAAGCAATGAAGGTGTTATTAATAATCAAGGCAAGGCTCATAAGATTTGGAGGTTTATTGACTTTTCTATGGTCACACTAATAGTAAAGAACAGATGGAATGCCTGCATCTATGTCAAATGTCTTTCCCTGTACTTCCCTTAAGGGCGGAGTAAGTGTTCAACAAATTTCTGAAAATTTAATGAAGGAATGAACCGATATTTTAGTTTCACCATGGCACTTAACATAAACCTTTGGGAAGAAGGATAGAAGTGTAAACTAGGACAGTCCCTGGCAGTCTGGTGCACAGGTTTGCCCTAACCAAACTAGACCCTGAGTATACAGATACTAATACCCTTCATAGATTGTCTATTAGCCATGCCGTGAGACTGACATGCATTATAATATAAGGAAACATTGTGTGGTGAAAATGATAAAGGGCCTAGCTGTCCCACAAGTCAGGTGCTGAGTTACACTTCAGTCATTTTCTAAGTCACTATCTTGAATAACTCTCTTCACTTTTGAAATTGAGCTTCTTCATTTGTAATATATAGGTTTAACAGAGTTCTTATTTCCAAGCAACAGAATCGACAATGGTGATTTACGCAATTCTTTAATAAAACTAACATATTAAAATAATACCGAGGAGCCATAGAAACATTGGGAAAGCAGGCTAACTTGCCCAAATTAAGATGCAACGCTCAAAGTCCAAAGCTCCACCCTACCACAAGCTTAGTGAGGAGACTGCACACTCAACACTTGGTCCCGTGTATTGCACTCCTCCTGGAAACTACACTGAAACTGTTACTCTGTATCAAAAACTCTCCCTTTCAGTTATTGCTCCAGACTGAAGTCCAACTGCATGCATGCCTATGATTGTTGATATCTTGATCACATGATTAAGATTTAGCTGCAAAAGAGGCCAGGCGGAAGGCAAGTGGTAGGACACACACAAGGATAACCCCACAAATAATGGAAGGATATCCAACCTCACAGGGTTTCTGTCATCATCAAGTTAGCCAATGAGAAAGTCCTTTGTAAATGGTAAAATGCTTCATTGTTCATCATATTCCCATACCTGTTTAACATATAAAGAGGTTAAGAAAATGACATATAAAGAGGTTAAGAAAATGTTTGTTAATTGGCTTAGAGACAACTAAACAACAAGTTATGTTTCCTCCAACTCCCAACTGGGAAAAGAGGATCGTGTTTACTATGAGATATACACATTTTACAGACTTAAGTGTGGCAATGGTTTAGGAACAACTTTTACTCACCTAGGGAAGTCAATGCTTGCAGATGTTTCTCGTTGTGCCATGTCTTTCCATTTAATGTATGTAATCTGTGCATCCATTTCAAAATAATAACTTCGACTTCACCCCAAAGTGTGTAGACTAAAATAATCTGAACTTTTATGCCACTCAGTGATTAGAAGTTACCCTTGGTTGTTGACCAGCTCTACACTCTTCTTGTGCCTCTGCTTCTGACAACCCTGAACAGTCAATATTAAATAGCTGTAAAGCCTTCCAATGGGCAAAATGATTAGGCTGTGCCCCCATCATTTCAGGACTCCATGGCATGTACACTTAGTGTCCCATCCCACTGTCCTCTTTGAAGATGGGGACACAAGATTAAGTATCTTCGATTAATATTGGATTAGCCCTTGAATCATATTCATTACCCCAATTTACACTTATAAGTGCTTATAATAATCTTTTCCTTTGTGAGAAGTATATAGATAACATGCATAGCTTTTTTTTTCTTTTCCTTTGGCCTGAGAAAACTGAGAACTTAGGTGGCTTTTCCAAATTCACAGTTTGTAAGAGGGAAACGTGAGTAGCACGTGTCCCTCTAAATAATATTAGAAAACTTCAACTACAGTATCACTTCTATTTATATTATTGAATATGTCCACATTTTGTGGGCATTAGGTCAGAGATTTATCAGTCTTAGCTCAAGAAAAAAGGTTTCACTAATTGCCCATGAAACTGAAGAAATGTGTGTCCTATAGTAAGTTGCAAATGAAAGTTCCCAACGTTATTATAGTTCTGTTTAAGAATACTGGGTATCATTTTCTTGTGGCAAGACCCTTAAAGGTAAGAATGAGGGAAGTTTGTCCTAATTATGGGTACCGTATTGCCCAAATTTCCCAGGAATTAAATTTTAGATGTCCTAGGACCAGACAGAAGTAACAATGGGTCCAGAAAAATCACATTCAGATAGATAATAAATCCAGATCATCTTTTAACTAATGATCTGGTATTTATAGCTGTCTTTGGGTACTAATGTGGTGAGGAAGGGGACTGAGTGAAAGAGAAATGGGACAGGGCTAGTGTAAACCAGTCCCAAACAGAGGAAGTGAAGATTGGCCCTGAGTGTCAAGTATCAAAAAACTTACAGTTTCCTAGAGGCAAAAATACACTCACCTCTTTTCTATGCTTAGAACCACTGTTCATTTATTTCCAAGAACAAATTTTTGAAAAGAAAATGTACTTGTAATTCTAATATTTCTTTACATTTTAATCCAGTAGATGCCAACTTAATGGATATTGAACAAATCTTAGTTTTAGTAGAATACACATCTATCTATGTATCCATCTGTCTATTTACCTGTGTATGTATCTATCATCTATATATCTACTATCTATCTGTCCATCCATCCATCCATCTATCTAATCTTTCTCAGTTACTACATTTTAAATGAAAATGTATAGCTAAAAATAATGCCATGGGGAGAAAATGAACAGCTCTGAAGAGGAAATATTTAGCTTTAATTTAAATTTTATCTTCATCATATTGTGAAGTAGTGTTATGGGATCTTTGGGGTGTCACTTTTCTGGCCAGAAACCTCTGTGTGGCTGCTGCAGTGGGGCAGACAGGTTCAGGTGCCAGCACCAACACCAGCTGTCTGTGAGGCTACAGTTGGACCAGGTGTACTGCATGAAGTTTCCACAGCTGGCACCAGGGAACATGGTGGCACCTGGAAGCTTGGAGATGCCAGGAACTGCAGGGTCCCAAGGAGGGAGTCACAGCCTCAGCTCTGGGTGTTCTGAGGTCTGGGGTTCCCTGAAGGACTGCTTCTTTCTTTCCTTCCCCCAAAACGTGGTGAGCAAGGAGCATGTCTCAGCCCTGTTTCTGTTATTGCTCTTTAAGCCTTGCGAGTTGGTGGGCTCTGAGTTCTTGTCCTGTGGCCAGGAAGAATAAGGAAGAATGAGATATGCAAATAAGTGGATGGTGAGCAAGAGGAAGAGGAGCTTTACTGAATGATAGAACAGCTCAAAGGAGACCCCACGGTGGGTAGCTCCTTTCTGCAGCCAGCGTGTCCCATTGAGTGTTCAGCTCCTAGCAGAGAGGGCAGCTCCTCTCTGTAACTGGTCTTCCAAACAAGTGTTCAGCTATCAGTGGAGAGGTTAGCTCCTCTCTGTAGCTGTTTGTCCCCTCATCTCTGCATCTTCTGCTCTCCTCATCCTCTGGTCTGCTCTGGCTGAGCCCAGGGCTTTTATGGGCCTCAGAGGGAAGAAAGTACATGCTGATTGGCCCATGAGCAGCTACGGATGGCCTGGGAAAGGCACCACAAGTCCCCACTTCAATCCATGGGACTGGCAGCCCAGCCCCCAGCCTTCAGGCCCTCCCTGGCCTGAAGGTGGGGCCTCACTGGGGATTCAAGGGCGGAGGTGGCAGAGGGCTGACATGTCAGCACTCCCCTGAGCATGTGCACACATGGCTGGGCTGTGACAGCACCAGGGCTTGGCCTCAACCCTGTTCCAACATTGGAGCAGGCACTGAAAGTGGGGAGAAGTCAGGCAGCAGGGGCAGAAACCCCTGAGCCTGCAAGGGGTAGGGGCCTTCCTAGGCACCCAAGGGTGCAGACTGCAGAGCTGTCCCGGGTCCAGTGCCCAGCCTGTCTGGCTCATGGCCCTGCCCTGTGGATGGAGGGAGAGCTCCGGGAGTGAATCACCAGTCTTGGCCCAGCCATCACGAGTGTCAGACCCAGAAGTCACCCCAGTGTGGGGCAGACCCCAGGCACCTGGGTGGCACTGCAGCAGAGCCTCCTCCCAAGGTACAGGAACCCAGTGCCCTTGGCAGGGTGGGCATAGTTACCATGCTGCTAGCCGGATCCTGAAGCAAAGGCCACTCCCACTTTCCCTGATGCGTGACCCCAGCTGTGTGCCCCAAGCCCAGCCAGCTACTTGCTCTGGACCCTGCTCTCTGTGTGCAAGCATAACGCCACCCTAGGCGCAGCTCCACTGTGGACCTGGCTTTGCCTTGGGACCCCTCTCTTCCCAACGGCACTGCAGTGGTAGTGGTTAAAAGCGGTGACGTAGGACCAGGGTCCAAAGAGGCAGAGACTCTGGGCCTGGGGCAGGTTCTGACCGACCACACAAGTGCGGACTCATGCAGTCGGCTGCCTCAGGGATGCGGGGCTTGGCAGCCCCCTGACCACTGCCACTGCTGCTCCTGCAGCCACTCTTGCTGCCACTGCTCACACCTCCCTGCTGTAGCTGGCACAGCGACAGCCACTCCAAAGGGCCCTTCCGCTGCCATCAGTAGTAATACAGGAATTCAACTACTCTGATAAAATGTGGATGTATTTTCTTAATTAGAAATGTAAAATTCTATATGAAAGTGCTTCATTTTCCTAGATCGAATGCCATGCAGTCTTAGTGGTTTTCCCAAAGTTCCTCTCATGTTAAGTACTCGATGTAAGTAATATTTAATGGAAATTTTTTCAAAATAAATAGGCAAACTCTGGCTCACAGGCTGGTCACCTGCCTTGTAAATAAAGGTTTATTGGAACTCTAGCCAGGATGAAGGTAAGGAGTAGGTTTAGGTTGTACAAATACAGTCTTGAATCTTATATTTATTTAAAATCTCAATATTTTATTCATCTTGAATTATAGACTTTTTCATTAATTTTTATATTTTTAAAGGCTGCATTAAATATTGTTTATCTTAATTACTGAATTCTTTGGTACCTGTCTAAAGTCTGCCTCTGAGATTGGAACCTTCCTTCCTTCACCCTAATTTGGGGTTCCTGATATTTTCATCCCAGATTAAATTTTAAACAAAATGTATGCTCAAAAATTATAAACCATAGCCCTGTTATATGAACAATAACATATGTTTAGAAAGGAAGGGAGGAGAGATGAAGAAATGGAGGCATAGGGAGAGGGTAAATCATTTTCTTCAACACCTGGGAAAGAATTCCACCACTTTCACCAGCCAGTTATATGCCCTTATTTTATTTCCATGAGCACATAGTAGAATGCCAAAGAAGTGGTCCAGAGTTTCATCCTGGCTCCACCATTTATTAGCTATAGGTTTTAAATTGCATTTTTAATCCAACTGCACTTCAGTATCTGTACCTGTAACATTGGACATAAGAAGACTTCTGTCACAAGATTATTTGTGGTAATAAATGAAGATAGTGCATTTCATAAAGTTTTCAAGTTTAGTTTCTGGTGCATGCTGAGGTCTCAGTAAATGGTAGTTATTGCTTTTCTTGTTTTTGATATGCTATTGACAATATTATTGATTTTTTTCTGATACTTTTGTATTACATAATAGAAATCAATGATATAATATGTAATATATTTTGTGTGTTAAATATATGGTAGTATATGACTAATATCAAATTATATATTGTTATATGTCAATTTTATATTCTCTTACTGTATCACTATATATCTCTTGACTTATCGTGTATATTCTCAGAAAAAAGAGTTAACACCTTATATATTTATTGTATTTTGGCTTTTGGTTACATGATTCAGTTTAATGTTTAATATGTTTTATTCAGTTGGTACCATATTTCCAGTAGAAGTAATAATGCTGGTTCCTTTCAATTTGGTACTTTCTTAATCCTCTCAACAACTTGTGATATCTATACTATATCTATATTTGCCAGTTGAAGCACCAGGGTCTCAGAACGTCTGTGTGACTTGCCCAAGATCACAAAGCCAGTAGTAGAGCTTCTATTTAAATATAATCTAACGGACTTTTAGCCCAGTTGTAATTTTTTAAACTTTGTTTTGTTTTAGTTTAATTTTACTCGTGAATTACACTGTCTCCCAGGATGTGAGCATATTATGTAGACCTAGCTGTGGTTTAATTAATGGTCATTTCCTTTCATTCAAGACCAGACATCATCAACTCTTCTCAGTAGACTTTGCTAACACGTTTGAGGTGGATTAGATGTTGCCATAATAACTATTTTTTGCTATTTCAGCACTTCTCAGACACTATGTAATCGTTTTTTTCATCTGTTTACCCGCTGCCACAATATGCTGACCTTCCTCAGGTTATTAAACATGCTTTATTCACTTCTGCTTCTTCAGCACTTCATGAAATATTTGACACCTAGTAGGTGCTCAGTTAACATTTATTGACCAAATGAGTGAGTTCATGTATAAATATTACTATTCATTTGAAATTTGAAAAACAACATTAAGCATTAAGAGTCTCAAGTTCAAGACCAGCCTAGCTTACATGGTGAAACCCTGTTTCTAATAAAAACACAAAAAATTTAGCCTGTAATCCCAGCTACTCGGGAGGCTGAGACAGGAGAATCGCTTGAACCCGGGAGGTGGAGGTTGTGGAGGTTGCAATGAGCCGAGATCATGCCATTGCACTCCAGCTTGGGCAGCAAGAGCAAAATTCCATCTTAAAAAAAAAAAAAAAAAAAAGATTCTTTAGACATGACGTTAAAAGCTTTGCTATTTTGCTGCACTATGCTTGCTTTGATCTGTTGATTAATTAATAATAATTTTATGACTTTGTTCTGCAATGTATCTTATAAGCCAATCAATACATAAATATAATAAAATGGCATATTAAACACACATCCCTCCTTCCAATTTTTACATATATCAGCAATTGTTTTTGTAATAGTAATAAAAGTAATTGCTGTTAGAGTACTGTAAGTTTGAGATTGCCTGGGAAGTTATATCCAACTTTTAGAAAGTCATTTGTTAGATGTTTAATAATTCATTTTAAGTTGGTAAAAAGTATTATGTTCGGTTTTAGGAATATATACATAAACATAACATGTTTTTTTCTGAGATGCACCGTTATCTTTTGTAGAAGATGGAAACGTAACCAAAGGGCGTTTCGATACACTTCACTGAGTACTTTTTTTCTTTTTTTTTTTTTTTTGCTAACTGCAAACTGAGATGGTAAGACAAGGTGAATTTTAGAATTACTTTCTGTCTTAAAACCCTTTGTTGTTTTGATTATGATTAGCATTATTGGACATACCTATCAAAAGATAAGAGTATGGAATTTATTGTATAATGAAACTTGATTCCTGGAAGGAAATAAATTAATTTAGTACAGTAAGATAAAAGTTTCTGATCATCTAAACCAAACACAGCTGGTAAATAAACTTGGAGTAGACATTTAAAGGAGGATTTGGATATCCAAAAGTTGCTCCTTACTGTATTAATTCCTATTTTAACTTAAGTCATTCTCTACTGAACAAATCCAGTTTTTGAAAAATGAACTCTGTCACTAAAGAGGTTGTCTCTGGCCTTTCCCTAGGAGAAATGTGATTTAAACAAATTAAATTCTCCCACTTTTTAAATTGAACAGGCCAGGATCGTCAGCCCTATCTCTCTTACTCCCATGCTGAAGTGAAATGAAGACCAAACTATAATTGGCAATTAATAGCTTCAGATTCTATTATAGAACTCTTGTTGCAAAATTCATCTGCACAGAAATTTCCCAAGAAAAGTGCATGTCTAGGTCACTGTGACCAAAATCCGCCCTCTCCTATGGAACTACAAATGTCAAAACGACATCGAGACTGTACTCCTTGTCCCTGGGCTCATCTGCACTGGGATAATCAGTGTCTGGCTGTCCCACTGTTTCTCAGCCTCAGACTGACCTAAGCAGGAGTCAGGAGGTTGGGTCCATGAGGATTCTCAGCTCTACATGGCAAAAACTGGCAGAACAGTTACTTAAGCCAAGGAATTAGGTTTCTGCTATGAAAAGATCTTCATTATATGTTTTTTAAAAGCGACAAAGTCCTCTATATCTATACATAAACTGGAAATTTAGAAAATGAAAAAATAAATGGAAAAGTGATATGATGAGTAGGTCATCTATCTGTTTAATTAGTAAAAATGCAAATTAGAATAATAATGGAACAATTTTCCCCATGAATTGACTAAAAGAAGAAGAAAAATGGTGGTAATAACAAGTTTGGGCAGACATCTAGGAAGCTGCGCACTCTCGTTTACCTTTGTAGTTGAGTTTGGAAAAACGTACCCAGAGCTATAAATACGTGTATGTCCTTTAAACTAATAATTTTACATTTTAGAGATTAAAAACGCAAATATTTCAGAATGTGAACATAGATCTAAATAAATATTTTATTTTTGACATTTTCATTTATAATAGCTGAACTAGGGAATCACATAAATATTCACAAATTGAAAATATGAAATTCATTTCTGTATATACGTACAATAAAGGACAATGAAGCCATTAAAATGAGATCATAGGAGAATACTTACCAGTGCTGTCAGATGACAGAAACAGATATTTCAATGTGACTTCAGTAGTTTTCTCTAAGATGCCACCAGATATTTGTATACTTTCAGTATTTTGTAATGTCCTAAAATTTTATAAAAATTGCTTTTTCAAAGTAAAATAATTAATGTGTATATAAAATGTAAACTATATACTAAAATATCTCATTGTCAATAGGAATCACAAGCTATAAAATTACCTAACCTCAAAAGACACACATTTTTGGAGATAAACTACCAAAATGTATTTAAAGACTTGGAATTATATCAAGACCTTGGGCAGCAATTGTAAAGGTGTCAGTTCTTCCCAAATTAGGTTCCAAATTACTAAACATCCAAATAAATTGTAGTAATCGTTGCTGGAGGCAAATGGAGGGAGGGCTATAGCCTTGAAAAGTTGAATTCTTTATTTGTCTATTTTTTCTGTGAATGAATAGAAAAATAAAGCCTACATATTTTAAAACAGAAGTATGAGAGAACAATCCCTTTCTTATTATCAGTGGCACTGTAAAACAGCAGCAGTTCACACAAAATTATAATAATGGAAGCAGGATTGTCAGACTTACTGATGGAATGGAATACTAGCATAGATCTTTAATATGCAGATCCTTAGAGGGCAAAGGATTTATTATATTCTAGTATCTTTCAATCCAGATTCTCCTCTTCTTTTCACCATAACCAAAGTCTTAATACAGGTCCTAAACATCTCTCTCCTTCTTGCCATGTAGTAATTTGCAGTTATTCTGAGATATAAATTTGAACAAAGCTCTCTGAAGCTGCTGATCATTTAACAATGGAGACTTACTTGAAAAGTACTTTATTGCTGTCTTTTCATTGACCAGAAAATGTTCTAAATGTTGGTGATTTGTGGACAAATGTCTATTTTGTGAGAATACATAATCTTAGTATAATTTTAAAAGTTTCTGGTTACATGAGAACCTATACCGAAAATATGTGAATTTATACAACTGTGATTCCATAGAAGGCCACAATCCACTTTCAACTTTTCCATGTTGTTGAACTTGCTTAATATTAAACCAGTAAGGGAAGGAGATTATCTATTGAATAAAAATATAAATATCTTGGTCTTTATCTCCCTTTGAATAAAAAAATTTCAAATTTTCTTAAGAGTTACATTTTGAAACAATAGAAATCAAATATCTCGGAAAAACGCAAACGTGGTAGGTTTCAGTAATGAGAGGATTTTGTAATGCTAATGAAGTTTTAAGACCAAAAATAGAAACAAATGAGTAAACTTATTGTAAAACACTGAAATACTAATATCTAAGTGGGTTTCACAAAAGAAAATTTTTCTGTTTTAACAAACTACGAAACAGCGTAACCATAACAACAGTGAAAACAAACAAACAAATGAATGTCGAAGTCTGGTAGAGCTGAGTTGAGGAAATTCTTATATGTTGTTGATTGAATTATATATTAGGACAAATTTTTTAAATAATATGAATCAAGAACTTGAAGCATGGTTCTATTTATGAATCCATTTCCAACAGTCCATTCTAAGGAAACAAATAGAGATACAATAAAAATTATACATAAAAATCTCTCATCATTACAGAATTCATAATAGTAAAAATCTGGAAGTAATGGCATTGTGCAGAATGTTTGATTATATAAATTTGTTGTAGTATAAGAGTAGTTGTTACAATAATTTTTTCAAGTAATACTTAAATACTCAGGAAATATCATAGTATAGTGCTAAATGAAAAAGAAGAGGGATACTAAACCAAATTTATAGTATGATTTTATATTTCATATAAATGTATGGTTTTTTGGCTATTATGAAATTAATTCAAAAGCATGCTAGCAAGTTTTTTTTTTTTTTCATACTTTAAGTTCTAGAGTACATGTACACAACCTGCAGGTTTGTTATATATGTATACATGTACCATGATGGTGTGCTGCACCCATTAACTCGTCATTTACATTAGGTATATCTCCTAATGCTAACCCTCCCCCCCCCACTTCCCCACAATAGGACCAGTGTGTGATGTTCCCCTTCCTGTGTCCAAGTGATCTCATTGTTCAATGCCCACCTATGAGTGAGAACATGCGGTATTTGGTTTCCTGTTCTTGCGATAGTTTGCTGAGAATGATGATTTCCAACTGCATCCATGTCCCTACAAAGGACAAGAACTCATCCTTTTTTATGGCTACATACTATTCCATGGTGTATATGTGTCACATTTTCTTAATCCAGTCTGTCACTGATGGACATTTGGGTTGATTCCAAGTCTTTGCTATTGTGAATAGCACTGCAATAAACATACGTGTGCATGTGTCTTTATAGCAGCATGACTTATAATCCTTGGGGGTATATCCCCAGCAACGGGATGGCTGGGTCAAATGGTATTTCTAGTTCTAGATCCTTGAGGAATCGCCACACTGTTTTCCACAATGCTTGAACTAGTTTACAGTCCCACCAACAGTGTAAAAGTGTTCCTATTTCTCCACATCCTCTCCAGCACCTGTTGTTTCCTGATTTTTTAATGATTGCCATGCTAACTGGTGTGAGATGGTATCTCATTGTGATTTTGATTTGCATTTCTCTGATGGCAAGTGATGATGAGCATTTTTTCATGTGTCTGTTGGCTGCATGAATGTCTTCTTTTGAGAAATATCTGTTCATATCCTTTGCCCACTTTTTGATGGGGTTGTTTGTTTTTTTCTTGTAAATTTGATTGAGTTCTTTATAGGTTCTGGATATTAGCCCTTTGTCAGATGAGGAGATTGCAAAAATTTTCTCCCATTCTGTAGGTTGCCTGTTCATCCTGATGGTAGTTCCTTTTGCTGTGCAGAAGCTCTTTAGTTTAATTAGATCCCATTTGTCAATTTTGGCTTTTGTTGCCCGTTGCTTTTGGTGTTTTACACATGAAGTCCTTGCCCATGCCTATGTCCTGAATGGTATTACCTAGGTTTTCTTCTAGGGTTTTTAGGGTTTTAGGTCTAACATTTAAGTCTCTAATCTATCTTGAATTAATTTTCATATAAGGAGTAGGGAAAGGATCCAGTTTCAGGTTTCTGCTTATGAGTAGCCAATTTTCCCAGCACCATTTATTAAATAGGGAATCCTTTCCCATTTCTTGTTTTTCTCAGGTTTGTCAAAGATCAGATGGCTGTAGATGTGTGGTATTATTTCTGAGGGTTCTGTTCTGTTCCATTGGTCTCTATCTCTGTTTTGGTACCAGTACCATGCTGTTTTTGTTACTGTAGCCTTGTAATATAGTTTGAAGTCAGGTAGTGTGATGCCTCCAGCTTTGTTCTTTTGGCTTAGGATTGTCTTGGCAATGAGGGCTCTTTTTTGGTTCCATGTGAACTTTAAAGTAGTTTTTTCCAATTCTGTGAAGAAAGTCATTGGTAGCTTAATGGGGATGGCATTGAATCTATAAATTACTTTGGGCAGTGTGGCCATTTTCACAATATTGATTCTTCCTATCCATGAGGATGGTACATTCTTCCATTTGTTAGTGTCCTCTTTTATTTCACTGAGCAGTGATTTGTAGTTCTCTTTGAAAAGGCCCTTTACATCCCTTGCAAGTTGGATTCCTAGGTATTTTATTCTCTTTGAAGCAATTGTGAATGGAAGTTCATTCATGATTTGGCTCTCTGTTTGTCTGTTACTGGTGTGTAAGAATGCTTGTGATTTTTGCACATTGATTTTGTATCCTGAGACTTTGCTGAGGTTGCTTATCAGCCTTAAGGAGATTTTGAGCTGAGACAATGGGGTTTTCTAAATATAGAATCATGTCATCTGCAAACAGGGACAATTTGACTTCTTCTTTTCCTGACTGGATACCCTTGATTTCTTTCTCTTGCCTGATTGCCCTAGCCAGAACTTCCAACACTATGTTGAATAGGAGTGGTGAGAGAGGGCATCCCTATCTTGTGCCAGTTTTCAAAGGCAATGCTTTCAGTTTTTGCCCATTCCGTATGATATTGGCTGTGCATTTGTCACAAATAGCTCTTATTATTTTGAGATACGTTCCATCAATACCGAATTTATTGAGAGTTTTTAGCATGAAGTGCTGTTGAATTTTGTCAAAGAACTTTTCTGCATCTATTGAGATAATCATGTGGTTTTTGTCTTTGGTTCTGTTTATATGCTGGATTACTTTTATTGATTTGCGTGTGTTGAACCAGCCTTGCATCCCAGGGATGAAGCCCACTTGATCATGGTGGATAAGCTTTTTGATGTGCTGCTGGATTTGATTTGCCAGTATTTTATTGAAGATTTTTGCATTGATGTTCATCAGGGATATTGGTCTAAATTCTCTTTTTTTGTTGTATCTCTGTCAGGCTTTGGTATCAGGATGATGTTGGCCTCGTAAAGTGAGTTAGGGAGGATTCCCTCCTTTTCTATTGATTGGAATAGTTTCAGAAGCAATGGTACCAACTCCTCCTTGTAGAATTCAGCTGTGAATCTGTCTGGTCCTGGACTTTTTTTGGTTGGTAGGATATTAATTATTGCCTCAATTTCAGAGCCTGGTGTTGGTCTATTCAGGGATTCAACTTCTTCCTGGTTTAGTCTTGGGAGAGTGTAAGTGTCCAGGAAATTATCCATTTCTTCTAGGTTTTCTAGTTGATTTGCATAGAGGTGTTTATAGTATTCTCTGATGGTAGTTTGTATTTCTGTGTTGTCGGTGGTGATATCCCCTTTATCATTTTTTATTGCATCTATGTGATCCTTCTCTCTTTTCTTCTTTATTAGTCTTGCTGGTGGTCTATCAATTTTGTATGTGTGTTTTACATGTGTGTTCATAGAAACCACAGTTGCCTGAAACCCAATAATCCAAACCCAAGTCACCAATGGCCACTTTCAAATGATCAACTCTCCTAGTTTATAAACTGCCTGTTCCACATGCATTCTTATATATTTTAAAAAAATATTTACATATTTAATCTTTATCTTTTGTCTTTAATCCACCTGGAATTGATTTTTTCAGTAAGCTGTAAGTTAGGGACAACTTTTTTCTCATTTAGATAGCAAAAATACCATTGATTTATTCCTCCACCAATGATCTGCAGAATTTTCTTTCCTGTTCTTTGTTTCCTTACATAAGTGAGTCTGCTTTTGAATTCTTTATTCTACTTCATTGCTTAATGTTTCTAACCCTTTCCAACAACTACAGTAACTTAATAGCTTTATCATATATATTTACATCTGATTAGAAAAGTTATTCATTCCACTTATATTCTGCAAAATTGTCTAATGCATTCTTGTCCACTGCTGTGCTGCATAAGTATTTTGATTATCTTTTATAGTTTCATAAGAATTCCTGTTGGAATTTTGCCTGCCATTGCATTGAATTTATAGATTAATTTGGGGAGACTATGAATTTAGTGAGAATTCATATTCAGTAATGAAACTTCCTATTTCATTATCCGTAATGATATTATTACTGTCCATTTCCTTAGGTTTTTAAATTATGTCTTCAATGAAGTTTTATAATTTTTCCATATACTTCTTTTCATGGACATATTGATTGCAGTTTTGTACATTTACTCTATGCTGGTAAAATGATCATTTTCTTTGAAAAGAACACTAATCACAGAAGTGGCAACATAATTCCTGCTTTTAAGCTGAATGTGTAGAGCCAGAGTGTTATGACTGTAGAGTATTTGTTTTAGGTCTGGTTCTTAACTCTAAAATTTGTCCTCTAAGGATGGTCGGTAACTATTTTTTTCCTAAAGGATAACTTTCAGATCAAATCAGTCTTAGTTTTTTTCACCTGCATTATTTCTACCTAGTCACATTATATATATACACATTATATATAACATGTACATTATATGTACTATATATAATATATAGTATATATACTATCCGTACACATAGTATATACAAATATACTATACATATATATACCTATGATATGTGTATATATATGTCTAGAGAATAGTTGAAGAAATTAAGTCCAAGTCAGTAATCAGTGCGGTATTTTAAGTTGTGCTACTCCAATTTATTACTTTTCATTGTATTATAAAATAATTTTTAAAGCAAAGACAAGGAAAGAAAATCCTCCTGTGATTAGAAAATAATATGTAACAAAATGAATCTTTCAGCCTATAGGAATAATGGTATAAAACATTGCTTAAAAAGACATATGACAAGGATAAGCACTTCTAATTTGAATCACTTCTGTAGTAGCTTTCACATAGCTGTTTTTATTCTAATTTCTAAGATGAGCATTCTGTTTCTCTACCCATTGAGAGATGTGTGAGATATATGTTTTATCTCTTTTTTTGTGTATCATTGCACTTATGAATCAAATAATTTGCTTTTTAGGCAATCTTAAGCATTTTCATACACAACTGTCTATAGATGTGCTGGCTGTATTAAAAGCCTTTTTAAAAAATCAGTTCTCTGCCTAAAGGATATCACCAGCTTTTGAATTAGGTATATATGAGATCCACTTTGCCATTTCTGTCAGATATGTCCCTTCCATTCTGTAAGTACCAGTGTTCTCAACTATAAAAAAGATTATAAGTGTACATTTCTCTGAGGGTGCTGAGAAATATAAACTAAATATAATATATAAGATTCTCAATATAGCTCTTGGAACATAGTATTGTCTCAGCCATTGGTCAATGTTCTAAATCTCTTTAACATCTTCCCTCTGCTTTAAACAGTTTAAACCATTTATGGAGCTTTTTCTCTCCTTACATATGTCTCAATTTTCCTGTTGATTGGAATGTTCTCTTATCAGTGAGGTCATCCCTAACAGACCAGTATAATAGTGTGCTCTACCACACACTTTCTTCTCTGTTTTTCTCTTTCCACTTGATCTAATTTATTTTTATTTATAGCTCTCTTACTAGCTGACATGTAATTATTTGATTGTTTAATGTCTGTTTTCTTTTTTTTTTAATTTATTTTTTTTTATTATACTTTAAGTTCTAGGGTACATGTGCATAACGTGCAGGTTTGTTACATATGTATATTTGTGCCGTGTTGGTGTGCTGCACCCATCAACTCCTCAGCACCCATCTATTCATCATTTATATCATGTTTTCTTTCACTGGAATGGAGCAGGAGCTTTAAGTATCCTCAGTGCATAGGACAGCACCTGGTACCATAGGAGCCATTCTTTTAATATTTGTTGAATGAGTGGTCGAATACATGAATAAATATTTTCTATTTAAGTTAGAACAAATGAGTTAGGAAATGCTTGCATTCGTATATAGAAGAATAATAGTATCTGCAAAATTGCTAATCTTCATCTTTTAGTTTAATAACAAATAACTTAATCTACATGCATGATAAAAGTGCATTTATGCTTTTGCTGAGCATTTGAGATTTCTGTCTTGCTATGTCTTGTTTTCTTTCTAGATGTAATAGTTCTTTTAAATGATCACATGACACTTTGATGTGGCTATTAAGGAATTTAATGCCATTTATAGCCTATCTTTGTGCTATATGAGAGTTTATGATATCCATTTATTTACATTTAGCCTTATTTTATTTCTCTACCATTTTTTCTCTCTCACTTCCATATCCATAAATACTTATTTTTATTTCATTATATATTCTATTTGCCATCTAAATTTTAAAACTAGGAAGAGGTTTGTAATACACATACACATAGAATCATAAAGATACAGTTTTTATGTATAAAGTATCACAGTGGCAATAAATGAAATATATATACATTGTACATTCTTTGTAATTTGTGAATCTGTTAAACATATGCAGTAGTTCAATGAAGAAGATATATAGTCTAACCATATATCTATCTTTCATAATCAACCGAAGAGTTAATTCAGTATACATGTAGAGTGAATGGAGTAAACTGCTGTGAAATGTTCTGGCTTTAGGTCTAACATGGAAGTTTTTGAAGGGAAATGCCCTATGTATTCTTCTCCTTTTCATAGTACTTTATTTTTAATAGAACTTTCACAAGTTACTGCTATATCTTCTCTTCCATTGTATGAGATTTTTGAAGATGAGACCATTATATATTCAAATTGTAGCTATAATAGTGTTATATCACTTAACACACACTTCAAAATGAATGAAAAAAAGATCCTTTTTCAAATGTTCCAAATTATTTTATAGCCTAGTAATTAATGCATTTGGTTGAATTGTTATATTTATCACATAAACTTTATAAAGATCAAATGATGAGAGAACCCACACATTTTTCCATCAGAAAGTGAAGCAATGACTCTGCTGTTAGTCTAAGTTTAAGCTCCCTTAGGGTATAAGTATCAAGCTGCTTGAAAGTGCAACTTTTTTATGGATTAAAGTGGGAAATTCTGTTCAGTGAGATAGGACATTTTAGAAATTTCTCGATGTACAAGAAAATTATGTTATGATCAGTGAAACAGATATATGATATAATTCTGCAGTAGACATATTTTGGAGAAATGTTTATTACTCTACAGAAAACAAAGAAAAAACAGAAAGATTAAGTTCTATGATTTTTTTGGAGATTTTTGGAAGGGGCCACAAATAAATGGCAAATAAAAATATGAAAGTAATAATTTAAAAGAACTCAAATTATATCCTTATGATAGATATGGATGGCATTTTTGGAAAAATTGTTTTGGAAGAAAGAACATAAATCATATTAATCCAAGTCAAGATCTTCTGCACACTGATTTTCAACATTTTTAGTTAATTATGCATAAATCTGTTAGAATTTCTAATAACATATATGTCAGATTAATTCACCAATTTTTATTCTTCTAATGTTATAGAAAGAAGGGGAAAAAGCATGAAATATGCAGATTCCTCACTCAGATGTTTATTTTTTATGCAGATACATTACTGGAAATCTAGAGATTCTACTTTATGATTTTTTTATAGGTTTTTTCCCCACATACTGTTTCACAGTACTGAAATTGTCCCAATGACAGTTCCCATTATCAGCATAACTCCTCCAAGACATGTGGATTTCATGCAGGGAACAAAAATAAACAAGATCTAACCCATCATCATTTTCTAAGCTTGAATATTTAGTTACTATTGTACCCATTGCCAAATGCTTAAGTGGAAAGTGGAATTTTAATGATTTACAGCAACATTAATATTTTCTAAAGATGTTGGTCCTAGGATATTCTTGCCTCTTATGACTGTGGGACCATTTTAAATTATTTTTGCCTTATGTCGCCCTATTTCTCTTCTCTCTGTACTTGATTACTAAAATGTGAGTATCTACCTGCCTGCTATAGAATCATCAAATTATTCTAACCATAAAATAAGAAGATAGATTTTTTTCAAATGTCACATAATGAGTGCGTGTTCTCTGTATGGCATTTTTGGAGCTAAAGCTTGTCACAAGAGTTTTTGCTGACAATGTTATGAGATTAAGTTTACTCATTCATTTTTTCTTGAACAATGTTTCAAAACCTATGAACTGCCAGGCACTGAGTTAGGCTCTATAGAAGGCAGAGCTTTGCATTAGACATGAGCTCCAGTAGCTCTCTGGTGCTCTCTCCTACACTTTGTAGTTGCCTTTCTTCTAATTGTTTCGTTTTTATAATCCATTTTAACTTACATCAAATATTAATGTTTCTATGCGTGTCATATGTAAATATATAGTTACTAAAATGTAGATATATGGATATAAATATTTTATGAAATATACGTAGATCTCTATGGAAGTTTAAAAATACATACGTTTTATGATTTTCCTTCAGCAAACTCCCTTATCCTTGTTATAGATTAATTTGGACAGTATTGCCCTGCAGGGATTGGAGGGATGGGAGCGGCATGGCTTTGATTTCTATTAATTCATAGTACTCCACAGTAAAAGCTAATTGTCTTAACTTACATTCACACATTATTTTTATATGATATTTTATGCAAATGAGTAGTGCTTATGCAAATATTTAGTGCTTATTATTTTTATATGATGATTTTATGCAAATGATTAGTGCCTCCTCTGAGACCACCAAGTCTTTTCACACCTATAGTCATATTTATGTTAGACATAACCTTATAAAACTTGTAGAGTCTATCATACTAATTTTAGAAAGAAGGATACATTGAAATAGAGATTAGTTAAGTCGTCTTCTGTAGGTCACAGAGTAAACACCATATTCAAGCATAAAATAACCTTGACTATAACTAAATATAGTAGATGCTCAGTTATCTGCCAAAGGAAGGATTATCTGGAATGCTTTTATCTACCAATCAAATGTTTTCCGACTAAACCTTACCCTTTTCAGAGATGATATATTAATTCTAAACTCTTAATATTTAGTATCAGTCAGGAGAAAAGTAAAGTATGAGAGAAACATGATATATTGTAGCATATGTTTAAGATGCTTTAAGTTTTAATTGGATAGAGTCTTAAGAAGAGACTCTCTTTTTGTCAGGTCAGCCTTAAATTTTTTTTCTTTAAAATATTTCCGTAGAGCATTACCAGAGAGCTTACAATAAGGTTCAAATTAATATTCTAAACCCAATATTTTCTTGGCTGAAAGGTTATTTAGATTTATGCTTCTATTTTCAAACATTGAATTATAATCTTCAATTGTAGCATAATTGTATTATAATTGGAAAATAAGTTATATATTATTTCATTTCTTTGAAATCTATATGAATGTACCATTGTAAAAGTACCACTTATTCAAGAGACTGTCTTTTTACATAAAATTACTTTAGCAACGTCTTTGAAAATCAGTAGACCACGTATGTGTATCTATTTCTGCACTCTGTTTTTCAGTTCCATTGATCTCTACGTCAATTATATGTCAATACTATATAATTATAAGTCTTAAAATCAGATGATGTGAATCCTCCAACTTTGATATAGAGAAACTGTTTTGGTTTGTCAGTGTTTTTTGTTTTTTTGCTTTTTCATGGCAGTTTCTGTAAAGAGGCCTGCTGAGATTTTGAATTGGATAATATTGGATCTAAAGATCAATTTCATGAAAATGGGTATCTCAACAATATTGAGTCTTGTGATCCAAGGATTTGACATATTTCTAATTTTATTTATGTGTATCAAATTTTTTGGTCATTTTCTTTGTATAGAATGTGCACATATTTTATTTAATTTATCCTTATATTTTCCATGATTTCTATGCAATTTATTTGGTTTTAAAAATTTTCAGCTTTCAAATTTTTTTGGTAATATATAGGAGTATAATTGATCTTTGTAATTTACCTAATGACTATAGCTTTGACTCATGGATTACTTAAGTGTATGGGGCTTATTTCCCAAGTATTTGGGAATTTTCCAGGTATGTTTTCAATACTGATTTCTAGTTTAACTCAATTTTTTTCACAGTTCATTTTCTTATATGATTCCAATCCTTTCTAAATTTACTGAGACATGTTTAATAGTTCAGCATATGTAAAGAATAATGCAATTGAAAAGTTCTTCCAATGAGAGATAATATAATAATGGTGGTTAAACTAAAAAAGAAGATATAAAAACCCTCAAATATATGCTGCTAAAAACATCACCTCAAAATGTACAAGATGAAATAGAAAGAGCATGAGAAATAGGCAAATGCAGAATCACAATGAAGAATTTTAAAATGTCTTTTGGTAACTGATAGAACAATATACCATATAATGTTAGAAACTATTCATACACTCTACAATCTAGCCTAATTAAAATCTTTATATTTTGCATACATTCAACATAAACCTTTTTCTCTTAGCCTTTGCCAATATTGCTTTTATTTTCTTGAAAACGTTTCCTAACATTTTTGTATGACCACTCTGGCCCAATTAGTTTAAATGCCATATTACCTCTAAGGAGGTTTTCTATTTCTCCTTCCTTCTAAGATTGAATAGCTAATAATTATTGAATATTGATTCTGTGAAAGACACTGTGCTAACTATGTAATCATGTGATTTATCTTTATAAGAAAACTATGAGGTATCATTATGCCCATTGTATACATCATGAAGTTGAGATTTATGTAGGTTGAATAATTTGCTATATTTAAACACTTCATGAAAGATGAAGTGAGGTATGCACCTAATAGTTTCTAGTCCAAAGCCCATGTTCTTAAATTCTATTCTAAATAGAATTATATATTTTCTGACTTCTCTTGGTGCAAACTTTAGTAGAATGTACAAAGTCTAATTAAGGTTCTAGTTCTATGTAACAATCAACCTGGATATTAGTTACATAACCTATGGAAAAATACAAAAACCAAAATCACGTTTTCTAGAAGTAAAAACAAATACTTATACATCTTATTCTCTCTCTCTCTCTCTTTTTCCCTCTCTTACTTGCTCTATGTGTATGTATATGTGTGTGCATACATTTTTAATTGAATTTATTTGAACAAGTGCCCCAATACATGGTATTGCCCAAGGTAGTGTGCTTTTATGGTTCAGTACATGGTATTTGATTTTCTACTTGCGTCTTGGCAAAAACATCCATTAACTATATACACAATGATGAAGAAATTCAATCCAGCATGTAGCACATTTCTTTTCAGAACTTATAATTTTGTTCTATGGGGAAGGCAGGTATTCTCAGCGGGAATCAGGGGCCTGCTCACTAAGAATTCCCGTGAGGCTCAGTAATGCCACCCAGACACATTTTCTCTCCTGCAGGCTCTTAGGATTAGTTTATTGAGACACAAGTTATTAGAGGGAATGACTGGGCAAACTGCTCTTAGCTATAGTTATGTTGAAAGCATAAGAGATATATTTACTTATTATGGACAAAAAAAGCTTCCACAAAATACTCAGTTCTTGGTTATAAAGTGCCTTGAGGGGTAGCACAGATTAAAAAAAAGGATTAACTAGCAAATTAACTCAATTCTGCTCTGAAGCTATGGTTCAAATGAACATTTAATAGGCACTTTCTTTTTTCAGTAGCAACCCATTGATTTTTTCTAAATGAGATTAAGTATTAATTTAAAAAGGATAAAAACTAAACCAACAAATAAGAAAGCTATTTTTTACTCATTTTAAGTTATTGTATAAGCTATGTAAGAAAAACCATATTGAAAATCAAAGTAGTGTTAACAATTCAGCCACAACTTCCTTGTCCTATTGTGGCAAATAATTACATTTTATAATATTGTCATAATTGCAAGATTTAAAGAGCAAAGCAGAAATATTCCTTATCTTCCTCAAATATTTTCATTGTGTGTGGAGAAAACTAAATTATATTGAACACCAAATTAAAATGTATACAGCTAGATCCCATACCAGACAGAGTTACTTACGCGATTCATGTAATTTTCGCACTATAAATTAGGTATCATTATCCTCACTTAGCAGAATAAGATTGAAGCGAGAGATATTTTAAAAAAAAGTTCTACATAAATTTCAAAGTTACCAAGTGATGATGCCACGATTCTAATTTACATCTTACTAACTTTATAATCGTTCCTTGCTCCAATTGCTACATAGACAAGGAAACTGGCACTTGTATTTCTTAGAGGTCAGAGATTCATACTCAGCTAAGCAGAGATCTTTCCCAGGTGCCCTGAGTTTCACTTAGGAAATAATAAAGGTTCAAAACGGACAGATGAGTTCTTCATTAGAATGATAACTGACCATTACAGTGACTGCCCATCTGAAAGTATCTCTTAATGTTAATCAGCATATTATCATTTTTTTATTATTATCATTATTATTATTAAATCTATTCTAAGTAAAGGTGTTGAATTGAGCTCATATAGTCTGACATTTTCAATGGCAGACCTTAAAGTCAGACTGAGTTTGTATCTGCCATTTATTTTGTGGGCATGTTTGTATCTTCTCTGTGCCTCAGTTTCTGAGCTGCAAACTGAATTAATACTAGAATAATACATATATTAATGTGTTATTGTAGGAATTTAATGAATTTATAAAGAAAAGCACTCAGAACAGTGTTTTGTACATTGTAAGTCGAATATTGGCTTCCTTTATTATGTAAATAGATAGTCACAACAAAACATAATTTAGACAAATGAATGTATTGTTGTTGTTCTAACTTTTTGCAGAATGTATAAGAAAATTTTTATTTTTTTTATCATACTTTAAGTTCTAGGGTACATGTGCAGAACGTGCAGGTTTGTTACATATGTATACTTGTGCCATGTTGGTGTGCTGCACCCATCAACTCGTCAGCACCCATCAATTCGTCATTTATATCAGGTATAACCCCCAATGCAATCCCTCCCCCTCCCCCCATGATAGGCCCCAGTGTGTGATGTTCCCCTTCCTGAGTCCAAGTGATCTCATTGTTCAGTTCCCACCTATGAGTAAGAATATGCGGTGTTTGGTTTTCTGTTCTTGTGATAGTTTGCTAAGAATGATGGTTTCCAGCTGCATCCATGTCTCTACAAAGGATGCAAACTCATCCTTTTTTATGGCTGCATAGTATTCCATGGTGTATATGTGCCACATTTTCTTAATCCAGTCTGTCACAGATGGACATTTGGGTTGATTCCAAGTCTTTGCTATTGTGAATAGTGCCGCAATAAACATACGTGTGCATGTGTCTTTATAGCAGCATGATTTATAATCCTTTGGGTATATACCCAGTAGTGGGATGGCTGGGTCATATGGTACATCTAGTTCTAGATCCTTGAGGAATGGCCATACTGTTTTCCATAATGGTTGAACTAGTTTACAATCCCACCAACAGTGTAAAAGTGTTCCTATTTCTCCACATCCTCTCCAGTACCTCTTGTTTCCTGACTTTTTAATGATTGCCATTCTAACTGGTGTGAGATGGTATCTCATTGTGGTTTTGATTTGCATCTCTCTGATGGCCAGTGATGATGAGCATTTTTTCATGTGTCTGTTGGCTGTATGAATGTCTTCTTTTGAGATATATCTGTTCATATCCTTTGCCCACTTTTTGATGGGGTTGTTTGTTTTTTTCTTGTAAATTTGTTTGAGTTCTTTGTAGGTTCTGGATATCAGCCCTTTGTCAGATGAGTAGATTGCAGAAATTTTCTCCCATTCTGTAGGTTGCCTGTTCACTCTGATGGTAGTTTCTTTTGCTGGGCAGAAGCTCTTTAGTTTAATTAGATCCCATTTGTCAATTTTGGCTTTTGCTGCCATTGCTTTTGGTGTTTTAGACATGAAGTCCTTGCCCATGCCTATGTCCTGAATGGTATTACCTAGGTTTTCTTCTAGGGTTTTTATAGTATTAGGTCTAACATTTAAGTCTCTAATCCATCTTGAATTAATTTTCATATAAGGAGTAAGGAAAGGATCCAGTGTCAGCTTTCTACTTATGGCTAGCCAATTTTCCCAGCACCATTTATTAAATAGGGAATCCTTTCCCCATTTCTTGTTTCTCTCAGGTTTGTCAAAGATCAGATGGCTGTAGATGTGTGGTATTATTTCTGAGGACTCTATTCTGTTCCATTGGTCTCTATCTCTGTTTTGGTACCAGTACCATGCTGTTTTGGTTACTGTAGCCTTGTAGTATAGTTTGAAGTCAGGTAGTGTGATGCCTCCAGCTTTGTTCTTTTGACTTAGGATTGTCTTGGAAATCCGGGCTCTTTTTTGGTTCCATATGAACTTTAAAGCTGTTTTTTCCAATTCTGTGAAGAAACTCATTGGTAGCTTGATGGGGATGGCATTGAATCTATAAATAACCTTGGGCAGTATGGCCATTTTCACGATATTGATTCTTCCTATCCATGAGCATGGTACGTTCTTCCATTTGTTAGTGTCCTCTTTTATTTCACTGAGTAGTGGTTTGTAGTTCTCCTTGAAAGGTCCTTTACATCCCTTGTAAGTTGGATTCCTAGGTATTTTATTCTCTTTGAAGCAATTGTGAATGGACGTTCATTCATGATTTGGCTGTCTGTTTGTCTGTTACTGGTGTATAAGAATGCTTGTGATTTTTGCACATTAATTTTGTATCCTGAGACTTTGCTGAGGTTGCTTATCAGCTTAAGGAGATTTTGGGCTGAGACAATGGGGTTTTCTAAGTGTTGTGTCCAAGTGTTCTCATTGTTCAATTCCTACCTGTGAGTGAGAACATGATGTGTTTGGTTTTCTGTCCTCGCAATACTTTGCTGAGAATGATGGTTTCTAGCTTCACCCATGTCCCTACAAAGGACATGAACTCATCCTTTTTAAGGCTGCATAATATTCCATGGTGTATATGTGCCACATTTTCTTAATCCAGTCTAACATTGATAGACATTTGGGTTGATTCCAAGTCTTTGCTATTGTGAATAGTGCCACAATAAACATACATGTGCATGTGTCTTCATAGCATCATGATTTATAATCCTGTGGGTTTACGCCCAGTAATGGGATGACTGGGTCAAATGGTATTTCTAGTTCTAGATCCTTGAGGAATCACTACACTGTCTTCCACAATGGTTGAACTAGTTTACAGTCCCACCAACAGTGTAAAAGCATTCTGATTTCTCCACATCCTCTCCAGCACCTGTTGTTTCCTGACTTTTTAATGATCACCATTCTAACTGTTGTGAGATGGTATTGCATTGTGGTTTTGATTTGCATTTCTGTGATGGCCAGTGACGGTGAGCATTTTTTCATGTGTCTGTTGGCTGCATAAATACCTTCTTTTGAGAAGTGTCTGTTCATATCCTTTGCCCACCTTTTGATGGGGTTGTTTGATTTTTTCTTGTAAATTTGTTTAAGTTCTTTGTAGATTCTGGATATTAGCCCTTTGTCAGATGGGTAGATTGTAAAAATGTTTTCCCATTCTGTAGGTTGCCTGTTCACTCTTATGGTAGTTTCTTTTGCTGTGCAGCTGTTTCAACATACGCAAGTCAATAAACGTAATCCATCATATAAACAGAACCAAAGACAAAAACCACATGATTATCTCGATAGATGCAGAAAAGACCTTCGACAAAATTCAACATCCCTTCATGCTAAAAACTCTCAGTAAACTAGGTATTGATAGGATGTATCTCAAAATAATAAGTTACTTATGACAAACCCACAGTCAATATCATACTGAATGGGCAAAAACTGGAAGCATTCCCTTTGAAAATTGGCACAAGACTGGGATGCCCTCTCTCACCACTCCTATTCAATATCGTGTTGGAAGTTCTGGCCAGGGCCATCAGGCAGGAGAAAGAAATAAAGGGTATTCAATTAGGAAAAGAGGAAGTCAAATTGTCCCTGTTTGCAGATGACATGGAAACGTCTCAGCCCAAAATCTCCTTAGGTTGATAAGCAACTTCAGCAAAGTCTCAGGATCCAAAATCAATGTGCAAAAATCACAAGCATTGCTATACACCAATAACAGACAAACAGAGAGCCAAATCATGAGTGAACTCTCATTCACAATTGCTACAAAGAGAATAAAATACCTAGGAATCCAATTTGCAAGGGATGTGAAGGACCTCTTCAAGGAAAACTATAAACCACTGCTCAATGAAAGAAAAGAGGACACTAACAAATGGAAGAACATACCATGCTCATGGGTAGGAAGAATCAATATTGTGAAAATGGCCATACTGCCCAAGGTAATTGATAGATTCAATGCCATCCCCATCAAGCTACCAATGAGTTTCTTCACAGAAATGGAATAAACTGCTTTAAAGTTCATATGGAACCAAAAAAGACTCCACATTGCCAAGACAATCCTAAGCCCAAAGAACAAAGCTGGAGGCATTACGCTACCTGACTTCAAACTGTACTACAAGGTTACAGTAACCAAAACAGCACAGTACTGGTACCAAAACAGAGATATAGACTAATGGAACAGAATAGAATCCTAGGAAATAATACCACACATCTACAACCATCTGATGTTTGACAAACCTGACAAAAATAAGAAATTGGGAAAGGATTCCCTATTTAATAAATGGTGCTGGGAAAACTGGCTACCCATATGTAGAAAGCTGAAACTGGATCCCTTACTTATACCATTTACAAAAATTAATTCAAGATGGATTAAAGAGTTAAATGTTAGACCTAAAACCATAAAAACCCTAGAAGAAAACCTAGGCAAAAAAAAAAAAAAAAAAAAATCCGTTTTTAAAAAACATTTGTAAAACAATGCTTCCAGTATGAATTTGTAAGCTACAAAACTAGGCAAACTCTCTTCATCTTTTCAGATTTATATTTTAAATTTGAAAACAGGTAAATGAGGAAAACAGTTTCTGAATCTTAGTTCTGCGCTTTCTGGAATTTTTCTCTAGTTTTTCAGTTTTCCCTGATTTATTTTTGACTTTCATCAGCATCTAATTCTTTGGACTCCTTTTTACCCTCTCAAGGGTAGAGCCACTCTGGAAGATATGACTTTTCTCTAAAGAGGATGTCTGGGGTATTGTTGCTGTAAAAAGACACATTCTGAGCTCTTCGTTACAAAAAGAAAAGAGATTTTAACCCAGGTTCAACTTTTCTAGCAAAAGGACACAAATGCCAGATGCAATGCACATTTATTCTCTCATTCTTCTTCTCAGTTCTTTCTAGGCTGACCGCTGTATGGCATGAAATAAGGGATGCTTTTGGCTAACCAGAAATACAAAGGCCGTAAAGAAACAGCACACACTGCACTCATTTCCCATAAAACAGGACCAACTTTATTACTTTTGATTTATAATAGAAATGACAATGCATAAATTTGTTCAGCCATGTACAGAATCAAACACAAAATAGAAAACTCCCTGAGTAATTCAGGATGCTACCAATTTGGTCGAAAATTGAATAATTTCATTGAGTTTAATAACTTGAAAAACAGTTCTAATGATCTCTCTCTCCCCCTCTTCCCCACACTCTCATTTTCTTTTTCACAGACACATATACACACAAATTTTCAGAAAATTATCAGTTATTACTACAGCTTAGAGTGCTTTTTGCTATTATTATTTACATCTGCAATGTAAATTTTACATCTAAAATTATTTCCCATGAAGTTGAATTCAAATAATTCAAGAGATTTCTTATGCTTTAAAACATCTTCAGAATATTTGGTCACATGTCTTATTAAAAATATTATGCTACAGGATTATATATTTCTCTTTCTTTTGTAATCTTACTACTAGAAATATCCTGGAATGGTCCTTTTTATTAGGTAAGTAGAAGTATATGTATACATGCATATTTACATATAACTGCATGGAGTACACAAAATATATCCAGGAGTCTTGAATCAAAGAGTTTTTTTTTAAAGAAGATACAAAAAAAAAGTGTAAATGTATATTGAGCACTTTCTCAATACCATGTACCATTTTATAACTAACATCTCATAGAAGCTGCTGTATATTTTAGAAATGAGAACCTTGAGAATCCATAGGATGATTAATTCAGTCACATAGTGGGTATATGTCTCAGTTGGGACTCAACTGATACCTTCTCCTGTCACATTTTCCCATTTTATTACTCCAAAGTTAATCAAGAAATAATGAAAATTAATCCATAAATGGTGCTTGTTCTTTAGGAATCAGTAAAATTTCATGATAAAGCATAGTGTTCCACCAATTACTAGTTAGATAAACTTGGTCGAGTGAAATTCTCTGTGCTTCACCCTCTTCCTCTGTGAAATGGGGATAAACACAGTCATTTTGTCATGTGACTATTGTGAAGAGCAAATGGTAGAATCTGTGTAAAGTTTTTAGAAATAGAATGCTCATATAACATAGCATGTTTCATAGTCTGGTACATGGAAGTCTCCTGGTATATTCTAATAATTATTATTATTTCTCTGACTCTAATATCTTGGTTCTTTTTTTTCTCTTATTCTGTGATAACGTAGTGGATATTTTCTTTTCCCCCAGAAATTACTGGGGTTTTTTTCTTCTCTTTTTAAGATAACTTTGTTCTAGTGCTTCCATAAAAAGAGAATGCAACCATGTTAGCAAATAAAGTTAAAATGAACCAGGGGGAATTGAGTATACTAACCTATTTTCCTGTCACTGAAGACTTAATTCTCCTGCTAGACAAAGCATAGCTGATGTAGCAGCTCCCAGGACGTTGGTATTCACACCTAGTGCATCCATGGTGAATTAAGATAGCTTTTCCAACTCTTTTATACAGGATTTACCTCTCTACTCTCTGGTGGCATTTTGATAATACAGTTTCATAAACAGATTATCTTTTATCATTTCTGTCACATATTTAGAGTCTATATTTATTGCCTAGATCTCACTCCTGAGTAATAGAGCTGTGTATTCCCCTCTTTAGTAGATGTCTTCTGAATCTTCAAGAGGCAATTTGAACTCAATATGGCCTAAGTTAGTTTATTTTCCTTTCCTCCAAAGTACTTCTGTCCATTGTGTGAACTTCATCTCCATTAGCAGATTTGCCTTATGTCTAGGTCACTGCTGGAAAGCTTAAGAGTCATCCTCTACTCTTCTGTATTTTTCAAATTAAAAAATAAAAGTTGAATGTTGCAACAGCCTTCCAATTAATTCTCTCTCAATCTTAAATTGTTGCTACAAGCATGATATCCTTTGATGAACGAAGATGGTTGCACCTTCTAAATAACTATTTCTTCCAATAATCATATTTTAGTAATAGACTTCAATGGAAATCTTTTTCCTGTTTGAAAAATACCAAACTTATTAACATGGCGTAGAAAATTCGTCCTGACCTAATTTCTTTCTCTCTTCCCACTTCCTTCTCAACAAAACATGTCTCATATCCCAATATGTATAACTGTTAAAGTTTCTAAGAAACACCACACACTATCAGACTCAGAAGCAGGTTTGTTTAATAGCTAAATTGTGTGTGGCTTCCATCTCTCTTACTGCTTAATTCCTTATACTCATTTAGGACTTGATTAATGCTACCTCACCTGTGAAGCCTCTCAACAGCTTCTGCAGAGGTAGGAACCCATAGAACCTCGTGAATACACCGTGAATAACTTTATAGTAACTTGCATGCATCAATTGCCTAATTTCTAGTTGGAAACTATACCATTATAATACTAACTACAAAGGGTTGTTGGAAAGATTAAAAGAGACAGGATGGCTAGTTTTATGTGTTAACTTGCCTAGGCCATGGTCCCCAATTGCTTGGTCAAACACTAGTCTAGATCTTGTTGTGAAGGTCTTTTTAAGATGTAAATAACAGATCAGTAGACTTTGAGTAAAGTGGATTGCACTTGACAATACAGGTGAGCCTCATTCAATCTATTGGAGACCTTAAGAGAAAAGATTGCTGTCCTCAAAGAGTAATAAACTCTGTCTCCAGACTGACTGCCTCCAGTATTATGACTACAATATCAACTCCTGCCGGAATTCCCAGCCTGCTAGCAGCCCTGCAAATTTCAAACTCAGCAGCCCCTATTTTTTTCTCTCTCCCTTTCTCCCTCTTCTTTTCTTTCTCTCCTTCTCTCCCTCTCTCTCTCTCATACATATATACACAGACAGTTATTTATGTATGTATATGAAAAAAATCTATTGGTTTTGTTTCTTTGGGGAACACTGATTGGTAAAGGAGATGCACATAGTTAGTATTTAACATAATCTAAAATGGGCCCTGTTTCATACCAAGTACTTTAGTCATGACATAGTTAGATATTATTTAAATATATTCTGATACGAACACCCAATATACAAATTGATCAAACTGTGCTGTTTGTTGATTTAATCAGAATAAAGGATGGACAAGGTTATTCACTGCTTAGCTGACTTCCTGCCTCTCTATTCCTCTGCATAAAGTCCATCTTTTGGGCAAACCTTTGTGACTCTTGGAACACATTCTCAAATATGGGTTCAAGCTCAAGTCTATATTTTCTGTCTACCTGGAATAAAATAAGTGCATTCTTAGACAGTATTAACAGTGCCTTTGTACAAGACAGGTCTTGGAATTTGTCCTTGGATTTATGCTTGACTTTGTGATGCATTTGAAGTACTGGAACACAGTGACCGCTTTCTTACTCAGACAGTTTTCCCACAGCACAGTGTCTGTCAAGGTGAGATTCATAATGATTTTGGTCAACTGAGAACACATTCAGATTAGACTGGGGTCAAAAGATGGGTGAGTGCTGATTTATTTCCTAGATTTTGTGGTAGTTTTTAAATGTCACATTAAAAAAAAAAAAAAAACTGGTCCCATTGGAGACCCATCTAATTATAATGTCTGGCTATTAGGTATTGATAGGTGAATTTTTTTAAATGTGTGGGTGATTCTGACATACAGCTCTCGGTAAAAATATTCATTATATTATTCCATGTACCTTGTTTTTCTCAGCCACTGGTGGGAGGGAGTTAAAAGAGTTGACTTGTGAGCCATTCACTTGCTTTAGTTCCCTGGAGTAGGTGAAGAGAAAGAAGATAGGTGACCTGGTCTACTCTTCTTGTCAACTGGAGCACTCTTTATCTCTGGATAAAGAGACAATATTGGCTTGATGGAAGAGGCTTCATCTAGTGAGTGCACTTAGCAGGGTTTTTCCTTACCAGAGATTTACTAATAGTGAAAAACAAAACAAAACAAAACTATGAGACATGACTCCCTGGAAAAAGTAACATAAGTGATACAACTTTCTGAAGTCTAAAATGGAGATGTATCATAACGTAAATGCTTCTCGTTGTGTTCAGTAATGACCTTTAAATCCTCACCTGGAGATTCTCTCTCTTATCCTTGACCAGACGGTGTAGGTCAAACATGGGAAGACACATTAAGGGAGTTTTTCTTATGTCCCAGACATCTGCCTTCTGTGTCTGAGCCTCTTTATTGCCTGTATCCCTGGGATTATTGGTAAAATTTGACCCCAGATAAAATCTCTGATATGTTTGAGCCTGATTTGACAATCCTATCCTGTGTATTAGCTTAGATACCAGTGAGTATTTTGAATATTTTGCTCTGCCAACATAAAGAACTAGGTTGGAAGTGGAACAAAGGGCAATATTTAATTTTATCCTAATAGTCATGGACTATAAACACTGGTACCTAGGTTGGTAAAAGAAGCCAAAGGAACAATTAGCGTGTGAATATTGTACCGGATCATTTCCTGCCTTTTTGTATACAAAGACATTTTGATATTTTGAAAGGAAATAAGGTGGAGCGGAACAAGGTGTGAATGCTGTCTTTCCTGTGACCTGAACATTAAGGGTATCTGTGTTTGTGATAGTTTCATTTTTAAAAACATGCCCTTTTACAGAGAAATGCATCCTTAACTTTAGGTGTCACGTTTTAGGGGCAGATACTACAGTAATCTTTAGTAGAAATATTATCTCAGAAATTCAAGATAATGCCCTCGAGACATGCCCATCAAGTGAGCAACATAAACAACATGGCGCCCGTTTCCAAAGTAGCTAAATCACATCTGCTAACGATCACTTTTATTTCATAATGTCTACAAAGAGGCTGTAAAACAGTCTGTGCAGAAATTTCAGAAGTGTTCTCTGAGTTCTAATGTGACTTTTGAACTTCTCACAGTCTAAATGGAAGTGGAAGTGGGCTTATAGCAGGGAAGTCCCACTCGTGGGGTGGGGAATCTACATACACTATTGATTCTTTTTATTGCTGGTAGGGGAGAACACTTAAAAACATTTCACATTTTAAGGGTTCCCCATTGCTGTACTGAGCTGCCATGACATATAAAAGAAAGACGACTGATGAGTGTGCCTTTTTATTTTTTTGAAAATAGTATTGAGGATAAGGCTAACTGGGTGTGACAAGGAGTAAAGTGCTGGGAATAATCTAAAAAGTTCTGGTTTGAGAGCTTGGAAACCTGACCTCTCAACTTGACTTTCAAACTTACTACTGCATGGACTTGAGAAAGTCAATAACTTCTCTGAGCTTGGCATTCTACTTCCAAAATATAAGGCCCCTGAACTTGATAACGTCCGAGTAATTATCTTGCCTCACTTATTTTGACCCAATGAATCTATAATTCTATGATTTCTGAATACACTTGCTGTTTTCTATTACTTGTGAAGAGTAAGAGATCAAATTTATATTTAGGGAAATCTAATTCTCATTTTATCCAACTTTCCTCAACATTTTCATCCAATTACCTTAAAGGTCAGAGGAGAGTTTTCATGAACCTGGGGACTAGTTAAAGCAGCAGCAAACAAGAACCTGCTTTGACATTCTGCTTTAAAGTTGAACATTAATTGAATGCGCTTAGCCTGTCCTGTAATTTATCCAATTGTTTTGTATAAAAGTAAGTGCTTTCCTCATTCTCCTATGATTCTTTACTAAGACTGATGCTTGTATTGTGCTGCCTATTAAGGCATCCATTACGCACATGTATCTATTTAAATTTACATATAAAATAGTTAAAATTCAATGCAATTAATAATTCAGTTGCTTGGGTGAATTAGCCACATTTTAAGAGCTCAGTAGCCATACGTGGCTAGTGGATAATGCATTGGACAGTGAAGATATAGAACAGTTCCAGCATCATAGAAAGATCTACCAAATCAGCTCAGGCGTGGTGGCTCAGGCCTGTAATCCCAGCACTTTAGGAGGCCGAGGTGGGCGGATCACCTGAGGTCAGGAATTTGAGACCAGTCTGACCAACATGGTGAAACCCCATCTCTGCTAAAAATACAAAATTAATTTTTCATGGTGGTACATGCCTGCAATCCCAGCAACTTTGGAGGCCGAGATGGGAGAATCACTTGAACCGGGAAGTCAGAGGTTGCAGTGAGCCGAGATTGTGCCATTGCACACCAGCTTGGGCAACAGAGCAAGATCCACCCCGTTTTGGGTAGAAAGAGCTACCAAGTCACACTATGGCCGAAAATAATCTGGTAGTTTCTTGTTGCTCAGGAATTCTGAGTGCTTTCTGAAATACAGAAATCCAGTTTGAGAATTACAGCTGAAAGGATGCTGAGGAATATTAACTTCTAATATAGTAGAAACAAAGCCTAAATTGGGAATTAAAAATAATAGGAATCATATCAATTTCTGTAATGTAGGGATTTAGGCAAATCACTTAGATTATTAATGTGTTTAGATACAGATGCTTTATCTGTATTATACTAGTAAAAATAAAGGCACTTCCTAGATCGTAGGGCCAACTGAAGATAAAATGAGATATTGCACAAAGACAAACATGTCCAATTAATATTTATATATTCTCAATTTATCAAGGTGTCAGACACATCTGGGCACTTAATAAACATTTAATAACTGAAGGATTAAATGATGGTATTCATTTATATGACATTGATATAAAAAATGGAAAGTGAACCTCCCTTCCCCTCCCTTCCCCTCCCTTCCCCTCCCTTCCCCTCCCTTCCCCTCCCTTCCCCTCCCTTCCCCTCCCTTCCCTTCCCTTCCCTTCCCTCCCCTCCCTTCCCCTCCCTTCCCCTCCCTTCCCCTCCCTTCCCCTCCCTTCCCCTCCCTTCCCCTCCTTTCCCCTCCCCTCCCCTCCCCTCCCCTCCCCTCCCTTCCCCTCCCCTCCCCTCCCCTCCCCTCCCCTCCCCTCCCCTCCCCTCCCCTCCCCTCCCTTCCCCTCCCTTCCCCTCCCTTCCCCTCCCTTCTTTTTTTTTTATGGTCTCATTCTGTTGCCCAGGCTGGAATGCAGTTGTGCAGTCTTGGCTCACTGCAACCTCTGCCTCCCAAGTTCAAGTGATTCTCCTGCCTCAGCCTCCTGAGAAACTGGTACTACAGGTGCATGCCACCATGCCTGGCCAATTTTTTTTTTTTAATCTTTTTAGTGGAGATGAGAGGTTTCACCATGTTGGCCAGTCTGGACTCAAATTTCTGACCTCAAGCGATCTGCCCACCTTGGCCTCCCAAAGTGCTGGGATTACAGGCTTGAACCACGGTGCCTGGCCTCAAAGACTTATTTCTAAATTTCACATGCTAGAGGATTAGCAGAGCAGCATAAATTACCTGTGAATTGTGGAATCTTATACCAAATTTAGTTTTAACGTTTTAGCCATTAAGTTTAGCATAAGTTCTAGAGCTAAAGATATGACATAAATTTTCTTTATAACCAAATCATCTCTGAACATTATCCTTTTCTATTGCTTTAAATAATATCTCAAACTATTTTTGGAATGAGGCATTGCTTATTTGAAGGTTGCTTCCCTGGATCCCCTCTACTCTAGTAGAGCACAGTATTAAGCCAAGAATTTGTAAAATAATGTTTGTAAGAGATAGGCAAGTGTCAAAATTTAGTGCATCTGCCTCATGATAATGTTTCCTGGGCCATTAAGCAATGTCTATTTGGTCTTAATTTACAGAGAATTCTAACAATGCCAGGGACCTACCTGCTTTCAATTTATAGCAGATTATAGCTTGTAGCATTAAATGTATCTCAGTGGAGGGGTTACACATAAAGTAGAAAAAGTGATCACTGGCAGTCTTAAGAAAAATAAAATATCTGCGAGAAAAAGAGCAAATAAATAAATAAGTAAAGCAGACAGAGGCCATTTCACATGGCACAAACCACTCTCCAAGGGCATTTTTGGAACCTAGTGTAATATTAGATGGAAGTATCAGATGATATGAAATAAAGCATGACTTACAGAGTCTGAGGAATTGGATTCTAATCTGGGCATTGCTATTCAGTGTTTGTATCAACTTTGGCAAATACTCTTCTTGCTAGTTACTTCCCCTTCTCTATAAAATGAAGGTAAATTTGTATTATTGCTTGAGTCACTTTTGGTTTCCGAGTTTTATGATTTAGTTTGTAACAACAAATTAATGTGATTGTCCTGAGGGGTTTCTTTTTTTGGAAGAATTTGTTCATTCATTATTCTTCTTTGACATGTGTGCTCATGTGTGTATATGTCACTCAATTGCTGATAGGATGACAGTCTCCAGACAGTAGCACAAAGAACACACATTCCTTTGGAGCCACACAAGCCAGGCTTTGGGTCAGAGCTTTGGCAGTTCTTGGATATCTGACTTTTGTCAACTATTCTATGTGTTTGTGGAATCATAGTTCCTTCTCTGTAAAATGGGAATTGTATCATGCAAATTTAAAATGTTAGTCATGGGGATTAAAATCAAGTATAAAGAAAGCTAGACTTTGTTTTTATGCTTAATATAGGAGACTAAATGAAGAGTAATTAATATTCTTTATATCTTCCCTGTCTCTTTAAAATTCTCATGGCCTTACTGGTTGACAATTCAGTTAGAATATATTTGTTATTTTAAATTTTAAAAGTATAAGTGATTTAGACTAAAATGAGGACAATGCTAAAGTAGCACTTTAAAGAGGACCATGAACAAATAAAATTAATCAAGCTTAAAGTGATACTTGTAATTCTAGAAATTTTTTATCCAAACGTTAGAATTTTCCTATAATTATTTTATTGTTCTTGTTAGTCATTTAGGTTATAAAAAAAGATTAATTCACATGTATTTTATTGATATCACGGCACTTGACTTGGTATTTGTATTTTCTGGAATTTCTACATGCCTGATTTTGAGATCAATAACCAACAATTCATTCCAGACATAAACACATGAAAAAAATTCAGTCTCACAAAATGTGTGTTAAAAAAATGAAATATCACCTCTCCTCAATGTATGATATACATTAATTTTAATTGTATTTTTATTTTTAGTTTTAACATATATATGATTTTTAGGTTATGGAAATTAAATTTACACTATTATATAGTATTTTGGTAAAATCTATCAATATGTTAATGCTATTAGATATTTTGTTTCATTGTTGAATTACTAATTTCTTTTTTTAATTTTTTTATTATACTTTAAGTTCTAGGGTACATGTGCACAACATGCAGGTTTGTTACATATTGAATTACTAATTTCAACTGTAGATGTTAAAAGAAGTAACCAGAGGTGTATTAAAGTATATGTACATGGATACAAAGCAGTAATTATTTTTATTAGTGTATTTAAATGAATTTTGATCTTTAAGATATCTTTCTCAGCCTTATCATGTTTAATATATATTTTATGTAAAATATTATTGCGCTTGAACTTGCCTGAATCCCTTCTTACCTATTGGAAAGTATACTTTCATCGCATGCACAAGAAATGTAGCACTATTACTTATGTACATGCTCAGCAGTAGAGAATACTTTTTATGTTATGTTACATTCATGCTAAACAAATATGTTTCAGAAATTAAATATGCTGCAGATTTATTTACATGAAAATATTTAGGATATTTAACGAGAAGCTGTGTGTTTATAGCATGCATTCCAACATGAGCAATATCATCCCCAAGGGGGTGAAGACTTGGTTTTGGACGAGTGCCAAAAATCTTACTCTTTTTATGTGTGAAGCATAGATATACATACAGTACATAAAAAGATAAATGGCACACCTATGATATTAAAATTCATACTGCCTTTTTAACAACATGAATTTTTAAAAAACTATTGAGAAATGCTTCTTAAAGGGGTGATATTAAAAAGATCTTGAAAAATACTGGTTTAAATATAATGCTAAGTGCTAAAGAGGATACAAAACTTGATACTTAGAGTCTCTCCCACTTTGGAGGATTGGTACAGGACCCCCATGGATAGCAATCTACAGATTCTCAAGTCCCTTACATAAAATGACGTAGTATTTGTATATAACCTCTGCACAGCCTCTTGCGTACTTTAAATTATCTCCAGATAATTATAATACCTAATAAAATGTAAGAGCTATGTAGATAGCTGTTATGCTACATTGGTTTTGAATTTATATATTTTTTGTTGTATTGTTATTTTATTGTTTTTCCCCAAAATATTTTAGATGTGAGATTGTTTGAATGCTTAGATGTGAAACCCATGGATACATAGGGCCAACTATATTTGTGTGTGATATATTTACAAATATATACATATGCAATATACATAATGAACACACACTCATCTACACACACATCCACTCACACAGAGAACAAAACTGAGAGTACTTTGTATATATATATACTCACATCCACACACTCCTACAGAAAATTATTGTAGAATTATAGAATATTTTATAAAATATTTTAAGTGTTCTTTTTATTTGTGATTTTTACTGATAATTTGTAAAACACACAGTTTTTTTTTTTTTTTTTTTTTAATTATTTTGAAGACCAGTAACTACCATTGGTTTTATCTGAGCCCAGTATCAGACTACATAGAGGATTCCATGTTACAAAAGATAGGCTTAGAACACTTGGAGATTCGCATGTAATGAGGAAAAGAATCATACATAAAATTACCTAACATAAACAATGAGCCTTTTTATGTGTCAAAAGAAAGATTTGAATGACAATGGTTCCACAATTTAGAAGAAAATCAGTTCTGCTAATCTGTGTGCTCGGGGAAGGGTTCAAGGAAGTGTTAGGGCTTGAACTTGTCTTTGGAAGACAAGTATATCAATGGGATTAGGTTTGGTTTTTTTCCATGGTATGGAAAAGTTGGGTAAAAAGATAAATATTCAATTTTTTCTCACATAAAATCTGTCTTGGCAGAGGCAGTCCAGGGTTGGCATATGACTCTATTGCCCTCAAGATATCTTTCTATCTTGCTGCTTTACCATCTTAATGTTTGGCTTCTATCCTCAAGGTAACCTCACGAGGTACAAGTGATGCTGAAGATCCAGCTTTTATATCCAAATTCCAGGTAACAAGAAGGAAGAGAAGATCTCATTCTCTTCTTTTAAAAAGCCCTTTTGATAGGCTTGCAAAACATCTCTTCTTAAAACTCACTAGATAAAACTCAGTCATATTATGGCCGTGTCTAGCTCCCAGTAGGACCAATAAAAGCATTCATATGCAAGGAGACAATGTCCTCTACCAAAATTTGGGCATTACTGGAGACATAAAAGTAGAATAGTTATATATTAGGCAATTAGCTGTGTCTGCGACAGTGCTGCCTTTAACAATCTAACAATCTTTGCATGTTTTAAATATAGAACACCTCTTCCCTGCCTCCCTAAAGAAATATCTCCATGGTCTTACACAAGTTCTACATTCAACCCAAAGTCCATAGTCTCTGGATAAGATATATCCTTTCCACAGATCCAGAATGGCTCCTGATTATCCAACATTATATAAGCTGGAAATATTCATTTGCCTCCAAAATACCAAGGTTATTTATAAAAGGAGGCGATTATCTTACTGTGAGAATTGATGTACAAGAAGTACTAAGTGACAAGGTCGCATAGAACAGGAGACAATTTTTTGTGACTAGAGAGATACGGAAATGGATCACAGGGGAAAAAAATTATCTGGACCACAAAGAATCGATAGGACTTTAAAAGAAAAATGATAATAATGAAAATGATAGTGGCAAGAATATTATCAATAATAATAATAATAAAATTAACTAATATGTTAAGTGTTTTATATGTTTTGTGCATTTTCCTATTTCTCTATATGTGTTAACCCATGTGTTCATTTTAACAATCCTATCATACAAAATGTTCATCCCTGGTTTTTTTGTTTGTTTTTTTGTTTTTTCTTTTCTTTTCTTTCTTCCTTTTTTTTTTTTTTTTTTTTTTTTAGATGGAGTCTCTGTCGCCCAGGCTGGAGTGCAGTGGCGTGATCTTGACTCAGGTTCCCAGGTTGATGCCTCTGCCTCTCGGGTTCACGCCATTCTCCTGGCTCAGCCTCCCAAGTAGCTGGGACTACAGGTGCCCGCCACCACGCCTGGTTAATTTTTTTTGTATTTTTAGTAGAGACAGGGTTTCACTGTGTTAGCCAGGATGGTCTCGATCTCCTGACCTTGTGATCCGCCCACCTCGGCCTTCCAAAGTGCTGGGATCACAGGCCTGAGCCACTTGCCCAGCCTCATCCCTGTTTTATAGAGAAGTCTCATGCTCATGCCCACACAGGTAGTAAGTGTCAAGGAAGTGACCTGTCATGCTTTTAACCACTACAGTAGACTTGTATTGATGTTAGCATAAATAGAGGGAACACCTAATACATTTTTTGGGCGGTTTTGCATGGAATGTACTAGACACTAGCAGGTAGTTTTAATTTATGCTATGGCACAAAGATGATTTCCAAAATACATGTAAGAACCACTCTGTGTAAGTTGATGTGTGAATAGTGTCTATGCTTTACTGTTTATAAAAACTTATTTTAGACACTCTGAGCTCTAATAGTGATGAGATGATTACAATACCAAACCAATACTTACTTCACAGACTTTATACAGAAATAATCATGTACTTTAGACATGCCTACCTATCAATGCTAAAGCCCATGTGCTTTAAATGGAGATTTGCTTGACGTTAGAACAGCGCCATATTTCTATGTCTTAAGCAAAGCCAGTTTAGAAAGAAAATGAAAAATGTAATGCTAAAAATACTCTGTGCTCATCCTCTTCATTTTTTTACCATGTTATTTTCAAGGATAAAATACCAATCTATGAAAAGAAGATATTCTGAAGTAACAATTTAGGAATGCTTTATTCATATATTTTTGTTTTAACATCAAATGCTTGAGGAATGTAAAATGAAAGCAAACTGTGGCTTTGAAGTTGATAACAGAAATGAAATTTAAATTCACAGCATTTGTCACATAGTGGATAATGAATATATTCTTGTTAAATATAAGTCTTTCATTATGCTGGTCCTAGTGAAGGAGATGTTTTCTAGAATATCACAGTCCAATAGTACTTTCTGTGATGCTGAAAATATCCTGTACCTGTGTTGTCTAAAAATGGTAGCTACTATTCAGTACCTGTTGAGCACTTGTGGCTTGGGCTAATAAGAAACTGCATTTTTAATTTTATTTTAGTTAACTTATATTTAAATGTATACAGCTACATATAACTAATGGCTACCATATTGGGAAGCACAGCTCTAGTAGGCATAAGTCTTAAATAAATGTGATGTACACATCTAGAGGAACTACAGAAACAAGAGCAAAGCAACCCTGAAGTTTGTAAAAGAAAAGAAATAACCAAAATCAGAGCTGAACTGAAAAAAATTGAGACGTAAAAAAAAACCAAAGGTCAATTAATCCAGGAGTTTTTACTTGAAAGAATATATAAGATTGACAGACTGCTAGCTAGACTAATAAAGAAAAAGAGAGACAATCCAAATAAACACAATGAGAAACGACAAAGGGAAATAACCACTGACCCAACAGGAATATATTTAAAAAAAAAAAAAAACCTCAGAGGCCACTACAAACACCTCTATGGACACAAACTAGAACACCTAGAAGAAATGGATAAGTTCCTAGAAACATACAATCTCCCAAGATTGAACAAGGAAGAAATTGATTCCCTTAGTAGACCAGTAACGAGTTCCAAAATTGAATCAGTAAAAATAAGCCTACCAACCAGAAAAAGGCCAGGACCAGAGAGATTCAGGGCTAAATTATACCAGATGTATAAATAAGAGCAGGTGCCATTTCTACAGAAATGATTTCAAAAAACTGAGGAGAAACTCTCCTTAACTCATTATATGAGGCCAGCATTATCCTAATACCAAAACCTGGCAGAGACACAACAACAACAATAACAAAAAACTTCAGGCCAATATCCTTGATGAATATGGACGCAAAAGTCTCCAACAAAATGCTAGAAAAGTGAATCCAACAGCACATTGAAAAGATAATCCACCATGATCAAGTAGGCTTTATCCCTGGGATGCAAGGTTGGTTCAATATACACAAATCAATAAATGCAATTCACTGTATAGACAGAATAAAAAAACAAAAACTACATGATTATCTCAATGGATGCAGAAAAGGCTTTCAATAAAATTCAACATCTCTTCATGTTAAAAAAAGAAAAAAAAAAAAAAAAAAAACACCCTCAACAAACTAAGCATTGAAGGAACTTACCTCAAAATAATAAGAGTCATCTAAGAGAAACCCACAGCCAACATCAAAATGAATGGGCATAAGCTGAGTGCATTCCCCTTGAAAACTAGAACACCATTCCTATTCAACACAGTACTGGAAGTCCTAGCCAGAGCAATCAGGCAAGAGAAGGAAATGAAAGGCATCCAAAAGAAAGAGAGGAAGTGAAACTATCTCTGTTTGCAGACTATATGATTCTCTACCTAGAAAACCCCAAAAGCTCCCAAATCTGATGAACAACTTCTGCAAAGTTTCACGATACATAACAAATGAGTAGCGCTTTGTATACACCAATAATATCCAAGCTGAAAGCCAAATCAAAAATGCAGTTTTATTCACAATAGCCACAAAAAATAAAATACCTAGAAATACAGCTAAACAGGAAGATGGAATATCTCTACAGTGAAAATTGGAAATGAGTCACACCCACATAGTGAGTGTGGACAGAAATTGTGACTTGTGTTTTGGCGATAGAATATGACAAATGTGAGGGATGTTTGCTGCATGTTGAAAGGCCAATTTCACTGAGATTGGAGACACCTCTTCTACTAGCAAAGAAGACTCTTTAGAATTTAGGGACTCATTGTCCCCTAGTTTCATCAGAGTCTTCCCACACATCTCCATTTCAAATTACAGGATCCTGTAGTTCTGAACTAGTCCCCCTACATTAACAATAGGCACCCAGTGAAGCTGGAAGATCAAACGGCTTTATAATTTGGTCAATCTTGGGATAAGGCTCTGTTTTTAATTTTCATCAATTGTAGCCCTGTCACTATAGGAGATAAACCTTTCTTTTAGGGTATACCTAGTAGCTCTCAGGTCATTTGGATAGAGTGCATGAGTTGAACATTCAAATCCTTGAGCTCATACTTTTCTTTCACCACTGTAGCCAACTAAATTAGGAGCAACCAACCAATGCAATTACATTCCATACTTTACAAAAAATGTTTAAATGTATTATATACATAAATCACTTAACTCCTTGACTCTTATTAATGCTTGAGTATCCAATGCAGATATTTTGTGAATCTGTATAAACAGTTCATTCCATGAATTATCAGTACTCTCTTTACTACTAAAAGCAGTCATTAGCACTTTAATCAGATTAGCCAATTCCAGACACCACAGAACAAATTTAGCCAATTTGTACTTATAAAATTTCACCCTATCCCTACCTTAATGCCTTTCCCTTCATGCAATGAAATTTGCATCTATTTCTCCTTGCTTGTACAAATGAATACAAGCTCGTGTGTGTGTGTGTGTGTGTATTTGCATTTGTATACACACACTTGGGATTTTTTTACATAAATAATATAATATAAAAAATTATTTTTTCTAAATAAATAATGAACATACAAAGGTATAAATATAAATTTTCTCCTGATTTCATTGTGTTTACACATATGCAAACTTACATGTGATTATATGATATAAGTGCTTTATATGTGATTAGGGTGTTTAGTGTATTACTTTTTTGGTTTTACTTTGTTTTTAGTTTTGCTTGTCTCATTTTCTCCTCTCTTCCCCATCACTCATGGAATAAATGCCCTCACTTCTTCCACATGTGAAAATCTGACATCTGTTACCTGTTCATAAATCATAAGTGCATATACAAAGTTTTCATATATATATGTACATATATATGTAGCATTTTTTTGTAGTATGCTGTAGAAAATTTATTTAAATTTAATATGGTTCTCTGTGTATCATTGTTTATTTACTCCATATTAGCTCATGAAAATTTCTCCAAGACTCCTGGGACAGTTGCAGTTCCACAATATGCTATTTAATAGCTGCATGATAGAGTCTATTTTTAGATCTAAGATAGTATATTCAATCAGCATTAATTTTGTTATGGTATTTGCCTTAAAATTCCCCATAAACATATCTTTGTGTTCCAGACTGGTTTAGCAAACAGATTCCCTAGATTCTTAGCAAATTTTGCATAGAAGGTATATGCATTTATTATTTTAAAAGCACGGCTGTGTTGTTTTCCTGCCATGGGGTCATCCCAGCTGAGTTCCAGTGACTAAGAAGCAGAAATGAAAAGTCATCACGGTATCCTTTGTGAATTCCTGTTAGACCTATGAACGTCATAAATTAAAGATTTACTCTAAGTTTGTGTGTGTGTTTACAGCAGGAATAAGTACCTGAGTTAGAAACTGACTTCTGGAAGTGGGATGCTGCAGTATTGAAAACCTAAATATGAGGCATTCGTTTTGGGACTTGGAGGTGGGCAGAATCTTGAAGGATCTTGAGGCGACTCTTATTGCAAACTGGAAAACTGGAAGGGCTCTAAGGTTCCCGTTAGTAGAAACTGGAAGGCAAGAAGACAATTTGTATTGGACATTGGGGAAAAGGTGACACATATAATACGGCAGTGGAAAGTTTGAGAACAAAATCCCTACAATGAAATGGAAAACAAAAACGCTATCAAATTATATTGCAAATCTGAGATTCCCAGGAATAATGTTGAAAAGGCCCACAGGTAACTTCTAACTTCCTATGCAATCATAGAGAGATGAACGAAAAAAGAAACTGTCCACCTTTAAAGTATAATTTTTAGAAAATATAAAGCATTCGGGATGAGATGCATTCAAAACTAAAATTGTTTCTCATCTCTAATATCTCCTGGAAAAAGACTCTCATGGTAATGAATAATCCCATAATAACTATCAAATCTATGATGTTACCTAGTAAAACATAATCTAAAAGAGCTTCTGTAACACATTGCGTTGACACCACATACCTAGTACAGTTTCTAAGGTGTTGAAGGTCATGGCTTTTAAAACGTCTCTCCTAGGGAATAGAACTTCTAAGAAGCTTAAAGGAATGTCTTGTAGATTCTTTCAATTTGACAAAATGCTTTTGGTATCATAAAGGTGTTGTCCTACGATAGCTTTCATCTCAGCCCAAAGTATAGAGATGTTTGTCTCAGAGAAACTGTATATGAACCTCGATTTAATCAAGCCAACACCATTATAATTCATAAATATTGGCAATTTAAGATAAATGTAGTAGCTGAAGCACCACTTGCTTGAAATAAAAAGGACAGAAAACATCAAAATGCAAGAAGCCCCAGGAACCCCAACTTCTAAGGACAGGAGCTGAATAAGAAAATAAAACGCAACAGCACACACGGACCACTTTCTGGGAGAGGCACTAGGACAGCAGAGAGTTTTCCTGCATTTACTGTCTCTATGGGAGGCATCCTTAGGGGAAAGAAGGCAAGTGATCCATCTAACCTCCTTGCCCATTGAAACTCCACTTAAATTAAGTAGTAATATTTGTTAAGAGGAAGAGTTCTTTTCTATAGAATGTCCTTAAGTAAGGTTTACTTACAGTAAATAAATTCAAACTCAGTGAGGTGCATTCCTTGAAAATTGTCACAGAAGCTCTATACCTCTGTGTAGTACAAAATGAAGACATTCATAACTCAACTTTTCCCTGCTGTGTGAGATAATAACCTGCAAAACTCCACTTTGAGATTTCATCTTTTATTCTGAGATGGAGAGTAAGTATCTGGCAGGAGAAGCAAGGGCCTGAGGAGCCCAGCGGGGTGTCTCAGATCTCTCTGTTTTACCTGAGCTTTTACATGCCTGTATTCTTGAACTTCACAGTAAAGCTTGATTTCACGTATATTCGTTTGTTAGGGCTGCTGTAGCAAAGTACCACTAACTGGGTGGCTTGGAGAACAAATTTATTCTCTCAGTTCTGGAGACTGGAAGTTCCAAATGTAGATGTCAGAAACTTTGGTTTCTTCTGAAGGATATGTGAGAAAAACTGTTCCATTCCTCTCTCCTAATTTCTGTTGATTTTCTGGCATTTTAAATTCTGAGCCTTTTTTCCTTTCTGTTTTTGATTTTCAGTCTTATTATTTCCTATCTTTTACTTATCTTGGCTTCATTTACCTTATATTCACTTTATTTTTTCACTTTTTTTCTATAAAATGTAAAATCTTAGGTCTTTTATAGTATAAGAAATAAAAAGACATACTCTTTCTTTTTTAATATTATAAAGCTACAGCTCCACAGATATTTTGTGTTCTGTTTTGTTTGTATTCAGTTAGAAATATTTCTAATTACCCTTGTATTTTTTGACTCATGAGTTCCTTATAATGTGTTGTTTAATTTCCAAATATTTGCAGTTCTACTACATGGCTTATTGAAATTAATTAATAATTTAGTTCCACTAAGGTCAGTGAATATGTCCTCTGTATTTTCATTCTTTTGAAATTTATTGGCTTTTTTTTCTGTGCTAGTAATTGATCTATCTTGGTGAATGTACCACATGCAACTGAAAAACATGTGCATTTTGGTATTGTGGCAGATAGTTTTCTACATCTATCAATTAGATTAAGGTTGTTGATAGTTTTGTTCAAGTCTTATTATTATTATTTTTTTTTAAATCTAGCTGTTTGAACAATTGCTTAAAGTATTAAAATCTCTTTCTGATTGTGGAAGTTTTTACTTCACTCTTTTAAATAGTCCATTTTTGCTTTATGTATTTAGGAATTCTCTCATTAGACACACATATACATTTTTAACAGTCTTATCTTCCAGACGAATCATCCCTTGTATTATTAAGAGACCTACATTCTGAACAGAATGAAGTCATAGTAATCAGGGCAGTGTGAACAATTGAGGCCGATAATTGAGGCCATCTACTCCAAATGAGATTTTTGTAATGTTTTAGCATTATTATATATTTTGGTTTTGCTGATATGAACCAGACTACTAATATAATTAATCCAGAGTATCTATTGAGCGTCTATTATGTACTAAGATACTAAGTGATGATGATATATCAGTAAAGGAGTTTCAGAAAATGCCTGCTCCTGAACTTAAAATATAAATATATCCTAATTTATTTATAAATTGTATAGCAGTTGTTTAGTGGTATATAAAATCATCTATTACTATTTTGTATATATGTTTATATGCATGTATATATAATAAGTATTATATACATATTATATATAATGTATGTGTATATATACATGATACATACATTATATGTATATAATATATATGTATATAATATAGGTGTACAATATATAACATGATATATATTATATGTATATTATATATTATATATAACATATAATATATGTGTATATATTATATATAACATGTAATATATGTGTATATATTTTATACATGCATTATATATAATAAGTATTATATGTAATAAACAGATGAATACACGTTTTGCTAAATTTATTGCTCATGGGTGTTTTGTCTCTTTTTCTATTACTTTGAATCCTGATCCACTTGTCTGGCTAGAGCCTTACAAAGATTTTTTTTTTCTTAAAATACATGTTGTGGATAATATATTTTAACAATCTTTACATAGTCACTTTTGTTTCCCCACTAAGGTTAATGCTATCTTGACTGGGTTTAAGATACTGGTTGAAGTCATTTCCTCTTCAATTCTGTAGTTTTCTATTCTGATTTCTATGAGAAGTCCGTAAGAAATGAAAACACTAGTCAGATTTTTTTTTGCTTTTTGGTAAATATTTTTTATTGTTTTAAAGATTTTAGAATTTTATTCTTTGTTGTAATTCAGGAAATTTACCATCATAAGTCTAGATATTCACTCTTTCTTAGCAATCCTGCTTAGACTTAATGGGATCTCTCAGTATCCTGATTCAGATCTTAGGAAAAATTAATTCAGTTACATTATCATTTACTATCTTTCTTCCATAAGTTAAAATGTTTATTTTGTGTGTTACTAGTATTTGTGTTAGGTCTACTGAATTGATGCTAAAGATATATCATTTTATCCTTCATCTCATTGAATTTTACTTTCTCATTTTAGCTGTTTCTTTTATTTCAAAACCAAGTCCATTAATTCACATCTTTTCAAGTGACCAACCGTATTCTCCTGCAACGTGTCTATTGACGTTATATTAGGAAATTGTATTTGTTTTGTGTCAAAGGTGATTTATTTGGTATATACACTAGTTAAATTTTCCTAAGTGCTCTTATTACAGCCCGAGTTCTGAGTGTTGCATCCATCCTTCCTGTCTCCGACTGTTGGCTTTTCTTCAGTGTCATATTGTTTTCACTTGTTATTCACTGAGGCTGATCTTCTGAGATGCCTTAAGGGACTGTGTTGCCAAGGCTTCAGTAGACACAGCAGCCTCTGTCCCCAGAGGTCAGTAGAGAGCAGGAAGCATTGCAATCAGTTCATACTGCAGGTCCAGACCCTTTCTTACATTCTTCTGCCATGAATCTATAATGGCACTAATTTCAAAGACTTTTCTGATTTTTTCTAGAAGTTTTCCTCTGTCTCCCAGGCTGGAGTGCAGTAGCACGATCTCGGCTCACTGCAAGCTCCACCTCCTGGGTTCACGCCATTCTCCCGCCTCAGCCTCCCGAGTAGCTGGGACTACAAGCGCCCGCCACCACGCCCGGCTAATTTTTTGTATTTTTAGTGGAGATAGGGTTTCACCGTATTAGCCAGGATTGTCTCAATCTCCTGACCTCGTGATCTGCCTGCCTCAGCCTCCCAAAGTGCTGGGATTACAGTTGTGAGCCACCGTGTCCGGCCTTCCAGAAGTCTTTATTACCTAGATACAGGTGTAGAGAAAAGAGGTGTTTGTACTTATTCTGAACTTGGATTTTGCCTTTGAGTTTGTTGGAGAGAGAGCAAGTTTGTGCAAATGAGGCTATCTATGTGGTTAACAGTGAGAAAGATCATGGAACCAATACACAGAAGGAAGGAAGAAGTGAGATGTTTACTAGGGACAAAATAATAATTCATATGCAATCAAAAAGCAGAAAAAAATGTAGTAATTTGATGAGAATCCAGAAAGGTTGCGATGTTTCACTTCTTTGTAAATATTTGTAGGAATAATACATGTGTATTCTCTCAGTGAATCAGTTCTGAAGGATGACAGGAAAGAGAACAAATGGCCCACGTGTCTTAGTTGGCAGTGGGTTCAGAGGAGTTTATTGCAAGGTAGTGATCCTGGAACAAGAAGAAGCAAAGAGAGCAATGGCATGCATTTCAAAGGATTATTTTTTTCTTTTGAACTTGGAAGACATCATTTTTAAAGGCAAATGTTGAAAAAGGGAGAAGGGAATGAAGTGTATGAGAATGTACAGCCTGACAGCCTCCTCTGAAGGATGCACATTGTTATCATCTTAGGGGAAAGAAGGGTGTGAGCGAGAAGGGTGCAGGAGGCATTCAGCGAAGAGGATGCATTTGCATGAGAGTTTCCTTTTTTCACATACTTGCATTGCATGGAGTAGGGTTTAAAATTTTGTGACAGAGAAAACATTAAGTCAAAGTTATATTGAGTCTCTAGCTTATGGTGTTACTAAGAAAATAAGAATTGCGTGTGACAGTGAGCTTATTTCCAGGTACAGACATACCTCAGAGATACTGTGGGTTCAGTTCTAGACAACCACAATGCAGCAAGTGTCACAATAAACTGAGTCACACAGTTGTTTTGGTTTCTCAGCACATATAAAAGTTATGTTTACATGGTACTGTTGCCTATTTAGTATGCAATAGCATTATGCCTTAAAAATAAACACATACCTTAAATTAAAATACATTATCCCTAAAAAAAAAAAAATGCAACGATCATTTACATCTTCAGAATTGTAATATTTTTGCTGGGGAAGGGTCTTGCCTCAATGTTGAGAGCCTTGCTCTGGGTTAGGTTTTGACTTATGGGAATATTGTGGTTGGCTTAGTCTTGTATCCAGACCAATAAAACTTTTGTCATATCAGCAATGAGACTGTTTTCCTCTCTTATCATTCCTGTGTTCACTGTAGCAGCACTTTCACTTTTCATCAAGCACTTTTCCTTTGCATTCAACAACTTGGCTAACTATTTGGTGCAAATGGCCTAGCTTTTGGTTTCTTTCACCTTTTGACATACCTTCCTCACTAAACTTGACAATTCTGACTTTTGATTTAAAGTGAAAGACGTGTGACTCTTTCATGTGAACACTTAATGGCTATTGTAAGGTTATTAATTAGCCTAATTTCAATATTGTTTTGTCTCAGAATAGGGAGCCCTAAGGAGAGGGAAAGAGATGTGAGGAATGGCCCGTTAGTGGGGAAGTCAGAACACGTAATATTTATCAATTACGTTTGCCATCTTACATAGACTCAATTCATGCTGCCCCAAAACGATTACAATGGTAACATCAAGAATCACTGATCAAAGATCATCATAAGGCATCTGATAATAATAATAATAAAAATAAAAGTTAGAAATATTGTGAGAATTACCAAAATGTGGCACACAGACTGAAAATAAGCACGTGATGTTGGAAAAATGGTGCCCATAGACTTGTTCAATGAAGGGTTGCCACAATCCTTCCGTTTGCAAAAAACACAGTATCTGCAAATAACAATAGAGTGAAGCCCAATAAAGCGAGTTATACCTGTATGTATTTGGCCATTTGTGTTTGTATGAAAGTGTCAGAACGTTCTAAGAAGAGTATGGGAGTAAGGGTCAGTCATTTCTGTGGCTTCTAGTTTATTTTCTTAGAGCATACCTATTTCTCACTGAATTCCTGCTTATAATCTTCAAGGCTTTAGAGATCAGCCCACAAAGAAATGCACAAAGAGAGAGAAAATAGTTTCTGAGTATATTTCTAAAACGTTCACATTATGTAAAATGTAACATAGACTTCTTGGAAGGATTTTTTGCTGCCTAGAATACCCCTTAGTGAAATCCTCGTTTCTGCCTATTTCCAGAGGGAAGCAGTACTCACTGTAGTGGTTTGAATTATTTTAAACCACCCACCACCGCCACCCCGCTACCCCTCCCACTGTGGGTAGAGAATGCTTCTCACACCCATTAAGGTCGGGCTTTGCCATGTGACTTGTTCTAGCCAGTGGACTTTTAGTAGATGTGATGTGAGCAGAAGCGTTAGGTGTGCTTGCACTATTTGGCTTGACTTTTTTGCTTTCGTGATTTGTCACAGAAAAGCATGCCTCAAGCAGCTGTTGATCTTTTAGCCAAGCCTGCAATAAATGACCTTGAGCTTTACTCTGCTCCAAGACTTGCTGACCTCCAGTCTAAATCAGAGCTGTCCTTACTGACTCACAGATCCGTGAATAAAAAAGAAAATAGCAACTTGATATTTTAAGACATTGAGTTTTGGGGCAGTTTGTTACACAACAAGATATGATTAATAGAATGCAATTGTCAATTAAGTTAAGTGCTGAATAGGTCACTTGTTACTTTATTTTCCACAGACCTCTTCTCTTTTCTTATTTTCCCTTCCTTTCTACTTTCTGCTCTTCTGTATTCTCTTCTCTTTTCTTTCTCTTTCTCCTCCCTCCCTCCCTCCCTCCCTCCCTTCCTTCCTTCCTTCCTTCCTTCCTTCCTTCCTTCCTTCCTCCCTCCCTCCCTCCCTTCCTTCCTTCTCGCTTTCTTGTTTAAATGCACATACTGATTATTTTTTAAGATTATCTATCGAAAATGTATACTTTTCTCCTTTCAGTATTATCTGTTTGAAATATTATTTGTTTGTATGAAACTCAGTAGCTTCTCTATCTCTTCTCCCTTAGTTTTTTTATTACTTTGCATCTCTGTCTTTTCAATGTATTTTTTCAATAAATTTATTTTTAATTGATAAATAATAACTGTATGTATTTACAGGGCAAAATGTGATGTTTTGATCCATGTATGCATTGTAGAAAAATCAGAAGTGGTGAATTAACATATCCATCATCTTACCAACTTACTGTTTTATTTTGTGGTGAGAATGTTAAATATCTATTTTTATAGCAATTTTGAACTATGAGGTTACTATATTTTCTAATTATAAAATTAGAAATAATTATTTTAGACATTTGTAAGGTACACAAAATAGAAAGAATATTTAAGTTTATCTGTAATTACACTTAGAGAAAGGGGGTTTTAATTTTTGGTTGTCATTCTCTAGTATATGATTTCAGGATATATTTCTTGTTTATAAAGTCATTGTTTATATGGAGCACAATTTGTTTTTAGCTCCTCCACATAGTTTTGCATTCTGATTTATAAATTAATATATAATAATTATTTTCAACCTTATGAAATTTTTAATTTTAAATTACTTTAGATTCTCTCACAAGGCCTCACCATTCTAGTGGCCCAATCATGAATATACAGCATATTCCTTTCACCCTTCATTCCATCATCTCTGCAATTTTACATTCACCACTAGTGTTTATTGATTGCTTAATAATGGCTAAAAAAAGAGCACATATTTTTGCCATAATAGATAATTTGATCTCTACATACAACCCAAAAGCCCACTATCCTTACCTTCGTTTTGTATGTGAGAAAACTGAGGTTGAGGAAATTGATTTTATTGTCCAAGATCTGGAGGTTCTCATGAGTCGTTATACAAAGAAGCCAGATAGCTTGATGGTTTGCTCTTTTGCCATGCTGTAGCTGCCTCTACTTTGCATGCCTGTAAACTCACGTCTAGTTAGAACTTTTGGTTCAGTTTCAGCCACAATCTTATTTGCCTGAACAACTCATCCATCACCGCCATTCAAGGCCCCCAGCCATGGACCCAACTGACCTACCAAGACTGCACAGGGCATGAATGTTACCATCTGTATTAGGCTACCCAGTCTGAAACTGTGGTAATCACCTACTCTAAGTGAATGCAATGCCTTGGAGGAGTTAGGGATTCCTGAATTATATCTCATCTCGACTATTTAAGACAACTGAACTCCTTAAGAATGTCTACTCTGGTCAAGTAGAAAATATGTAGAGCTTAAACTCAAAAAGCCCTCAGAACTGATATAGAAGATTCTGTGGAAAAGAGTCCTGAGACTCAGAGAGCAAAGATGGCTGGGCCAATGTGATGCTGCAAGATAGTGGTAAAGGTGGTTAAATATCTTTGCTTCTAGATGGACAGTACAACATTCTTTCCTCTGATAGTTGAAACATAATTTGGGGTTCTATTCTGCCTAGGGAGCTGGCTTATTGTGGATTTAACTTTTTGCTCTTAGCATTGTTCTTCATGTATCTTCCCCCATTAGAATTGTACAATAGATAGAATTTATTTCTCTCAACTGAGTCCAAACAATTAATCTCAAATGTGTTTTGATTGACAGATAAGAAATTTGAACCCTTGACTCACCAGAAATATTTGGTTACGTATTTTATATAAGCTAGATTTATTTGTTGTTATAATAGATAGTTTTAAAAACCTAGACACACATCTGAGGTGGTGTTTAAAAATTCTTGTGTTTCAGCCTTATAGTACTGTTAAGATTCTACATTTCTATTCAGAAGACTTATGAGAGGGTTTCAATTCAAGACAGTTTAAAATTGTATTTAGTTTAAATTCTACCTCACTGTTAATTTCAAAGGAAGACAGAACATGCTTTCTAAGAATATCTTATCTACTAATCAATTCCTTTCCATTGCCAAATGTATAAAAATAAGGATGATATTTTAAATGAATGTGTATGCAATAATGCATAACAAGTAATGTGTAACAATCTGCAGAGGTGCAGGTTACGTTTTGCCTCCCCTGGGATGGTAACCGTTGGCTTGCTGTGCTGTTGTGAAGTTTAAGTGGACAGTAGTCTGTAAAATAGCTAGTCTAGGGCAATGACCAGCCAGAGTCGATAATGAAAACAGCAATTCTTTTCTATTTCTTTTTCACTCATCTAAAAATCTCCTCTATTCATTAAGTGACACCTCTAACTCTTTTCAGATTGGGAAATATTTATAATGTTATTGAACGGATTTGTGAACAAGTAATGTCAACAGCTAATTCTTTGTCTATCTACAACCTGGGATAAAAAGAGTGGGATATGTAAAATAGATATTATCAGGGTGCCAACATTACAGTGATGCTTCAAAACTATTAATTAAACAAGCTGATTTAATTCTTACCGTAAGCCAAGCTCTATGCAAGGGAACCCATACAGACACATGGAGCTCCAAGGCAGGTAGGTCACGGTGACTACCGTGGAGCTGATCTTTAAGGATATTTCCTTTACCTTGTATATCCACAAACATCTCCCCTGCGTCTATTTTTCACAAATGCTACCCTGATAACTCATCAGTAGTATTTTCTCTATCAAAACTCAGACCTTTATGAGAGTTCATGTGGCCTCTTAGAGCTGTGTGGCCGGAGTCTTGAGATCTTAAGAGATTGTGTGTGTGTGTGTCTGTGTGTGGACTCACTTCATTTTTCCTTGTCCCTCCTGCATACAAGATGCTTTTCCATAACAACTTTTAAGGGGCATCTTGTAGGAAATAGTATTACCAAAGGTCCCCCACATAGTCTATTCATTATTAGGGACTACAACAGAAGGTGTGAGAGGTTGAGTGCCTCTATAATGGGCACCAGGGCTTTTTTAGAAACAAATGACAGAAATGAATTCACCTGCAATATTGCTCCCTTCCCTCAGCCCAGCCATCATAAACACAGCTCCCCTCTTTGGAAAAGATTAAAATCTATATAAGTGCCTCAATTTGCTGTCCTCTGAGTAACGCTGAGCTGAGCGGGGCATCTGTCAGTTCCACCCTGCCTTTTCAGCACTGCCTTGGGCTGTAGAAATCCAGCATCCACCACAGAACACAGCTAAGCCTGTCAGCACATCCACATCTTCTATAAGCCCCAGACTTGGATCTCTGTTTTGAGCTTATGGAATCATGAAGCTCACTCTACAAGGTGAACGCTGATGGATAAACACTTCTATAAATTATCCAGGAGAAACTCCAATCTGTGGATGATCTCTTCTTATCTCTCATGCATTTATTCATGTCAATGCTGCAGAAACAGAAGGCTGTATAATCAGACAGCATACTGGTTTTGGAAAGGTTAGTTCAAAAGTTAGCAGAAAACTCTTCTTCACCTGTGTTATATCTTATTTGTTGAACGCTTCCAAAGATTTTTTTTAATCTCCAAGTTCAAAAATCGTATGGAGTGTTAGGAAGAGAGAAAGAAATTAAGAAAGAGCAAAACTAATGCTGTGTGTTAGCCTATTCTGACCATCTCCACATCTTCTTGGTATGCAAGGGTGCTGGCCAAATGTGATAAAATGACCCCAGGTGGCCCCCGCCAAGTATGTATACACACATACATACTTTATATAGTAATTTTTTGGGGGGGAGGGCTACCCCAATGTAGAGGTGGATAGATTCCTGATGTGATGTCAGGGACATAAAATGAAGCTCCATTCTTATTTTCTTTTTGACTTTTTATTGATACCAAGATCTCTTTAGCAAGTGGCAAAGCCTTTTGTTCTCTTATTAGACAATGATAGTAACAAAGCAATAACAGCCACACTGACTTAAAATAAAAATCATTGTTGTAGAAAATCATATTTATTGATATGATTTGGATGTTTTGTCCCCTCCAAATCTTATGTTGCAGTTTGATACCAAATGTTGGAGGAAGAACCTGATGGGAGGTGTTTGGGTCACAGGAGCAGATCCCTCATAAATGGCTTGGTGCCCTCCCCATGGTAACAAATGTGTTCTTACTCTGTTAGCTTTCATGAGAGCTTGCACCTCCCCCTCCTTCCACCCTGCCCAGTCTCTTGCTCCCTCTCCCCATGTCACATGCCTGCTCCCCTGCTGCCTTCCGCCATGATTCTGCCTTCCTGAGACCTCACCAGAAGCCAAGCAGATGGCAGCATTATGCTTCCTATACCGCCTGCAGAAGCATGAGCCAAAATAAACCTCTTTTCTTTATAAATTACCCAGTCTCAGATGTTCCTTTATGACAATGCCAAATAGACTAACACATTCATCTTATTTTTTTTTCCCACATTATGTTTTAAATGAATGTTAGGTAATGTCTTAGTCAGTTGGGCTGTGATATGGTTTGGCTCTCTGGAATGATATGGTTTGGCTCTGCGTCCTCAACCAAATCTCATCTGGAAATGTAATCCCCATGTATTGAAGGAGGGGCCTCGTGGGAGGTGATTGAATCATGGGCACTGACTTCCCCCTTGCTGTTCTCATGATAGGGAGTGAGTTCTCACGAGATCCGATGGTTTAAAAGTGTGTGGCATTTCCTCCCTCTCTCCATCTGTCTCCTACTTCACCACGGTAAGACGTGCTTGCTTCCTCTTTGCCTTCTGCTGTGATTGTAAGTTTCCTGAGGATTCTCCTGTTAAGCCTGAAGAACTGTGAGTTAATTAAACCTCATTTCTTCATAAATTACCCAGAGACTGGGTAAAACTCCAGGTAACAGGCTGCTGACTTCTCATTGTATCCTCATGTATTGAAAGAGCAAGCTAGCTCTATGACCTCTTCTTATAAGGTCACTAATTCCATTCATGAGTGTTCCACATTTATGACCTAATTATCTCTCAAAGATCTTGGCCACAAATATCATCACATTGGGGATGATATTTTAGCATAGGAATTTTTGGGGAACACAAACATTCAGTCCACAATAGGTACCATGCTTTTTAAGTTGTATTTAACTTAAACCTTATGACAAGTATTTATATAAATAGTTTACATTAAATCAAATTAAATATCAAATAACAGTTATTTAACATTCAATTATAATTGTTAAATAATTTAAATAAAATTTAACTAAATTTTAATTGATTAAAATAATTTAATTGTAATTTTAAATAATTAATAACTAATATTTAATTTGATTTATTATAAACCTTACAATGCCATTTTTAGCATTTTAATTTTACTCTTGATAAAACTAATGCTGGGAAAGGCTAAGCTCATTGCCCAAATTAAAATGCAAACACCTGTCTGTCTTACTCCAATATTGTTTTTATTTCATTATGATACCTTGCTCTCAACTGTAGCCCAGGTATAAGCATGCTTTCTAGAGAGGAAAAGTAAAGCATACATATCGGACAGTATAGTATGTTTTCACTTGATCTATTTGTTTAAAATATTTCCTTTGATTATTTTAGAATTCTAAATTTGTAGACTACAGAACCACTAGAACTTAGCTAAATTATACTACATAATCCCAACGAAATAATCTCCTCTTCAATGACTGGGTAAAGAAGCAAAGACAAACTACTCAGTTTTGCCATTAGCCAGCCATTTTTCCTCTCCTCTCTCTTGCCTGTAGAAATAAAGGCATTCTGAACTTGAAAAAACGATAACTTCCCTCTTTTACTGAGATACATGCACAGGGAGCTTGAATGCAACTCTCAGTGCTCACACTCCTTAGTAACTGGCAGGGGTCAATGCCCCCATCCTTCTGGCCTCCAGCAGTGAGATCTTGGAGCCTCAGCTATTGCAGCCTGAACCTCTCCATCTGCAGTCTATCTACATCCCCAACACAGCTGGGCTCTGCTAGGCAGGATTATTGCCAGTCATCTCCAACTCGCCAAACCTTCAGAAGGGCAGCTGGGACACAAGAACTTCCCTGGGAATTTCCTGGCCGCCAGCTCAGATACTGTATCCTTGTTTGCTGAGCTAAAACTAGTAAAGATTGGCAAAGATAAATTAGCAACAGATCCATGAGGATTCCATGTCTCATCCAAACATTTGCCCAACACTGATTCCAAGTAGCATTCAACTTTGTCTCTAACGAGCTAACAGATGTGGGCATTACCAGAGGAAGTTAATGTGGGATTTTTCACAGAGCTGGGATTGGATGAGTTTCTTCTCTAAACTTTTTTCTGGAGCAACAGAATAGAAAATGTCATTCTAGGTTGACAGTCAACTCGAGAGAACATTGAACATTTTTTTTTTTTTTCCTTTTCCTTGGTTAATTTCTCAAGGCCAGATGATTCTCTAGCCTGTATTTGCCTAGAACATACCTGGAGGCTAGCATGAGGCACAATGTTCTGTCATTTATAGCATGGGACTTTAGGAAAAGATATCTATTCCTGGTATGAGATCCATTACCTAGGGCTAATCAGACACTTAGCAAACTGCCACAGCTATAAAGTCTGGCTCTGGAGGAAAAGCTGAGCAGACAAATCTCACTGCATGAATGGGTGCCAAGCTTGTGTACATGTTTTAGGCATTGCAAGCATGGAGAAAGGACTTATACGTTGAATACCCTTATTTGGCTGGCACATCACACTCATTAAATTTTCAGATAAACCTATAAAGAGAACAATAATAATAAGAAAAATAGTGAACATTTATTTAGTAGTTAATATATGCCAGAAACTGTGCTTAAATATTGTATGTATTTGATTACATAACAAAATCTACCTATGGTGTAGGTATTATAGGGTCTGCTATACAAATGAAGAAACTGAGACTCAGCAAGTCTACATTATTTTAAAGTTCTCTCACACAGTAAATAATAAAATAGCCATAACATTTAACTTGTAATAAAGTAGAATGGAAGAACGCAGGCTTCAGAGGCAGGTGGATGGAAGTTTGAACCCCTGCTCTGCTGACGTGTAGTAACAGCTGCTTGACGAGCTGTTTAACCTCCCTGATTTTCAGTTGTGTCATTAGCTAAATAGATACTGAATGTACTTTCCAGGGATAAGGGAAGTAAAGTGCGCATCGCACACTAGGCATTCAATAAAATGGTTGCTTTTTGTACTCTTTCTATGACTATTCACTTGAGGCAGGGAGGTAAGACCCTTTTTCAATATTTTCTGCCCCAGGAATGATTTAATTGAGATTGGTCTGAGGTCTAGGATTGGAGTGGCAGTTATGGTTGGGAGTGTAACAGATAGTTATAAGAAACGGAGCAGCAAGAAATGAAAGAATACAGAGAGGTTCGAATCCCCTTCTTTAATGGGTAATTAAATGTATTATTTTAGGGTTACCAAAGTGATGGCATGAATTCTCACTAGATCCTGCCCTTTGGGTAACTTAATCTAACAACAATTAAGATTTCCTGTTTCTTTTGATACTATCATCTAAGGGTAGATTGTTAGAATATACTTGATGTTTGGCGTGAAAGAAAAGAGAAGTTCAGGATGCTGAATTTTGAAGAGTGGAACTCCCTAGGGGGGAAATAAAAAGGCTTCAAAGAGAATAGTGATATATTATCTATGAGGTAAAAAACTTTGATGAAGTTGAGCATATTGCTCAGAACATAACATTCTCCATTTATTTGTCCAAGATATTTTATCTCTACAGAATTTCTTTGTTGGGAGAAATAATCTGGGTCCTTCTACTTTATTGCTCGCTATGTGAGCAGAAATTATTAAAGTAAATAATCTTTCCCACTTGTAGACTAAGCTGTTTATGTAAATATTTTAAATTCAGATCCAGGTGATCTGTGCCATTGCCCAGGGCAGATGAGGAACTGAGGCTTGGCGAGATTATTTGTCCTCCCCATGATCACGCGATTAGGAAATGTCAGAGCACAAGCAACTGTATGTGGGACTCCAAGTCCAAACTAAATTGTTTGTATTTCCAGGTGGAAATATATTCTTATGATAGCAAATGTATCATATATATGTACATATATATGGTATTTGAAATATTTACTAGTGTTTTTTATTTTATACACAGTTTATTATACTAACCATTAATATATAATACAATGAGCTAAACCCGTTTAACTGGTTTGACTCATACTCTTAAGCACTTTGCTAAAATACTGTCTGTGAGTACTGCATTAAGAACAAATTTGTGGGCTGGGTGTGTTGGCTCACTCCTGTGGTCCTAGCATTTTAGGAGGCCGAGGCAGGAAAGGTGCTCGAGCTCAGGAGTTCAATATCAGCCTAGACAACATGGTGAGACCTCCTTCTCTATAGAGAATATAGAGATTGGCTGGGCATGGTAGTGCGCGCTTGTGGTACCAGCTTAAGGGACTGGCACGGGAGGATCGCTTGAGCCTGGAGGGGTGAAGCCTGCAGTGGGCTATGGTTGCGCCACTGCACTCCAGCCTGGGTGACAGAACGAGACCCCATATCAAAACAAAAACCAAAAAAAAACTGTGATCATAAAAAGTGCCATAAACACCAATTTCAAACTATGCCACTCTATCTTAAATTTTCAAACAGCTATGTGCCTGAAATACAAGATTAAGTTTAGAAAAACAATTTTCAGTTCTGTTTGTTGCTCACATGCTAATTAACTGTATAACTTCTCTTTGCCACATGAAAGGTTAGAAACTAAAGTTCATTTTCAAACGAAAAAAATACTTCCTCCCAAAATGCTGGAATTACAGGCCTGAGTCACCGTGCCCGGCAAATTTATTGCTTCTAATGTGGCTTTATCTTTATATTTATTTTACAGTTGACTCTTGAACAACATGATTTTGAACCACACAGTTCACTTATGTGGGGATTTTTCTCCCCAGTAAATACAATTAACCTTCCATACTGGCAGGTTCTGCATTCCCAACGAAATGCGTATTGAAACTACTGTGTTCCCAGGCTATGAAACTCATCCTGTGAAGGGCTGGCATTTCATATCCAGAGGTTCAGAAGGGCTGACTGAGGGCCATGCAGATACATGAATTTTGGTAACTGCAAGTGGTCCTGGAGTCTCCCCACCTCACTCTGCTGTATCGAGGGACAACTGTATTTTTCTCTTGTTTCCTGCACTCTGCCACCAAAAGTTGCCTCTCTTTATCTTCTTTTTGTCTCTTACTTTATTTATTCTTGAATATTATCCTCAGATAATGTAACTCATCTGTAATATTTCTGAGGCCATAGAACAAACCATTCTGATACATGGTGGTCTCCTTTCTTCATTTCTTTGACTCCTATTTCCTCCATTATTTATATGCATAAGTTTTATGCTACAACGTTGGCCATTTCTTAGTTAGGGGTCACTTCCATTTGGGTAACTTCTGTTGAAAAATGCCCTGGTAAGTAAAATGAGGACAATTTATCATTTTAAGCTGAGCCTGTATACTTGAGTATTTTTGATAAAATATATTTTTTGTGTGTGTGCCTTGAGCACTGTCAACCCCTGCGATCCAGAATTTTGGTATTATGCACAATGAAATCCCATAAATTATAAACTCTCTATGAACTCAAACTAATTGTCTTTACATGGTGTGTTTCTTTTCACCATGCCAAACTGCCATATACATTGGTCACATTGTTGCTGTGAATTTCTAGAATAACCATCCTGCAAGGTTCATTCTACAGATTGGGATGCTGATAACGGCATCAATGGGATACGTAGGAAGAAGTTACGGAAACATATCAAAGTGTCTTATCAAGTGGCACTTCTGTGGTGGAATTGAAAATGGTACCCACAGCCGGGCGCAGTGGCTCACGCCTGTAATCCCACCACTTTGGGAGGCCGAGGCAGGCAGATCAAGAGGTCTAGAGATCGAGCCCACCCTGGCCAACATGGTGAAACCTAATCTTTACTAAAAATACAAAAATTAGCTGGGCATGGTGATGTGTACCTGTAGTCCCAGCTACTCGGGAGGCTGAGACAGGAGAATCGCTTGAACCTGGGAGATGGAGGTTACAGTGAGCTGAGATTGTGCCACTGCACTCCAGCCTGGTGACAGAGCGAGCCTCCATCTCAAAAAACAAAAAAAGAAAACAAAAGAAAAAGAAAGAAAATGGTGCCCACAATGCATTAAAATAAAAACAATCTTTGGAAAGAGACATATATAGAAGGGGTTTGGGGAAATAGGGATTGATAGCAGTGCTGTAAATCTTTCACAGTTTCATGTGGTTAGAAGTTAGATAGCTGTGAGAGATTCAGCTGGGCAAATTGAAGCTGAAGAGAAATTGTCTTGGCCGGGCGCGGTGGCTCAAGCCTGTAATCCCAGCACTTTGGGAGGCCAAGACGGGCGGATCACGAGGTCAGGAGATCGAGACCATCCTGGCTAATACGGTGAAACTCCGTCTCTACTAAAAAATACAAAAAACTAGCCAGGCGAGGTGGCGGGCGCCTGTAGTCCCAGCTACTCGGGAGGCTGAGGCAGGAGAATGGCGTAAACGCGGGAGGCAGAGCTTGCAGTGAGCTGAGATCCGGCCACTGCACTCCAGCCCAGGCGACAGAGCGAGACTCCGTCTCAAAAAAAAAAAAAAAAAAAAAAAAAAAGACATTGTCTTGTGTTCACCTAGGTCAAATCCAAAAAGGTTTCCTGGTCTTGTATATAGGAAAAGATTCTGTTATTGGATTATAGTGTTAACATGATCAACAACAGATTATTCCTTCACAACAATAGGAGATCTCTTATTAGGAGACAGCTGGTGTCTATGTTTCTGATAAGGATAAAAGGCAGAGGAGTACATGGTAACATAGGTTATTAAAAATTCACATTGTTAGAGATTCCTGCAGTCATTGCACATTTGGAAAGAATTAAAATAAAACGATTGTCACCTTGGAGTCCCAGTAGCTTGTCACTTCAGCCGGCTACTCTAGCATCAAATGTACACCTAACAGCTGCTTCTCTGGAACTGAAAAAAAAAAAAAGAAAGGAAGGGAGGAAGGAAGGGAGGGAGGGAGGGAGGGAGGAAGGAAGGAAAGAAAGCAAGAGAAAGAAAGAATGGTATGCATTCTTTATAATTTTTCAGTGACAATCCAGGGTTTTTCATTTACTGGGTAATATTTTTCACTCAAATATGTAAATGTTTGCAAATAACACCCTATGAATATATCTCACATTTACTATAGCATCATAATATAATAAAAGCAATTTTTAAAAGCATATTTCATATATCTTCATATGAAAAGTACTCCAGGGTAAAAGGCTATAAAAGTACTTCGTGCCTTCTTGTTGTTATTTTTTTCTTAGTACTGCTAATTCTCGGTTTTTATCAAGAGTCTGCTTTCCTATAGCATATAATAAACATGTTTACAACACTTTGCATCTTTTAAACAACATCGGATTAAAGTACATAAATATAGAATGAGGAGCACAGGTGTTTTCTGATTCAATTAGCGCTTCTTTATTCTTAACTGTTTTCTTGACTTGCAGTCTCTTTCTTAATTCAAAAGATGAAAATAAACAGTCGTTTGGCTATTAGGGGAGCCCATGGAGGGCTCATTAACTGGGTTCTAATTGGGTTCTTTCACAAATCTGTCACTCAGGATTGAAGGTGAACCTGACGCCAGCAGCAAATGAGTGCACGGAGGGCTATGAAGTGGAATGACTGAGAGTACTTAAGAGGAATATGGGGGAATGAGATGAATTTAGGACTAATGAAATGTACTTTTAATATAAAAAAAAAAAAAGAGGTAGGAAGTCAAATAGTGAGGCTGGTGTTTGGAAAGAGTGATTTAGTTTGATTCTCCCTCACTTTTCCTTTACTTTCTTGACTGGAAAAAAGCATTTTTCTAAACAAATAATGCTTCAGGACGTGTCTTGCCATCCCACCAACACCTAGATGTTTGTGCATGTCTGTATCATTTCAGGTAACTAATTAGACCTTGATTGTTTTACTTATCCACTTCCCCCATTATGTGTGGCATATCTGGCAACCAGGGCTATCCCTCACTTAGATACATTGCACAACAGTTACCCCAAAGTAAGTTATCAATTAATGCTTATTGTGTCAATGAACCAATCAACCAATTGGCGAATGAGTGAATGCACTCTCATACTTGAGACCTTTCCTTCCTTTTGGCATTCCTTTATTTTTATTCTACTCCTGGCTACATCTTATTAACACTTCAAGGAGCAGTTTAAAGGTTAACTTCACTATGAAACTTTTCAACCATTCTCCAGCAAGATAGAGATAATAGCTTCCTCTTGCATCCTCAAAACACACAAGTAACATTCAGTATGTGACAGTATTCTTATACCCGTTATAGTCCAGTATAATGACACGTTAATGTACCTATTCCTCAGGAAGATTATGGGATATTTGGAGCATGGAACTAAGTACTAATCATATTTTGGGACTTCTCTGTATTCTCCCCAACACTTGAGTTGGCACATAAGAGGTGTTACATAGACATTTGTTACGTGAATGATTTGATCCTTAACTAGGGGTGGGACACAAAATATTCCAATCAAGGTTATCGCAAAATTCTCTTAACTCAGTACTGATTTCCTCTTCAGATGGCATTGTTAGTTATGACAGGATCAGTCTTCTAGCCTCAGAAACCAACAAAACCCAAAACTTCTATTATATTTTATCCACTACTGGATAAAATATAATAGTAAATTGAGATAATAAAGCAAGAAAGCTACAATAAAGATAAGCTATAATAAAGATAAAGCTATGATTAAGATAATATACTTAAGAAAAATACATCTCTCATGTCAAGAAACATAACAGTTACCTTCCCTGGAAAGTGGGTACCGAATAGTCAGCTCAGCTCTGGAACAGGAAATAGGGCGATGTGGCCCAGAATTCAATGACTGTGCAGGCGGCAGACAATTTGACACCCCCGTGAAATCAGGAAGACAAGGGAAAAGAAGAGAAAGTAATACATTTATAAAATAACAATAACAAATCATAACTATAAAATTACATATTCATTAAGTATAACATATTCATAAACTATATTGCATACGTGAAACAACATATAGGTCATATAGAGATCACACTTTTTAAGATAAACTCTATAAAATGATCATAAAGCATTTTAATTTTTTTCAGAAAATGGGAATAAAATCTAGGTAATGATATGTCCTTATGTGAGTTGAAATTTAAGAGAGATCATTAAAATAATAAAAATGCAAACCTTAACTTCCAAGCCAGTAGAGGAGATAATAAAGACACCAAGAACTGGTCTCTCCAACACCAGTAATATGTGTTTGACAGAGGATCTAAAAATGCTACATCAGGGATATCAGCCGATTTCTTCCTTCCCTTTCTTCATTTTTTTACCCTAATCCAACCTACCATCACTTGTGACTGCTTTGACGACCTCCCTTCACCTCCTTGATAAAGGAGGAACCCCATCCCTAAAGTGCACGATGGCCAAATGCACAGCACCTGACCCTGGACGTATGCAATGAACAGCACTTTGCTAGTCACATATGATCACAGCCTCAGGGAAGCGGATTGCACTCCATGCAGAGCAATGCAGGGGGACACTCAGAAGCAGATAGAACCGGAAAAGATTGTCAGAGGGAGGCACTGTAGTGACAAGAGGGTGAGGTAACCCTTGGTTTCTATAGGAGAATGTGATTGCTTTTTCTGAATAATTTCTCAGACTAGTAGAAACGCGAAACCCATTAGGCTGAGGACTAGTTTGGTGTAGCTGATCAAACTATTAGGGAAACTAGCTTTGGCGTAATCTGGGGAAACTTTCCCTCTGGGTTGGGTAGCTGCAGCGAGCAGGACTCAGGGCCCTCCCTAAACAAGGGGTGTTTGTTCCAGGACTGCCCCCCACTTAAAAAAAAGAAAATCCAAAGGTGCTCAAATCTCTTATAGAGTGTAATGTTTTCATATAAACTATGCTACATAAATAGTTGTGATACTGTATTTTTTATATTTATTTTTATTTTTTTTCTGAATATTTTCAGTCCGCTATTGACTGAATCTGCTGATGTGAAACTCACAGATACAGACGGGCAGCCTTTTGTAAGCAAAGGTTCATGTCTACCCAGCTGGAGCTCCTGATCTACTCAGCCACAAATACTCGTGCTGTTTCCTCAAGCTCTGTCCACTGGGGCTTCCAACCCCTTCGGGTGAGTGACTTTGTTTTCATGGTTGTAAGTTATACTTTTCCTAATGTTAAGGTTTATAAAAACCATTTGAGGTAACTTACAAAAATGAATGCATAAACACAAGAAAGAGGGAAGAAGAAAGGGTTTTTGATAAGGAGGAGAAAAATGAGCTGCAAAGAATCCGAGATGAGATATTTGATACAATTTATCGTGCTTTATGGTTCTAAGATTCCTGGCTGTCTATGAAAAAAAAATAATAACAAACAACACAACCACAACCAGAGAAACAAATTAATGTGCAAGATTTTATTATCTGGAAAATGAAAGAAAACTGCTCATTTCATGCTAGAATTAGTTTATAATAGATGTTACAAGATATAAACCATTGTCTGCTTCTATAGGTTTACCAAAGTTGTAGAGATGTATATTTTTCAAATGACCTTTTTCTATAGCAATGCTTTCTATAATGGAATGAATACATATTAAGAGTGTATTTTGTATCCGACACTGTGCTTTGAACTTGAGGTACATAATTTTATCTAATCCTCATCCCAATGCTGGTGAACTATATACTACTTTTGAAATGTTATAGTTGAGTTAATAAAGGCATACAGAGGTTATGTTAAATTCTCAAAATGAAAAACCTTGACAAATTGAGGTCAAGATGCAAATCCAGGGATACGTGTCTCCTAAAAGAATAAAATTTAATATTAAATAATAATGCAGTCATCTCTATTTAGAATTTAGGTAATGGCTTCCAGACATACCACTTTTATAATAATAGTGTCCAGGCATGTGGAATTAGAGCTTGAAAATGCACAGAAATGAGTTGTTAAATCCTATTTACTGACTTGTATGCAAGTAAACCCAAGCAGGCATTGAGTGAATTTAGAATACCAGCCGACCTACATTGTGAGAGTTGCAAGTGTGTGCTTCTCATGCTCATACATTACAGAATTACCATCATTAATGTGAGATTGATGGCCTCCTATATCCAGTTTGTTATCAAAATATAAAGCAGTGGGACTAGCTATGTCCGGTGCATGCTAAGGGCCAGCCCACTTTCTGAGTTTTCTTTGGAAGTTTGAAAAGGTAAGGCAAAGATTTCCTTGCAAATGCTTAGGTTCTTCCCAATGCTTGAGCATTATTTATTTAAATTTTAAACAGTCTCATCTAAGTCTAAAACATAGGAAATAAAATTATAATAAGGTGGGAGTTAATTATATTTTGCTAAGTATGATAACCTCCTGTGTTTAGTTTATCTGCGTTTCTAAAGCAGTGCCTAATGAACAGCATGAAGCCTCACCAAGCCAGAAATTTAGTGCTCACATTGTGGGGAAGATAACAGAATCTTTAATTTGTAGCAACGGAACTTGTTAGCAATTACTGAATTGAAGACACAGGAATATTTTGTGCTGTTGCAAACTAAAAATTATCAGTTTCAAGGACACATCCTAAGCTGAAAGTCCCAATTTTGTGAGTATCTGAAAAACCACCATGAATGGTTATATGTGAATGACTAGTAAATATTATTCTAAAAATTAATGTTATTAGCAATCTCATGTAATTAAAAAGCCTCTCAAATAAAAGAAATGAATGTTTAGCTAGTTCCTGTATGCTGGCAAATAATTTGTTGTCTAGCGAAGTTGAACAATCAGACCTCACTATTGTTCTGGGTCAAGGAGGCAGGACTCCTTCTTCTCTTATCACAACACACAAGTAGAAATGTTGCAGCACAGACTCAAAGGCAAAGGAAATAAAGGTACCATAAACTGAAGGATACGTGGAGAAAATGTGTTTAGGGTCTTATTAAGTCCCAGGGATCTTTGGGTCTATCTGGGCTTTTATTTTCCTGTTTTCCAAGCTTTTATTATTATTATTTTTTCACCCTTTCTCTTTCTGCCTTGGACCTGTGTCTCACTAGCTGCTTGAGAAAGGAGTTGTGCATGGCACAATGTAAAGAAACCAGGGTCTTCGGATGACGCTGAGTTCTCATTTTGGAGAGAGTAAGATTAGGCACTTTCTTTTTTTTTTTTTTTAATCGAAGTTGTATGTCTCAGTTACCTAGGACAGGAAAAATCGCAAAAATCAGGAATCAGATTTGTGTAACTGACTGGAACTTTTATTGCATCTTGTCTCCCAAGGAACTCAGTATGGAGAACTGTGTGCAGGATGATGAGAAATGACATTTCAAATGACCTTTAAGTCTACTTCCAACCTGTGAAGTGAGAGACACTGGCATAGTCATCACATTGCCCTATTGCACAATTTTGCATAGCATTTTTAGACTCAGATGTATAATTTTTCATTTTCCATGTTACATTTCAAGGAAACATAACCCTTTGTTCAAGCCCGTCAAAAGCATTTTGGATCTGGGTTCTGTGGCATGGCATATGACCTAACAATCATAACTATACACCAGAGGTGAATTTGACAATATGTCACCGTGTAAAGTCCTCAACCAAGCTATTAGGGAAGAAAGAAAAAATTGAACAGATAAAGGACAGATACCTGTAGAATGTAAATTCCTTGTTCTCATTTGAAATGATCTGTGTTGGCTATTTACCCAATTCTTTTGGATTCAGGATTCATTTCATTAGTTCTATTTTGGTACTTTGACATGTTTACAGCAAATGTATAGATAAGCATAGAGATATATTAGAATATTTAGATATTGGGATTTCCTCCCATGAGCATGTCATATCTTTACCTTTCAGTAGTTTTTATAATTTTCTATATTTTACAGTTTTGTAACTTTTATTAGCACTACAATGAGTCTGTAGATTTAGAGAGAATAGGCATCTTTATAACCCTAAGATGTCCTATTCAAAAACATGGGCAATTTTAGACATAATTCCTAAAGAAACCTTATGTAACTTGTTAGTATTAGTTACCTAATATTAATGTATTACATTATACATAAGGTACATAATACACTGATACATACTGTATTAATCTAATATTAATGTAACATTAGGTACCTAATATTAGTGTAATATTAGTGTAATATTAGATACCTAATATTAGTAATATTAATAAATGTTAGGTAATATTAACTAATATTAGGTAATATGCTAATATTACTAAATATAGAGCACCTAATTTTACTAATATTACAGTAATATTAAGTACCTAATATTGGTGCACTATTAGGTACCCTATATTTCTGTCACTATCGAAAATATATGGTTTCAGATTACATATTCTCATTTTCAGTTAAAATGTGTAGATCTGAAATCAACTCTCATTAACAAACTTTTTGTTAAGCAACCTTGCCATAATCTACTCCTCATTATAATTTATCCCTAGGATATTTTAGAAATATTTTTTACACACATCAGATAATCAAGTTACCACATTTTTATTTTCTACCTCTTTTGTTTTAAAAAAATTATTTGTGTTGAATTTTATTCAATGCCTTTTTGGCATATATTGAAATGTTAAAATTGTTTGCTTTTTAATATGTTAATGGATGAGGTACATTAATACCTTTTCTAATGTTAGAACAAAAATTGCATTTCTGTAATAAATGTTTATTAGTAATTATGTTATCCATTTTATACATTGCTTAATTTTTTTTTTAACATAAATAACCTCTGCATACTGCCAGCAACCTTTTTCCAAAAGTCAGTTTGTCTTCATAACAGCATTTCCTGGGATATTATTTAGTCTTGTTATAAATGCAAAAATTATAATGCATAATATTTTAGCCCCAAATCCACAACCCTTTTCCTTATTATAATAATGTAGTATAAAGCTCTCCTCTTTAATTTAAAAAAAACCCTCTCAATTTAGGGTACAAAAACATCTTTAAAAATTGTTCGTTGATAACCAAACAATTGATGTGGGTATTACGAAGACATTTCTTTGTGTTTTTATTTGGGTTCTTCCTCAAAATTGCTCCTTTAGAGGATGTGGAGCCTGGCATATTTGATTTATTCACAGATTCAGATGTGTTTGGAGGGTGAATTTTCTGTTGTGAATTACTCCTCTGGGGATTAACTCTCCCATAATTTTGTGGTGTATTGCTTATGGCTGAGAAGCCTTTTGTGGCTTTGGAGAACACAGATGAGAGTAGCCCATACATATTTGGGTGATGCTGGCAAGTGCCTGGAACTGCCCACTACTATGAGATGAAATCTGATAGGTTGGGTTGATTTGGATTGGTGTATTATAAGTGTATGCTCACTTTGTATATAGGGTTGTCTTTTTTAAATCATATCACTTTTAACACCTCCTTTACTTTTTTTTCCCAAATATTTCTTTTACATTTTCCTGTTCTTTTAGTATACAGATATTGGCAAAAATAAGTACTAATTATAAAATGAAATATAGAAACATGCAAGAGAAGAATCCATGGCTGGGAATTGACTCACAATAAGGATGATACTCTGATGCTATCTTAGCACCAAGGGTCCATGACATCTGCATCGCCTTTGTTGACATATGAGAGACTTTAGAAAACTTCTACATACCACTCTGTAGGACTAGTAATTGTGTTTGGAATATAGCTCAAAGACATTAATACACAGGTGTTGTTTAAAATTTTGTATTAATTTGGGGGAACATTGTTTACTGTCTTTCTTATATAAACAGAGATCATGGAACATTGTGTTGAAAAATGTACAATCTATGAAATTTGGGGATTAAAAAATCATAGACATTCTATTGGGATAATTTTATGTCAGGGCAGTATATAATAGACTACTCCTTTTTCTTTAGAGTTTTACATCCATGCTTATGAAAGTAGTCTCTAAATTTTATTTATTATATGGTCCACATCTAGGTTTGATATCAAATTTCTTACAATCTTCACAGAATAATTTGTAGAATTATTTTTGTTCATTACTTTTCATTCATTTTAATTCTATGTGGTTTCTGTAAGAATGGAATTAATTTATAATTAATATAATTTACCATTAATATTTGATGGAGCCAACCTGAGAAGACACCTGCACTTCGTTTCTTTTTCGTGGTGAGATATGTTAATGACATATTTACTGTCATCTCAGATTAAACCAGGACAACCAAATAATTTAACCACAGTTATCATGATTTTTTGTTTGGTTGGTTGGGTTTTTAAAAGAAATCTTTTCCACATTGTGTCTACTAGTGTTTCATTGAGTTTACTGAGTCTGAGAATTTTCTATCTCTTTGGTTTTTCATCTTTTGTCTCAATTACCACTTCTGAAATTTCAATTATGCTTTAGCCCTCTCTCATATTACCCTTGTCTATCTTTCTGTGCTACAGTTTGTGAAATTTTTGTCAGGTACATTTCCCAGGCTACACATTTTCTTTTCAGCTATGTATAATTTGCTGCTTAACTCCTCCATGGAGTCCTGTATTTTTTCTCCTTTCATTTCTAAGATTTAAATTTGTTGTGAGTTTCATTCAAAATCTAATTGGTCATTTTTGATAGTATCTAGTTCCTTGGTGATACGTTTGATCTTTTCTTATAATTCTTTACTCATCATTTGAATACAGTAATTTAAAAATCTGATATAATTTTAAATTACTATTTTTTTCTCTATTATCTTGCTTATGACTACTTCTTACTTATGTGTTTCCTGATTTTTTTATATTTAGGTCTAAATTAATTAATTTATGGCCATCTTTAAGTTGCCTTCTTCCTGAAAACTATTCATTTTGCGTTATAAACATGTCTGTGGACACTAATAACCCAGGATCATTTAAAAATAGATCTAGTCTTACACTTTTTGGACCATATTGAAGTCTGAAGTCTGTTTGAGTTTTGGTTACACTTTTCTAGCAGAAACTTTTTAGTTTTTTCTTCCAGACATAGCCATTTTGTAACGATAGGAGGATTAGATTCCTGTTTCCCATATGAAAATGATATTTCTAAGCTCATACGTTTACTGACCGTGTGGTTCGTTGAGGTCCTGGCTCCAGGTGGTAGTGGTCTGATTTCCCACCTCACGTAGATACTCAGCTTTTTCTCTCATATTGTGCACAAGATGGATGAAACCCACTCACTTTGGTAAGGGCAGATCGTCGTTCAGTTCATTGACGCAGAAACCCCCTCATGAACATACTCAGGAATAATGTTTACCAGCAATCTTGCTATCCCTTAACTCAGTCAAGTTGACACCTAAAATTAAAATTTTTTCTAAAAAACATTTAGAGAAATGTTTTTTCTGTATACTCACACACTTACATATATGCATATATTGATATTATTAAATTTTTGACATTTAACCTATTAATGTAGTGAATGAGTTTTTTTGTTGTTGTTGTTGTTGTTTTTTTTTTTTTTTTTTTTTTTTGAGGCGGAGTCTCGCTCTGTCGCCCGGACTGTATTGCAGTGGCGCAATCTCGGCTCACTGCAAGCAGCTCCACCTCCTGAGTTCCCACCATTCTCCTGCCTCAGCCTCCTGAGTAGCTGGGATTACAGGTGCCTGGCACCACGCCCAGCTAAATTTTTATATTTTTAGTAGAGATAGGATTTCACTGTGTTAGCCAGGGTGGTCTCAATCTCCTGATCTCGTGATCTGCCTGCCTGGGCTTCCCAAAGTGCTGGGATTACAGGTGTGAGCCTCCGTGCCCAGCCCATAATTTTTAATATATTTTACTTTGTGTTAAATCTTCCTTGCCTTTCTCATATAAATAATATGTGGTCACACATTTAAAAATTCAGTTTCCCAATATTATTTTTACAATCTTTGTATGTGTATTAATGAAAATGCCTGGGAATTTTCTATTCTCAACCAATATTTTTCAGATTATGATATCAAGATGAATTCATCTTCTAAAGGACATAGATTTTTCTAATTTTATTTTATGATAAGACATAACTTCTTCTCTTGAAAGCATCTATTTTACCAAAAAAGTCATTATTATTTCTTATATTACATCTCTATTGTGGTTCACAGTTAAAGACAGCTGAAGTTTTTGCAGCACCTGCCTCAAGAATGTCGGCTTCTTCTTGGGAATTTACAAATACTAACTCATTATCCCTGAAGTGTGTAATGTTGATTTAGGGAACTAACTGTAAAATTTAGCAAACAAAAGCATATACATCACACTTTCAATGATGAATAATTAAAAATTAACTTACAAACAGACTAAGAAGTGTTCTATAAATATAAGAGCAATAGAAATATCACTTCTAAACTTATCACTCAGAAATAAGCATAAATGACATTCTAATTTATGATATTGGGCTATTACTTCATATATATATATATGTATATACACATATGTGTGTTTGCCTGTGTGTGTATATCTATATATGTACACACACACACACTGGCACTTATAAACATGTACACCTTTAGTTCTTGGTATTGACCTATACATTTTCATTTATTTTTGTGTATCTATATTAATATATGCACATATTTAGTATTCAGTATTGGTCTATACATTTTCATTTATTTTTGTATATCTGTAAACACACACACATATGTGATCATACAGGACATATTTTGAATTCTACTGTTTAATATAAATGATATCTGTCTTTGTATATATAAATGTATATACTATGATTTTATATTTTCTCAGTCTCTTATGATTATGTCATAATATAATTCATGTAATCTACCATTTGAACATTTATGCTGATTCCAATTTTACCTTGCTACTTTAACAGCATTATGATGGAAATACTTGTACAATATCTTCCTCTGCTTATCTGATAATTTCTTTAGAAAAAATGTATATAAGCTGAATTATTAGGTATTTACACCTTAGGGATATGGATTTTTAAGATAAGCTTTTAAGTTATCCTCCAGAAGAATTTTATTATTGATTTGTAACTTTGATATGTAAATGATAACAAACTTTCTTATTTTACATATGTAGCAATATTTTGCTTAATTTTTCATTATTTTTCAGTTTGGCTGTTTTATTTATTTATTTTAAAAAATCACAAACACGAAGCCATAAAGCCTATCAGCTATTTCCTTCATGGTTTCTGCTTTTACTGATATGCTTTAAAAAACTTTTCATGGCCAGGCACAGTGACTCACACCTATAATCCCAGCACTCTGGGAGGCTGAGGTGAGTGGGTCACCTAAGGTCAGGAGTTTGAGAACAGCCTGGCGAACACGGCAAAAACCCATCTCTACTAAAAATACAGAAAATTAGCAGAGCTTGGTGGCGGGCTTCTGTAATCCCAGCAACTTGGGAGGCTGAGGCAGGAGAATCACTTGAACCCAGGAGGCAGAGGTTACATTGAGTCAAGATCATGCCTTTGCACTCCAGCCTGGACAACAAGAGCAAAACTTCGTCTCAAACAAACAAACAAACAAAAACAACATTTTCATATGTCAAGGCTATAACAGGAATATTCATTATATTTTCATTTACTGCTTTTATACTTTTAAAATAAACTACATTTTGTTTATTTTAGCTTAAATATGAAATACATTTCTGGCAAAATCAGTCATTTTTCTGCTAAACAGTGGGTGCTCCAGCATCATTTCTGAATTATTCATTGCTTGAATACCAATTTTAAACGACATTTAAAAACATTTCAAAATATAGTACAATGTCCTTTAAAGAATTTACTATGCTTTCATTGATGTGCTTGTCTGTTCTCACATGGTCATGGGCCATGTAAATTATTATGGCTGTTAAATATAATTTATTTTAGAAATAGTTTGGTATCCCAATTACTAGACTACATTGTGAATCATGATTAGAGATAAGATTACAGAGAAACATTGTCTCTCTCTACATAATTCAAATCTTTTATAACAATTGTGTATCATTCTAAAGAGCAGCATAGATGTTTCTATTTAAAAATATACAACAAAAGAAAAACATCGTTTGTCTATTTTCAAAACTACAGTTTGAGATTTGGTTAAGATTACATTGCACCTGCAGAATAATTTCAAAAGAGCTAAAATATTAACAATAATTAAATCTTCTCATTTCTAGCCAGCCATTTGTCCTCTGAAAAATGAGTAATCAGACTGTTTCAGGGAGATGCAAAAATTGGAATTTGGTATAAATTTCTTTCATACAGTAAGTCATCACAAGGACAAAGATATTTTCTACATATATTTACTTATTTATCAACTCAAACATGCCTATAGATATAGTAGTTGTCACTACAGAATATTATAATAGCATTATTAATTATAAGTATAGCTGAAATATTTTTGATATTGCCTAATTCAGAGAGGGACATTTGATGCTTTAAATACTCATGAGATAAAGACTGGCTAAGAACTTTCAGTACATTTTCAGACATATATAAATTATGTATAATAATCAGACATAACTGATTATGTATCATCATTATCCATCCCAAAGTCAGAGTGTCTATTATATCCCAAACATAGAGCAAGTGAAGGCAATGCAAAAATGCATAGATTAATATAATATGTGCTTCAATAACTGTATTAGTCTGTATTCATACTGCTATAAAGAACTACCTGAGACTGGGTAATTTTTGAAGAAAAGAGGTTTAACTGACTCACAGTTCTGCAGGCTTAACAGGAAGCATAATTGGGAGGCCTCAGGAAACTTACAATCATAGTGCAAGGCAAAGGGGAGCCAAGCCACGTCTTCCCGTGGCAGAGCAGGAGAGAGAGAGAGTGAAAGAGGAAGTGTCACACTTTTAGAAAACTAGATCTCCTGAGAACACACTCAGCATCACAAGAACAGCAAGGAGGAACAGCAAGGAGGAAGTCTACATCTAAGATTCAGTCACCTCCTACCAGGCCCCTCCCTTGACACATGGGGATTACAGTTCTAGATGAGATTTGGGTGGGGACACAAATCTAAACCATATCAGTAACTTACAGTATATCAAGGTAAACAAATCTACAATCCATCTTTTTCCTTCCTCTGATACATGTATTCCTATATGTTCAAAGTGGTAGCAGATTGTCCAGAAGAAGGTAGCTATTAGCATGTGAATCTAAGAAATATTCATACTATAATGTTTGAATTGTCAACTCTTTTACACTCCTGAATATAGTCCAATCACCCCTCCTCTCACATGAAGACAAAGAAAAAACATCTTTTACTAAACTAATCAATGATCTCAGTGTCCCTAACTTCATTGAATATTGCTAGATATCTCCAACTATACCAGTGACTCCCTTGAACAGCAGACCTCTGTATTCACCTGGCTATTCGTTACTTCCACCTAGATGTATCAAAAACTCCTCAAAACCGACTGTCCAAATCCAAACTCACAGTATTTGTCTATTAACTTGATTTTCCATTGGTGATGCTAATATCAATAAAAGCAACCAAAATCTGTTTAGAAGAAATCACTCACTCCATGTTTTTTCTTCCTTTTTTTTTTTTTTTTTTTTTTTTTTTTTTTGTGACAGAGTCTCGTTCTGTCACCCAGACTGGAGTGCAGTGGCATGATCTGGGCTCACTGCAACCTCCGCCTCCCAGGTTCAGGCCATTCTCCCACCTCAGCCTCCCAAGTAGCTGGGGCTACAGGAGCTCACCACCACATCTGGCTAATTTTTTGTACTTTTAGTAGAGAAGGGGTCCATGTTTTTAAACCCATGTTTTTCTGTACTACCATACCCAAGCCATTACCAGTCATCACAATTTTCTTTCCTAAACAGCCCTCAGTTCTTAAACTTCTTTACTTTCCCTCCTCCCAGGGGAGTCTAAGCTATGAACGCCTCTCATCTAAACTACTGTAAAAGCCTATTGCAACAGCCCCCTCCATCATTTTTTTAATTGAAGTAAAATTCACACAACATACTCTCTGGAGTTCAATTTTTTATTAACAAATTTGAGGGTCTATAACAGGTATAGAAGTTCTCTAAGTTCCTCCTTATTCTAAATCCGGAAATTTATCCATTTGTATGGAACATGAACTTTTTCACAGATAATGTTAACAGTTTTTATGAAATTTGAATCTGAAGTAAATAGTTTTATTAAACTCTACGGTCAAAAAAATTGAGAGTTATAAAGTATGAAAATAATTATATAACTGTAAAAATCTTGGCACTGTTCCTAGACATGATTAATACTTAATAAATATGTAAATGCGTGAATACATATGTTATACATTAATGATTTTTCTCAAAGTGTATTTAATTAAATAACTTTTTTCAGTTCTTTGAAATCTACTATATATTACTAACATATTTTTCTCCATGATGTGTTTAATTTATAAAGAAGTTGATATTTACTTTTAATGCATAAATACATTTAAGATTTTTTAAAGAAAAAATTAAATTTCGATATGATTTAAAATATGATATTTTATGCAACCAAAGAACTAAGTGTTATGTATTATTTGATCGCAAATTGGAGAGATAGATATTATTATATTTTATGATGCCAGGCAATTGACTATACCATGCTTGGTAGGAAAACTGAATTTAAAATATTAAATAAAAGTGTTCTGTTCTGTTCATCGGTTCTAATAAAATGAGATTTTTATAAATTATCACAGAAAGATAAGTGAGGTAAATACAATTTTTACTCTATTGACAAGACTCCTACTTTTAATTGAGTAATTGAAAGTAAGATTGTACAAAAAAAAAATGCCTTCTGATTATAAATCCCCATAAATTTATCTAATTTCTTTAAAAAATCAAAATGTGATTGTAGATTTTTCTGGAATTTTATTTATGACCTAAAATCATCTTATAATTTGACCATTTTCCATTTTTTAAAGTTTAATTTTAGTAGTTTTAATTTTTGAAAAAAATGTTGAACTCAAAGATGAAATCTCAGCTTCATTCAGTTTTGAGGATTATGTTTCTAGATATTCAACTTTACTCTGTAGATGTGTTATAGAGAGGTTTTCTTATTTATCTTAGGGTCTTTGTCTTTTCTGGCTTCTAATGAAGAACTTCTAAGTGTTCATTTTAAGAATGCGCTGTTTTCTACAAGTTTAATGAATGCTATATTATTTTGAAAGAGGATATACGGGATCTTAGGATGTTAGTTGTATTTACAAACACTGTTATGTTAGAAAATGTCACGGAAAATTTTTCTTCTCAATAATCACTAATGTGAATAGACAACATGTTTACATCATTTGTGGGCTTTTAAATGTAGGTATCAAGTTTGCCTTCTGAGTAAGCTTAAGATATAAGTATTAATTTAGTTAATCGATGTTTAGAGCTACTCTTCATTAATTATCAATCTTTGCTAAAAGATAGTTCTCAATGCCTTAGGCTGGTGAGAAAAGCTAGTATGTAGAAATACACTGATGATCAACTAGGGTATGTGATGGTGTGAGAACACAGGGCAGAAGCTGTTTGTTATAACTGCTGTATAGAATTGCGGGGCAAAATAACCCCCTCCCTTCCCCCAAGGTGATGACATTTAAACAAAATGGTTACAAATGGAAAACAGCCAGCCAGATGTATTTCAAAAATGGCCTTCCTCTCAGAGGGCACCAGGGAATATTCCAAGAATGAGTGACTAGTCTATGTGGCCAGTGATAGATGAAAAAAATACTCTTGGGTCATTGGCTGAAAATCAGTATAAATGGTCCTAAAATGTTTAGAATTGATTCTGTAGGAAAAGGGAGAATGGAGATGATGTTTATTGTTGATTTTATCTAGTGTGTTGATTTTATTATGGTAATAGTAGCTGGTCTTTATTGAGTGGTTGCTACACAGCATTCTCTATATTAAGCATTTTATAGAAACTATTTCAGAAAACAAGATTATGTTTCAGGGAGTATGTGACTTAACAGAGTTAACACAGTCATTGAAAAGACAAAATTGAAAATTGATGATTTCTGACCACTTCTTCTACACTTTTCCACTTCCCCAAATCACCATTTAATTTATATTTTATAAATCCATCTAAATTCTGTGGAGATGCCTACTCCTGAGAGCAAGGACAGAGCACCCCAAGATATATCATGGATCATGTGAGGAACCAGGATTCAGGGATCTAGCACTGAAATCATCTAGCTAGTTCTGGTTAAAGCTCAAACACACAAAGAAAAGGATACATGACAAAGTACAAAGCCTAGCTCATTGTTTTGCCTAGAAGGATTAATATTTTTATTTGTAAAATTTTAAGGCTACAGGAATATAAAATTTAATGCAGTTTCTTCTGAATGAAGATGTTACAGCCTGAACACTCAGTGTAATGAACCCCCTGCATTCCCCAAGAGAATTCTTCCCATAGTTGTCTTCATTTTACACTGCACTGCTTCCAATCAAGAAAATGCTTTTAATTTAGAATCAAAATCCAGAGAAGTAAGAAAATTGTAGCTGTTATAATATCATAATAGGCTCTAAAGGAAAGACAACAGTGAAACTGTTGCTTCCAGAGAATTCCACACGGCATCATTGAATAAGCCAGAATTAGAATACAGTTATTAGATATTCCTTTCCAACCACTGGATCACACAATTGCTTTTAGTTAGCGGTGCATTAGAATGGTCTCTAAAGAGTCTTAATATACTTACTTTTTATCTCATAAAAATGTAAATGCTTTTAGTTCATGCTTTCCTCATTATATAAACAGGATTTTGTTTAATTACAAAAATGATACCTAGTCAAAAAAGAAAACAATGCAAAATTATGTAGAAGTAAAGACCACCTTTGTCTCTATATCAATATATTATAAATATAATTTTAATTAATGTAATTAATGAATTTATGCCAAGTATATTTTTCTGTAACTTGCTTTGTTAATGTAGGACAGTATCATAGTTATTTTTACATTTCAGTAGTAGATTTAATTTACTGTTCTTTCAGCTCATAGAAACGTGTGGTGGGCATATAGCACAGTTTATTCAACCTTCACTTACAGGTAGAAATTAGGTTTGTTTACAATGATTAGCTATTAACATTTTAACATATATGCATATCTCATACATATTATCAAATATGTATATTTACAAATGCATGCACCTCTATTTACATACATACATCTTAATAGTAATCCTTATCAAAATATGTATATGTCTGTGTGTGTGTGCATATATGTGTATGTGTGTTTTACGTTTGATTTTTCCCTTAGATACCAAGAATGAAATGGATGGGTCAAAGATTAGGTAGAATCTAAATTTTGATAAACGTAGTCAAATAATTTGCAAAATAGAGTATATAAACAGTGTCAACATTGTATTAGAATGCCAACTACCCACCCATTGCTAAGAGTGATTGTTAATTCAATTCACTATTATGAATATAAAGGAAAATAATATATTATCTCATGATTGCTCATTACTTATCTAGGGAAAACTAGCTTATTGCTCTGTTTCCAAATATAGCAGCAGAGAATATAAAACTGGTTTTTGAGTCTATGAACTAAGTATATTGTGATATCTTTTCCTTTCTGTAGTCTTGCTGGGAAAAATAATAATAATGACAATAAGAAGAATAAGTGGCTGGGCACGGTGGCTCATGCCTGTGATCCCACCACTTTGGGAGGCCAAGGCAGGTGGATCACAAGGTCAAGAGATCCAGAATATCCTGGCTAACATGGTGAAACCCTTTCTCTACTAAAAAAAAAAAAAAAAAAAAATACAAAAAATTAGCTATGCATGGTGGCACAAGCCTGTAGTCCCAGCTACTCGAGAGACTGAGGCAGGAGAATCGCTTGAACCTGGGAGGCGGAGGTTGCAGTGAGCCAAGATCACACCACTGCACCCCAGCCTGGGTGATAGAGTGAGACTATGTCTCACAAAAAATAAAATTAAAAAAAAAAAGTGATAATTTTCAAATTTATATTTGTCGTACAGTTTACAAGCCCTTGAATGTATCTGCTTCTTTGCATCGTCATAGCATCCGTGTTTGGTTTTCATGGCTGTGATTATTATTATATTTCTGCAAAAATGGAAAAGAAACTGAAAGTCAGAAAAGTAAAATAACTTTACCAAGGTCATACAAAATTAAATGAGATGTGTGCAATTGCTTTTAAAATTGTAAAGATCATTGTATAAATTAAGAAATGGATCTGGGGGGGCGCACCCAAGAGGGCTGAGTAGGAACAGCTGCAGCCTCCAGCTCCCAGTGTGAGCGACACAGAAGACGGGTGATTTCTGCATTTTCAATTGAAGTACTGGGTTCATCTCACTGGGGCATGTCAGACAGTTGGCACTGGTCCGTGGGTGCAGCTGGACCGGCGAGAGCAAAAGCAGGGCAAGGCAACGCCTCGCCCGGGAAGCGCAAGGGGGAAGGGAATTCCTTTTCCCAGCCAAAGGAAATTGCGACACACAATACCTGGAAATTCGGGTAACTCCCACCCTAATACTGTGCTTTACCAAGGGTCTTAGCAAACTGCACACCAGCAGATTATATCCCACACCTGGCCCAGAGGGTCCCATGCCCACAGAGACTCCCTCATTGCTAGCACAGCAGTCTGAGATCTAACTTCAAGGTGGCAGCGAGGCTGGGGGAGGGGCGCCCGCCACTGCTGAGGCTTGAGTAGGTAAACAAAGCTGCCAGGAAGCTGGAATTGGGTGGAGCCCACCACAGCTCAAGGAGGCCAACCTGCCTCTGTAGACTCCTACTCTGGGGACAGGGCATAGCTAAACAAAAAGCAGCAGAAACCTCGGCAGAGGTAAATGCCCCTGTCTGACAGCTTTGAAGAGAGCAGTGGATCTCCCAGCCCAGAGGTTGAGATTTGAGAACAGACAGACTGCCTGCTCAAGTGGGTCCCTGACACCTGAGTAGCCTAACTGGGAGATACCCCCACTAGGTGCAGACCAACACCTCACACCTCACACTGTGGGGTACACCCCTGAGACGAAACTTCCAGAGCAAGAATCAGACAGCAACACTCGCTGTTCAGCAGTATTCTATCTTCTGCAGCCTCCGCTGCTGATATCCAGGCAAACAGGGTCTGGAGTGGACCTCAAGCAAATTCCAACAGACCTACAGCTGAGGGTACTGACTGTTAGAAGGAAAACTAACAAACAGAAAGGACACCTGCACCAAAACCCCATCAGTACATCACCAGCATCAAAGACCAAAGGCAGATAAAACCACAAAGATAGGGAAAAAGCAGTGCCAAAAAGCTAGAAATTCAAAAAGTCAGAGCACATCTCCCCCTCCAAAGGAACGCAGCTCATCGCCAGCAACGGAACAAAGCTGGACAGACAATGACTTTGACGAGTTGAGAGAAGAAGGCTTTAGTCCATCAGAATTCTCAGAGCTAAAGGAGGAGCTACATAACCAGTGCAAAGAAACTAAAAACCTTGAAAAAAGAATGGATGAATGGATAACTAGAATAATCAATGCAGAGAAGACCTTAAAAGAAGTGATAGAGATGAAAACCATAACACAAGAATTACGTGACAAATGCACAAGCTTCAGTAACCAACTCGATCAACTGGAAGAAAGTATCAGCAACTTGAAGATCAAATGAATGAAATGAAGTGAGAAGAGAAGTGTAGAGAAAAAAGAATTAAAAAAAAAATGAACAAAGCCTCCAAGAAATATGAGATTATGTGAAAAGACCAAATCTACGTCTGACTGGTGTGCTTGAAAGTGACGGGGAAAATGGAACCAAGTTGGAAAACACTCTGCGGGATATCATCCAGGAGAATTTCCCCAACCTAGTAAGGCAGGCCAACATTCAAATTCAAGAAACACAGAGAACGCCACAAAGATACTCCTCCAGAAGAGCAACTCCAAGACATATAATTGTCAGATTCCCCAAAGTTGAAGGAAAAAATGTTAAGGCAGCCAGAGAGAAAGGTCGGGTCACACACAAAGGGAAGCCCATCAGACTAACAGCAGATCTCTCGGCAGAAACCCTGCAAGCCAGAAGACAGTGGGGGCCAATATTCAACATTCTTAAAGAAAAGAATTTTAAACCCAGAATTTCATATCCAGCCAAACTAAGTTTCAGAAGTGAAGGAGAAATAAAATCCTTTACAGACAAACAAATGCTTAGAGATTTTGTCACCACCAGGCCTGCCATGCAAGAGATCCTGAAGGAAGCACTAAACATGGAAAGGAACAACAGGTACCAGCCATTGCAAAAACATTCAAAATGTAAAGTCCATCAGTGCTAGGAAGAAACTGCATCAACCAGCGAGCAAAATAACCAACTAATATCATAATGGCAGGATCAAGTTCACACATAACAATATTAACCTTAAATGTAAATGGACTAAATGGTCCAATTAAAAGATACAGACTGGCAAATTGGATAAAGAGTCAAGACCTGTCAGTTTGCTATATTCAGGAGACCCATCTCACATGCAGAGACACACATAGGCTCAAAATAAAGGGATGGAGGAAGATCTACCAAGCAAATGGAAAACAAAAAAAAAAGGCAGGGGTTGCAGTCCTAATCTCTGATAAAACAGACTTTAAACCATCAAAGATCGAAAGAGACAAAGAAGGCCATTACATAATGGTAAAGGGATCAATTCATCAGGAAGAGCTAACTATCCTAAATATATATGCAACCAATACAGGAGCACCCAGATGCATAAAGCAAGTCCTTAGAGACTTAAAAAGAGACTTAGACTCCCATACAATAATAATGGGAGACTTGAGCATCCCACTGTCAACATTAGACAGATCAACGAGACAGAAAGTTAACAAGGATATCCAGGAATTGAACTCAACTCTGCACCAAGCAGACCTAATAGACATCTACAGAACTCTCCACTCCAAATCAACAGAATATACATTCTTCTCAGCACCACATCACACTTATTCCAAAATTGACCATATAGTTGGAAGTAAAGCACTTCTCAGCAAATGTACAAGAACAGAAATTATGACAAACTGTCTCTCAGACCACAGTGCAATCAAACTAGAATGTAGGACTAAGAAACTCAATCAAAACCACTCAACTACATGGAAACTGAACAACCTGCTCCTGAATGACTACTGGGTACATAGCAAAATGAAGGCAGAAATAAAGATGTTCTTTGAAACCAATGAGAACAAAGGTACAACATGCCAGAATCTCTGGGACACATTTAAAGCAGTGTGTAGAGGGAAATTTATAGCACTAAATCCCCACAAGAGAAAGCAGGAAAGATCTAGAATTGACACCCTAATATAACAATTAAAAGAACTAGAGAGGCAAGAGCAAACACATTCAAAAGCTAGCAGAAGGCAAGAAATAACTAACATCAGAGCAGTACTGAAGGAGATAGAGACACAAAAAACTCTCCAAAAAATCAATGAATCCAGGAGCTGGTTTTTTGAAAAGATCAACAAAATTGATAGACCACTAGCAAGACTAATAAAGAAGAAAAGAGAGAAGAATCAAGTAGATGCAATAAAAATGATAAAGGGGATATCACCACCGACCCCACAGAAATACAAACTACCATCAGAGAATACTATAAACACCTCTACGCAAATAAGCTAGATAACCTAGAAGAAATTGATAATTTCCTGGACACTTACACTCTCCCCAGACTAAACCAGGAAAAAGTTGAATTCCTGAATAGACCAATAGTAGTCTCTGAAATTGAGGCAATAATTAATAGCCTACCAACCAAAAAAAGTCCAGGTACTAGACAGATTCACAGCTGAATTCTACCAGAGGTACAAGGAGGAGCTGGTACCATTCCTTCTGAAACTATTCCCTAACTCATTTTACGCGGCCAACATCATCCTGATACCAAAGCCTGACAGAGATACAACAAAAAAGAGAAATTTAGATCAATATCCCTGATGAACATCAATGCAAAAATCCTCAATAAAATACTGGCAAACCAAATCTAGCAGCACATGAAAAAGCCTATCCACTATGATCAAGTGGGCTTCATCCCTGGGATGCAAAGCAAGTTCAACATATGCAAATCAATAAACATAATCCAGCATATAAACAGAACCAAAAACAAAAACCACATGATTATCTCAATAGATGCAGAAAAGGGCTTTGACAAAATTCAACAGCCCTTCATGCTAAAAACTCTCAATAAATTTGGTATTGATGGAACGTATCTCAAAATAATAAGAGCTATTTGTGACAAATGCACAGCCAATATACTGAATGGGCAAAAACTAGAAAAATTCCCTTTGAAAACTGGCACAAGACAGGGATGCCCTCTCTCATCACTCCTATTAAACATCGTGTTGGAAGTTGTTCCCAGGGCAATCAGGCAGGAGAAAGAAATAAAGGGTATTCAGTTAGGAAAAGAAGAAGTCAAATTGTCCCTGTTTGCAGTTGACATGATTGTATATTTAGAAAACACCATTGTCTCAGCCCAAAATCTCCTTAAGCTGATAAGCAACTTCAGCAAAGTCTCAGGATACAAAATCAATGTGCAGAAATCACAAGCATTCTTATACGCCAGTAACAGACAAACAGAGAGCCAAATCATGAATAAACTCCCATTCATAATAGCTTCAAAGAGAATAAAATACCTAGGAATCCAACTTACAAGGGATGTAAAGGACCTCTTCAAGGAAAACTACAAACCACTGCTCAGTGAAATAAAAGAGGACCCAAACAAATGGAAGAACATACCATGCTCATGGATAGGAAGAATCAATATTGTGAAAATGGCCACACTGCCCGAGGTAATTTATAGATTCAATGCCATCCCCATTAAGCTACCAATGACTTTCTTCACAGATTTTGAAAAAACTGCTTTAAATTTCATATGGAACCAAAAAAGAGCCCGCATTGCCAAGACAATCCTAAGCCAAAAGAACAAAGCTGGAGGCATCATGCTACCTGACTTCAAACTATACTACAAGGCTACAGTAACCAAAACGGCATGATACTTGTACCAAAACAGAGATATAGACCAATGGAACAGAACAGAGCACTCAGAAGTAATACCACACATCTACAGCCATCTGATCTTTGACAAACCTGACAAAAACAAGAAATGGGGAAATGATTCCCTATTTAATAAAAGATGCTGGGAAAATTGGCTAGCCATAAGTAGAAAGCTGAAACTGGATCCTTTCCTTACTCCTTATATGAAAATTAATTCAAGATGGGTTAGAGACTGAAATGTTAGACCTAAAACCATAAAAACCCTAGAAGAAAACCTAGGTAATAACATTCAGGACATAGGCATGGGCAAGGACTTCATGTCTAAAACACCAAAAGCAATGGCAACAAAAGCGAAAATTGACATTGGAATCTGATTAAACTAAAGAGCTTCTGCACAGCAAAAGAAACTACCATCAGAGTGAACAGGCAACCAACAGAATGGGAGAAAATTTTGCAATCTCCTCATCTGACAAAGGGCTAATATCCAGAACCTATAAAGAACTCAATCATATTTACAAGAAAAGAACAAACAACCCCATCAAAAAGTGGGCAAAGGATATGAACAGACACTTCTCAAAAGAAGACATTCATACAGCCAACAGACACATGAGAAAATGCTCATCATCACTCACCATCAGAGAAATGCAAATCAAAACCACAATGAGATACCATCTCACACCAGTTAGAATGGCAATCATTAAAAAGTCAGGAAACAAGAGGTGCTGGAGAGGATGTGGAGAAATAGGAACACTTTTACATTGTTGGTGGGACTGTAAACTAGTTCAAGCATTGTGGAAAGCAGTGTGGCAATTCCTCAATGATCTAGAAGTAGAAATACCATTTGACTCAGCCATCCCATTACTGGGGATATTCCCCAAGGATTATAAGTCATGCTCCTATGAAGACACATGCACACGTATGTTTATTGCAGTGCTATTCACAATAGCAAAGACTTGGAATCAACCCAAATGTCCATCAGTGACAGACTGGATTAAGAAAATGTGGCACATATACACCATGGAATAGTATGCAGCCATAAAAAAGGATGAGTTCGTGTCCTTTGTGGGGATATGGATGCAGCTGGAAACCATCATTCCCAGCAAACTATCACAAGAACAGAAAACCAAAGACCGCATGTTCTCACTCATAGGTGGGAATTGAACAATGAGATCACTTGGACACAGGAAGGGGAACATCACACACTGGGTCCTATTGTGGGGGGATGGGGGGAGGGATAGCATTAGGAGATATACCTAATGTAAATGACGAGTTAAAGGGTGCAGCACACCAACGAGGCACATGTATACATATGTAACAAGCCTGCACATTGTGCACATGTACCCTAGAACTTAAAGTATAATTTAAAAAAAAAAAAAGAAATCAAAATTTAAGGATGAGAAACTACTTGTCTTACTGAATAAAATAACATGCATGTTTCTTGGCTGGAAAGGTAGGGTCTACTGGAGAATTAAAATTGACGTGCTTGGAAAACTCTTTCCCTGTATTTATATAGTATCCTGAAACAGGTGCACATCAGGACACAGCTGCCATCTCCTGCCTAGCAAAATCTTTACCAAAATTTGGCCTTTGTAAGACATGGGCATAAATTTTTTATAGGCTGCAGCAAGGGACCTGTAGTTAGAATTCTTCAAACAGTACTGGCAGCATCAGGTTATATAAAGCAGTGAAAAATAAAAGATGTAAACATGAGTGAGCAAGGGGAGCCTGTAATTTATACTCAGAAAGGACTGTTTTACATCTTGCATTATTATTATTTTTTCCTCTGAAGCAGATAATTAATTTTCACTTCAGGAGATAGGTGGTGCCCCTCAGCTTCTGTTTAAAACACACAAAAGTAAATACATACAACAAGCACGCATAATACATGCACACAGTCACAAAGATAAACACACTCACATGTAAACATACAAGCACACACTGTAATGCATACTTCCACAATGGAAATGGAACAGAGATAAATTGGATAGACTTAAATAACTAGTATATACATTAAGCAGACATGTACTCACAACTAAGCATTTGCATAAATACATAGAACCACGCACAACACATAAAATTGTATATACACAAACATGATAAATATGTTCAAAGAGTCCATGCATGCATAGATGTGTATGTAAAAATATTAATGCACAGAAAGAAATAAAATTGCATACTTGTTCAGACATTACAAAGGTTTTAAGGGCAGTACTAGTAAATTCCAGCAAAGGTATTACAAAAACAATAACAACAAATTACACGCTAATACCCCTCAAATACAAACACAAAATTTAAAAAATTTAGCGATCAATCTATCAACATCCTATAAAGATAATATGTCATTAAAATGTTGGGCTTATCCCAGAGATTTACAAATTTACAAATTTTATAAATTTGTGAAACTTTGTTTTTTATTTAAAAAATTTATTATTTCTGAACAGATAGATTAGAGCATTATATCATATTATTAGTCAGTATTTGCCAAGCCCTAACATACATCACACACTATAGTAAATTCTATAAATACAAAATTGAATAGGTTATAATAATTGCTTCTGTGGAGGTCCTGGGATATTAATGTAACATGCCGTTAGAGACCAATATGGCAAGTGCTTCATAGCACTGTTTTTAGAAAGAATGGGTGCTTTGCAAAGGAGCTCCTTGATTGGCCTCTAAAGAAGATTAGCTCTGGAGAACAACCTCAAGCAAGTGATACCTGAGTTGCACCTCAAAATACAATGAAACAATTAATTAAAAAAAGATGAGTAGGAGGAACGTTTTAGGTATTGACAACAGCATGAGTAAAACCACAAACTCTAAATACAACATGAACATGAGAGTTCAATAACTTTGTAATTCAGCATAAAAGACAGTGGAAATTCAGCCTAAGAGACTGGTAGGGGACATGTAATTAAAACCTTTGATTGTCTTTTTTATTTTTTGCTGTAGCTACAGCAACGTCTTAAACAGGAAAGTGACTTAATCAGATTCAATTTCTTACTTTGCTATCTGAGAGGGAATGAAATTCAGTTGTGCGGTTTAAGAAATGAGACATTTAAAAATATGAAAATGTCTAGGCCAGATGATGAACGCATGTTTTAGAGCAATGTTAATAGAAAAGGAAAGAATGAATTTCATTTTTAAATATTGAAGATTCAGAAATTGGCAAAAGTTAATGATTCTTTGAATGAGAATGTGAGAAGGAAGTTTCTACTGTTATTCTCATGTTTGTTTGAAGTTCAGGGGAGAGGTCTGGAGTGAAATATGTAATAATGAGTTAACAGTTAATGTCAGGGGTATATGTGATTTTAGATGATGCATAATCAGGTAAGATGAGTTGTAAGGATCACTGCAGTTTATGTGATGGACAAAGGAAGAGTATCTTTCAAAGATGCACAAATAGCATGAAATAGGTAGGGAGAACTAAAAATGTGTTATGCTAGAATCTAACAGAGTTAGCAATTTGAGTGAGAAGAGAGTGGCCACATTGTCAGAAGCCACAGAGATCTATGAATAATGAAAACATAAATTAAGCATTAATTGATATCTTTAGTGAACGTAGTTTAAATAAGGTGGTGAGGGTAAGTCAGATGGCAGAGAATGTCATCAGAATGTGAGTTGAAAAAGCGCAAACGTTGCTGAACAACACACAGGTAGGAATTTCCGACTGAACAAAAAGAGAAAGTTAATTTCACTGGTAACTAGAATTTGACTTTTGAATGAAACATATTGAGCAAATTTAGGGTAACTTCAAGAAATTTGAAGACAAAAATAAGTTCTAGTGAAAAATGTTTATTGATTTTATTATGTAATACATATTTTTCTAAACACTTTAAATGAATGGATTCTGTTGTCTCTATTTTGCAGATGAAAAAATTGAGGCATAGAAGGAAAAATAATTTTCCCCAGGTTACTCTTTTAATACATGGTAGAGCAAGGGTTTCAGCAGTTGGGCCTCCTCAGTCAATAGTACTTTAAAGTACTAAACTAAGGAGGCCGTGGAAGTGATAGTGTTGGAAATAAAGGGGAAAATAAAGAAGTAAGACTGAGAAATGATGGCGTGAAGTATACAAATGGAGCTTTTGATTGTGTGGATGAGGAGAAATAATTCAACTGAGCCTTGAAGGAAAATAAAAATGGGTGAGATTCAAGAAACATTTATGCTAGAAACTGAAAGTTAAGCCATATCGTGCTTGAAAGCCTCATACTTTTGGAGAAGAATGAAGAAGTTGGTTTAATGTACCCTTATCTACTCATGTGCATTCTAAAAATGAACAAACAAACAAAATCCAAAAATAAATAACAGAAAGAAACCCTTCCTTCTGCCTTTAGCCAAAACTTCTACTTACTCTTTAAATTTAATTATCTTCCATTATTTCAGAGACTTGAACTCCTACTCCTCTATCTTCAATTTCTCCCAAAAGATTTGAAACTTCTTTTCCATGAGGCTTCCAGTTAGTATTCTTTCATATCAATATTTTTGGAGATAAATATACATCCGTGAAAACATCAACGCGATGTTTGCCATAAACCTATTCATCACCTCCAAGATTTTTACCTCCTACCTCACTCCTGTTCCTCCCTCCCTCCCTCCCTCCCTTCCTTGTTTCCTTTTTTTTCCTTCCTTCTCCCTCAATCTCTCTCTTTCTCTTCTTCCTTCCTTCCTCATTTCCTTCTTTTTCCTTCCTTCTTCTCGATCTTTCTTTCTCTCCTTCCTTCCTTCCCTCCCTCCTTTCCTTTTTATTTTTCCTTCTTTTTCTTCTTCTCCTTTTTCTTCCTTCTCCCTAATCTCTTCTTTCTTTTTCCTTCTTCTTCCTTCTTCCCTCTATTCTTCTCGCATTTTTTTAAGTCGGGAACTTGCTTGGTCGCCCAGACTGGAGTGCATTGGCATGATTATAGTTCACATCAGCCTCTAATTACTGGGCTAAAGCTATCCTTCCATCTCAGCCTCCTGAGTAGCTATAACTACAGGTATGTGCCATTATGCCTAGCTAATTTTTTTATAGACATGGGGTCTCAATATTTTGACTTCTTATTCTTGTTTGTAATAAGAATACAATATAATATCCACTCTCTTAGCAAACATGTATACAGTATACTATTGTTAACTATAGCCACTATACCATGTATGAGATCTCTAGGACTTATTCATCTCGTGAAACTAAAAGTTTTTATCCCCTAACTAATGTTTCTTTATTTTCTCCTCTCCCCCAGGCCCTGACAACCACCATTCCTCTTTCTGCTTCTATGAGTTTGTCTGTTTTAAATTTGTCAAATAAGTATTAATAGTGTCATGTAGTATGTGTCCTTTTGTATGTAGCTTATTTCTCTTAGTATAATGTCCTTCAGGTTTATTCATGCAGTCACATATTGCAGGATTTACTTCTTTTAAAAAGATGATTAATATTCCATTGTATGTGCATACCACATTTTCTTTACATGTTTGTCTATCAATGGACATTTAATTGCTTCCATATCTTGAATGTTGTAAATAATGATTCAATGCACATGGGGGTGGAGATGTGTCTTTGAAATCGTGATTTTAGTTCCTGTGGATATATCCCCAAAAGTAGAGAGCCTGAAAAAACTAAAGAAACTGAAAAGAATGGATCAGTAATCAAAAATCTTCTAACAAAGAGAAGTCCAAGACCAGATGGCTTCACAGGCGTATTCTCCCAAAGATTGAAAGAACGAATACCAATGCAAAATGTACTCTTCAAAAAAATATAAGCAGGAACACTTCTGAACTCTTTTTATGAGGCCAGCATCACCCTAATACCAAAGTCATAGAGAGACACCATAAGAAAAGAAAACCACGGATCAATGTCCCTGATAATCATAACTTTAATAATTCTTCACAAAATATTAGCAAACTGAATTCAACAGCATATTAAAAGATCGTAATCATAACGAAGTAGGATTTATCCATATGATTCAAGGATGTTTCAACCTACACACATCAATCAGTGTCATACACAACATTAGGAAAATGCAAGGTGAAAACCATAAGATCATATTAATTGATGTAGAAAAAAGAGTTTGAGAAATTCAGCATCCTGTAGTAATAACATCTTCAAGAAATTTTTTTTCACTTATGTGGCATGACAAAATATTTCCTTAATTTTCAGTTGAATTATTACTGGTTCATGAGAATCATCATGTTTTGTTTTCCTGTGTCATCCACTATTTCCCTGTTGTAACACATTCTATATTTAAATGACATATTGAGTATATTTTCTCTCCCATATTATGTACATTTCTTGAAGGATCATTTTGTTTTCTTTGAAATCAGGGTGTTGAGCACAGACTTTAGTATCTAATGGAGACTCAGTAAATTTTGTTTTATGAGCACATTATAAATGAATGAATGAAAGGATAAAGGTGTGACTGCTTTGTAATGAATGTTATTTTCACGATTGCTGCTTATGTAATTTAATGTTAGAAAAGTGTCTTTAAAAACTTGAACATAAAATATTTTTAAGGGTTTTTATAGTGTGAATCCCATATCTAATGTCATTTTTATCAATAGATTATGTCACAACCCCTATTACACTTATATTAAAGTTTAAAATTTTTGTGTGGGTGATAAGACCCCCATAATTTGTCCTTAGCCTACTTCTGCAACTCCATCTCCTAATAGTCTTCCCTGTAGTCATCCTGCCCTAGGAATACTGGCTTGATTCTTGCTCCTTAAACATAGCAAAATCTTTTCCATTTCTGGCCTTTTGCACTTCACGTTCAACTTTACTGCATCCTACTTTTTTAAGAAGATCACATTGATTTGCTCCTTTGTATCAGTTCAGTCTCTTTCCAATTACTTAGGGTAAAGGACAGAATTCTTGGATGGGTGCTGTGGCTCACCCTCTAACCCCAGCACTTTGGGATGCTGAGGTGGGTGGATCATGAGCTCAGGAGATCAAGCCCATTCTGGCCAACATTGTGAAACCTCGTCTCTACTAAAAATACAAAAATTAGCTGGGTGTGGTGGCACACACCTGTAGTCCAAGCTACTCGGGAGACTGAGGTAGGAGAATCACTTGAACCCAGGAGGTGGAGGTTGCAGTGGGTTGATATTGTGACACTGCACTCCAGCCTGAGCAACAGAGTGACACTCTGTCTCAAAAAAAAAAAAAAAAAAAAAAAAAAAAAAAAAGATTGAGTTCGTGATGACATAACATGTGGTCTGTTCTGGGGCATGTTCCATGTGCCTGTGAGAGAGAATCTTCATTCTGCTGTTGTTTTGCATAGTTTTCACATCTATCTATCTATCTATCTATCTATCTATCTATCTATCTATCCATCCATCCATCCATCCATCCATCCATCCATCCATCCATCCATCTATCAATCAATCATCTATCAATCATCTATCATTTATTTATCTATATATCTGTCTACCCCCCAGCACACACACATACACACACAGAATATTTGGCTTATGTTATTGTGAAGCCTTTTTTTTTTTTTTTTTTTTTTGCTAATATTCTATCCAGTTATTTTTATTATTGGAAGTGGGTTTCGCATTTTTAAACTTTTCTTATTTAATTATCTATTTTTCCCTTCGTTTCTACCCACTTTCTCTTGTATATATAGTGACACTCTTTTTGGGTTAATATATGTTATAATTGTTCTATCTTTTTGATGAATTTACCTTTTATCATTATATGTGATCTATTTTTGTCTCATTTTAAAATTTTGTTTCAAAATTTATTTGCTCTGTTATTAGCATAGCTACTTTAGTTCTTTTTGGTGGCTGTTTGCAGTAATTACATTTTAAACCATTCAATCTATTTGTGTGTTTGGATTTAAAATGAGCCTCTTAAAAGACAGCGTGTTAAATCATTTAAAAAATACATTCTGCTCATCTCTGCATTTTAATTGGAGAGTTTAATCTGTTACAATATAATGTTATTACTGGTAAAAGAGGATTGATTTTGGTCATTTTGTTACTTGTTTTTTATATATATTATATGTTTTTCTTCTTTCTTAACTCCGTTCTGCATCCTCTTTTTAAAAAATGGCAAATAGTTTATTTCTAAGTATTTTTGACATATATTTCCCCAACTTTTTGAGGAATAATTGGCAAATAAAATCATATATATTTAAGGTGTACAACATGATAATTTGATAAATGTTTTATAAAATGCATCATTGTGAAATGTGCATGTATTGTGAAATGAAACTATTGTGAAATGGTTACTATTATCAAACCAATTAACGTATCTACCACCTCCCATAGTTACCTTTCTTGTATGTGGTGAGAACATTTAAAATCTATTCTTGTAGCAAATTTCAAGTATATGATACATCTTATTAGCTATAGTCACCTTACTATACATTCGATATCTGTAACTTATTTATCCTTCATAATATCCTTCCTTATCAAACCTGCTGTTGAACTCCTCCAGTAATTTTTAAATTTCAACTATTGTGCTCTTCAACCTCAGAACTTCTATTTGTTTATTGTTATAATTTCTATCTCTTCATGGACATTTTCTATTAGGTGAAGTATTGTTCTGGTTTCCTTTAGTTGTTTGAACATAGATAAAGTAGTCGGTTTTAAGTCTTTCTAGTAAATCACATGTCTGATCTTTCTCTGGGACAGTTTCTATCTATTTTATATTTCCCTTTTTCTTGGACTTGCTTTCTTGTTTCTTTGCATTCCTCATATTTTTTGTTGAAACCTGGAAATTTTGAAAGGTAAAATGTAGCTGTCCTAGAGACTAGATTATCTCTATTCCCAAAGAATTTTACTTGGTGGTTGTTGTTGTTGTTATTGTTTAGTGACTTTTCTAAAATAATTTTGTAAAGTCTGTATTCTTTGTCTTGTATGGTCACTGATATCTTTGTTCCCTTGACTTGGTGGTCAGCTAGTGATATGAGAAGAATTTCTAAATATCATTCTATCACATTTTGTTTCATATATTTTGGGGCTCTGTTGTTAGGTGCATATATATTTATAATTGTTATATTATATTGATGAATTGATCCCTTTACCATCATATAATGTTCTTCTTGGCATCTTCTAACAATTTTTGCTTAGCAATTTAAGTATCTTTTGGATACTGGTATAGCCACTTCAATTTTTATCTGGTTACTGCATGCATATAACACATCTATCCTTCTTTTCACTTTTAACTGTTTTTGTCTTTGGATCTCAAGTGAATCTCCTATAAACGGTATACAGTTGGATTATTATTTTAAAATTCATTCTGCAAATCTCTGCCATTTAATTAAAGACTACAACTCACTTATATTTAATGTAATTATCTATAAAAACACTCTAACTATCCAGTCTTTCCTCCCACATGTTTTCATTAGTCTATTGTCTGTTATAACTATTATTTCTTGCTCTATAGGGAAGCAACTAATACATTTGCCTTTGAATATTTATTTTATTTTTATTTATTTATTTTTTCTTATTATACTTTAAATACTGGGACACATGTGCAGAACATGCAGGTTTTTTACATAGATGTACATGTGCCATGGTGGTTTGCTGCACCCATCAACCCATCACCTACATTAGGTATTGCTCCTAATGGTATGCCTCCCTTAGCCGCTCACCCCCTGACAGGTCCTGGTATGTCATGCTTCCCTCCCTGTGTCCATGTGTTCTCATTGTTCAACTTCCATTTATGAATGAGAACATGTGATGTTTGGTTTTCTGTTCCTGTGTTAGTTTGCTGAGAATGATGGTTACCAGCTTCATCCTTGTGCCTGCAAAGGATATGAACCCATCTTTTTTATGGCTGCATAGTATTCTATGGTGTATATGTGCCATGTTTTCTTTATCCAGTCTATCATTGATGGGCATTTGAGTTGCTTCCAAGTCTTTGTTATTGTGAATAGTGTTGCAATAAACATACGTGTGCATCCTTTGGGTATATAATCCTTTGGGTATATACTCAGTAATGGGATTGCTGGGTCAAATGGTATTGCTGGTTCTAAATCCTTGAGAATCACCATAGTGTCTTCCACAATGGTTGAACTAATTTACACTCCCACCAACAGTGTAAAAGCATTCCTGTTTCTCCACATTTTCTCCAGCATCAGTTGTTTCCTGACTTTTTAATGTTCGCCATTCTAACTGTCATGAGATGGTATCTCACTGAGGTTTCGATTTGCATTTATCTAATGACCAGTGATTATGAGCGTTTTTCATATGCTTGTCGGTCGCATAAATGTCTTCTTTTGAGAAATGTCTGTTCATATCCTTTGCCCACTTTTTAATGGGGTTGTTTGTTCTTTTCTTGTAAATTTGTTTAAGTTCTTTTTAGATTCTGGATATTAACCCTTTGTCAGATGGATAGATTGCAAAAATATTCTCCCATTGTGTAGGCTGCCTGTTTACTCTGATGATAGTTTCTTTGTGCAGAAGCTCTTTAGTTTAATTAGATCCCATTTGTCAGTTTTGGCTTTTGTTGCCATTGCTTTTGGTGTTTTAACCATGAAGTCACTTCCCATGCCTATGTCCTGAATGGTATTGCCTAGGTTTTCTTCTAGGGTTTTTATGGTTTTAGATCTTACATTTAAGTCTTTAATCCATCTTGAGTTAACTTTTTTATAAAGTGTAAAGAAGGGGTTCAGTTTCAACTTTCTGCATATAGCTAGCCAGTTTTCCCAACACCATTTATTAAATAGGGAATCCTTTCCCCATTGCTTGTTTTTGTCAGGTGTGTCAAAGATCAGATGGTTGTAGATGTGTGGCATTATTTCTGAAGACTCTGTTCTGTTCGATTGGTGTATATATCTGTTTTGGTAGCAGTGTAACATGGTGTTTTGGTTACTGTAGCCTTGCAGTATAGTTTAAATTCAGGTGGCACGATGCCTCCACCTTTGTTCCTTTTGCTTAGGACTGTCTTGGCTATATGGGCTCTTTTTTTGGTACCATATGAAATTTAAAGTAATTTGTTTTCAATTCCATGAAGAAAGTCAATGGTAGCTTGCTGGGGATACCATTGAATCTATAAATTACTTTCAGCAGTATGGCCACTTTCACAATATTGATTCTTCCTATCCATGAGCATGGAATGTTTTTCCATTTGTTTGTGTCCTATCTTATTTCCTTGAGCAGTGGTTTGTAATTTTCCTTGAAGAGGTCCTTCACATCCCTTGTAAGTTATATTCCTAGGTGTATTATTCTCTTTGTAGCAGCTGTGAATGAGAGTTCACTCATGATTTGGCTCTCTGTTTGTTATTGGTGTATAGGAATGCTTGTGATTTTTCCATGTTGGTTTTGTATCCTGACACTTTGCTGAATTTGCTTATCAGCTTAAGGAGATTTGGGGCTGAGACAATGGAGTTTTCTAAATATAGAATCATGCCATCTGCAAACGGAGACAATTTGACTTCCTCTCTTCCTATTTAAATACGCTTTATTTCATTCTCTTGCTTGATTATCCTAGCCAGAACTTTCAATACTATGTTGAATAGGAGTGTTGAGAGAGGACATCCTTGTCTTCTGTAGATTTTCAAAAGGAATGCTTCCAGCTTTTGCCCATTCAGTCTGATATTGGCTGTGGGGTTTTCATAAGTAGTTCTTATTATTTTGAGATAATAAGAGCTAAGTTCCATCAATACCTAGTTTATTGAAAGTTTTTAGCATGAAAGGGTATTGAATTTTATCGAAGGCCTTTTCTGCATCTATTGAGATAATCATGTGGTTTTTGTCATTGGTTCTGTTTAGGTGATGGATTACGTTTATTGATTTGCATATGTTGAACCAGCCTTGCATCCCAGGGTTGAAGCCAACTTGATCATGGTGGATAAACTTTCTGATGTGCTGCTGGATTGGGTTTGTCAGCATTTTATTGAGGACTTTCACATTGATATTCATCAGAGATATCGGCCTGAATTTGTGTGTGTGTGTCTGCCAGGATGATGCTGGCCTCATAAAATGAGTTAGGAATGAGTCTCTCTCTTTTTCTTGTCTTCTGTTAGCTTTTTAAATGATTTGCTCTTGCTTCTCTAATTCTTTTAATTGTGATGTTAGGGTGTTGATTTTAGATCTTTCCTGCTTTCTCTTATGGGCATTCAGTGCTATAAATTTCCCTCTAAATACTGCTTTAAATGTGTCTCAGAGATTCTGGTACGTTGTGTGTTTGTTCTCATTGGTTTAAAGTAACTTATTTATTTCTGCCTTAATTTAATTATTTACCCAGTAGTCATTCAGGAACAGGTTGTTCAGTTTCCATGTAGTTGTGTGTTTAGAGTGAGGTTTTTTTTGTGTTTTGTTTTTGTTTTTTTTTGAGATGGAGTCTCGCCCTGTTGCCCAGGCTGGAATCCAGTGGTGTGATCTTGGCTCACTGTAAGCTCCGCCTCTAGGGTTAACGCCATTCTCCTGCCTCAGCCTCTCTGAGTAGCTGGGACTAGAGGTGCTCACCACCACGCCCGCCTAACTTTTTTTTTTTTAATTTTTAGTACAGACGGGGTTTCACTGTGGTCTCCATCTCCTGACCTCATGATCCACCCGCCTTGGCCTCCCAAAGTGCTGGGATTGCAAGTGTGAGCCACTGCGCCCAGCCTTGAGTCAGTTTCTTAATCCTGAGTTCTAATTTGATTGCACTGTGGTCTGAGAGTGTGTTTGTTATGACTTCTGTTCTTTTGCATTTGCTGAGGAGTGTTTTACTTTTTAAAAAATTATGTGGTCAATTTTAGAATAAGTGTGATATATTGCTGAGAAGAATGTATATTCCATTGATTTGGGGGGATAGAGTTCTGTAGATGTCTGTTAGGTCAGCTTTTGGTCAAGAGCTGAGTTCAAGTTCTGAATTTCCTTGTTAATTTTCTGTCTCGTTGATCTGTCTAATATTGACAGTGGGGTGTAAAAGCCTACCACTCTTATTGTGTGGGAGTCTAAGTGTCTTTGTAGGTCTCTAAGAACTTGCTATATGAATCTGGGTACTCCTGTATTGGGTGCATATCTATTTAGGATAGTTAGCTCTTCTTGTTGCATTGATCCCTTTACCATTATGTAATTCCCTTCTGTGTCTCTTTTGATCTTTGCTGGTTTAAAGTCTGTTTTATCAGAGGCTAGGGTTACAACCTCTGTTTATTGTTTGGTTGTTTGTTTGTTTGGTTTTCATTTTCTTGCTAAATATTCCTCCATCCCTATTTATTAAGCCTATGTGTATCTTTGCACATGAGATGGGTCTGCTGAATACAGCACATAGAAGGATCTTGACTCTATCCAATTTGCCAGTCTGCGTCATTTGGCACATTTACTTCATTTACATTTAAGGTTAATATGATTATGTGTGAATTTGATCCCATTATTATGATGCTAGCTGGTTGTTTTGACCGTTAGTTAATGCAGTTTCTTCATAATGTCAATGGTCTTTACAATTTGGTATGTCTTTGCAGTGGCTAGTACCAGTTTTTCCTTTCCATGTTTAGTGCTTCCTTCAGGAACTATTGTAAGGCAGGCCTAGTGGTAACAAAATCTCTCAGCATTTGCTTGTCTGTAAAAAAAATTATTTTTCCTTCATTATGTAGCTTAGTTTGGCTGGATTTGAAATTCTGGGTTGAAAATTCTTTTCTTTAAGAATGTTGAATATTGGCCCCCACTCTCTTTTGGCTTGTAGGGTTTCTGCCAAGAGATCTGCTGATAATCTAATGGGCTTCCCTTTGTGGGTAACCTGACCTTTCTCTCTGTCTGCCTTAACATTTTTTCCATCATTTCAACCTTGGTGAATCTGACGATTATGTGTCTTGGAGTTACTCTTCTCAAGGAGTATCTTTGTGGTGTTCTCTTTATTTTCTGAATTTGAATGTTGGCCTATCTTGCTAGGTTGGAAAAGTTCTCCTGGATAATATCCTGAAGAGTGTTTTACAACTTAGTTCTAATCTCACCATCACTTTCAGGTACAACAAACAAATGTAGGTTTGGTCTTTTCACATAGTCCCATATTTCTTGGAAGCTTTGTTCATTCCTTTTCATTCCTTTTTCTCTAATCTTGTCTTCATGCTTTACTCCATTAAGTTGATCTTCAATCTCTGATATGCTTTCTTCTGCTTGATTGATTTGGCTATTGATACTTGTGTATGCTTCACAAAGTTCTCGTGCTGTATTTTTATCCCGTCATGTAATTTATGTTCTTCTCTAAACTGGTTATTCTAGTTACCAATTCCTTTAACCTTTTTTCAAGGTTTTTGCTTCCTTGCATTGGATTAGAACATGCTCCTTTAGTTGGAAGGAGTTTGTTATCACCTACCTTCTGAAGCCTACTTCTGTCAAGGAATCAAACTCATTCTCCATCCAGTTTTGTTACCTTGCTGGCAAGGAGTTGTGATCCTTTGGAATAGAAGAGGCATTCTGGTTTTTGAAATTTTCAACCTTTTTTGCGCTGGTTTTTCCTAATCTTCATGGATTTATCTATCTTTGGTCTTTGATGTGATGACCTTCGGATGGGGTTTCTGTGTGGACGTCCTTTTTGTTGGTGTTGATGGTATTCCTTTCTGTTTGTTAGCTTTCCTCCTAACAGTCAGGCCCCTCTGCTGCAGGTCTGCTGGAGTTTGCTGGAGGTCCACTCCAGACCGTGTTTGCCTGGCTATCATCAGTGGCAGTTGCCGAACAGCAAAGATCGGAAGCTTTGTCCCAGATGGGCACCTGCCAGGTGGCAGTTGGAGCTCTCCTGTATGAGGTGTCTGTCAACCCCTGCTGGGAGGTGTCTCCCAGTCAGCAGGCAGAGGGGTCAGGGACCCACTTGAGGAGGCAGTCTGTTCCTTAGCAGAGCTGCAGCGCTGTGCTGGGAGATCTGCTGCTGTCTTCAGAGCTGCAGGCTGCCCCTTCCCCAAGGTGCTTTGTCCCAGGGAGATGAGAGTTTTATCTATAAGCCCCTGACCAGGGCTGCTACATTTCTTTCAGAGATGCCTGGCCCAGAGAGGAGGAATCTAGAGAGGCAGTCTGGCTACCACGGCTTTGCTGAGCTGCAGTGGGCACCGCCCAGTTAGAACTTCCTGCAGGCTTTGTTTGCACTGTGAGGGGAAAACTGGCTACTCAAGCCTCAGTAATAGTGGATGCCCCTCCCCGTGCACATAGCTCAAATGTTCCAGGTCGACTTCAGACTGCTGTGCTGGCAGTGAGAATTTCAAGTCAGTGGAGCTTAGCTTGCTGGTCTCTGTGGGGGTGGGATTCACTGAACAAGACCACTTGACTCCCTGGCTTCAGCCCCCTTTCCCAGGGAGTGAACGGTTCTGTCTAGTTGCCATTCCAGGCACCACTGGGGTATGAAAAAAACTCCTACAGCTAGCTTGGTGTCTGCCCAAAAGGCTGCCCAGTTTTCTGCTTGAAACCCATGGCTCTGGTAGCGTAGGCACCCGAGGGAATCTCCTGGTCTGTAGGTTGTGGTTGTGAAGACCATGGGAAAAGCATAGTATCTAGGCCAGAGTGCACAGTTCCTCAGGGCACAGTCCCTCATGGCTTCCCTTGGCTAGGGGAGACAGTTCCCCAAACCCCTTGTGCTTCCCAGGTAAGGCGACTCCCCACTCTGCTTCAGCTCGCCCTCCACGGGCTGCACCCACTGTCTAACCAGTTACAATGAGATGAGCCTGGTACTTCAGTTGGAAATCCAGAAATTGCCCACCTTCTGTGTTGATCTTGCTGGGAGCTGCAGACCGGAGCTGTTCTGACTGGGCCATCTTGCCTGCCCTGCCACCTTTGAATATTTTAAACAAATCCTTCTTGGAAAGTTTCCTCAACCCTGGGAGAATCCTGAGGTATGGAAGAAAATGGCAAGGCTTTTGTATGAGTCATTCAGAAATCTACCAAACAGGTAAAACAAAAAACCCCAATTTTTTAAAAGTAAGCTGTGTCTTGCTCACTCTGGTATCAGGTACCTTTACTGGGTATATGGACTATTGTCTTCAAGTCCTCTTCGGAGGGATTCAGAAAAGGTATGAAGATAAGTTAAAATGCTACACAGCTATTTTATCAATTGTTTTTCTATATTAAGTATTCCCTTTGTTTGTTGAAGCTTTTCATTGGTTTTCAGAGTTCTGAAAAAGTTGCTTCTAATAGTTTTACCACTTTATGTATTGTTTTCTTAGGAAAAATATATGTTCAATATTCGCTATACTGCCATAGTCACTGGGCATGACCTCTTAAAAAAAGTCATAAACAAATTATAAACCACTGGGATAAAATTGTTTGCTAATGTCAAATGTCAAGTTAAAGTCAAAGCTAAAATTAAAACTCAACTTCTTAGTCTATTGCCCTTCAGTCACAGTCAACTGCCTTTCAAAGAATGATCCGTAAATAAATGACCTTAATAATCACAATAATGACACTCCATGAAACTTCAACAATCTACAAAATCACTCCCATCTAAAACTTTACTGGGCAATAGAGTTGCAACCAACCACATGTGGATATGTCAATTTATATTAGTTTAATTTAAAAGAAATTTAAATTACAGGCCTTCACTTATACTAACCACATTACAAATATCCTAGATATCAAGAGCTAGGTAGGATAGTGAATATCTTACTGGACAGCACAGATATTGAACATTTACTTTATTACGAACACTTATTTTGGAGAGCACTAATCTAGAATATTTATTTCTAAGTCACTGTTATGCTTCACAGGTTGAGAAATATAAAGTAAGAAGACACTTAGAAGTCAATTCTTTCATTTTAAAAAGGTAAAACCAGAGTGAATAAAATTACTTCCCCACATCAAATTACTTACCTGCTAGAGCCAGGATAGAATGTATTCCTTCAGCAAGTATGCATTGCTGGTCAACTTCTGAAGATTCTTTTTCTGCATAAACAATTGTATTGTTTCTTTGCAAAACCATAACAGTATTTTGTTTAATGCCTTGTTTCGGCCTTGCCAGTTAGCTTTTCCTGTGATTTAGGAGATAATGGAATGAATAGACTGCTAAATCAATATTAGTTACATTCTGATAAATTAATAGGAGTAGTATGTTTCCTGCTTGATGTAGGACTGACCGTTGGTGAAGAGTCACAGTGGCGAGAGCAGCTCTTTTGATTGATGAAAAGTTTGAGATCTCTAAATCAGTTGCTTATTATTTTACAGTTAGTTACCCTCTAGGAATTCAAAAATTCTTACTGACAACATGAACACTGATGTTTCAAACATTATTTTACAACTCCCAGGAGCAGGTTTTAATTTATCAAGATGTGATCGTTTAATACTATATAGAAACAACAAATAACAATAATATACTTCACTATGATGCCTGTGGGGATGTCTGCATTTGTGTATTCAGATAAAGCTATAAATATAACTGAATTGAAGAGATAAAGCAATACTTATCAGAGGTTGGTAGCAGATTTGTCTCCTTCCTATAAGTGATTAGGAGGGGAAATATTTTCCCACAGCGGGGAAGCTTGTTAATTTGCATAACAAAGGACAGCCTTTGGAATCAGATGCTGGCTTAAATCTTTGCCTTGCCTTTTACCATCAGCCTAACCTAGAACAAGCTAGCTATTTTCTCTGTGGATTAAATGAGATAATGTTTTTTTAAAGTTTATTAGAACAAGTTAGGACTTTAGAATTTTCAAGAGTATATGCAAAGGACATATAATTTTTAGGACATTCTTTTTCTACAGAATTATTTAAATTGTGGACACTTTTATTTTCTGGAATTCTTATCTAATTTCTGATACATATTTAAGTGTATTTGAAATATGCTTCCTATTTACACAAAAAGAGGAACTGGGTAGTCAGAGAGCTACAGAAAGATGAGTGATATTATGTTTACTTATTTCTAACCTGAATTTATCAACCGTCTCTAAACCACATGAAGATTTCCTAATATGCTGGAATTCTGAATTGATTTGTTTACACATATCTAATGCTATTTTTATCCACACATTCATTCATTCATTGATAATGGGCACTTCATTTCCTTTTCTCCTCGATTGACACTGGTAATGTTACTATTCCATTTCTTCCTCCACATCTTTAAGTCAGACACAAGAATTTTGATAAATTGTATATTAAATGCACTATTTTTAAAAGAAGGTATGTTATGCCACTAGTTGAAATTTAAAGAATATATGACTTGGCTCCTAAAAACATAAAATATATGACAGCAGGAAGAAACAATGCTAAAAGGAATGTCATAAATCAGTTTTGCTCTTGTCAATCAGTTAAAATGATGATAATCCACTAATCTTCACATTGGTTGTCGTAAGAACTTGTGACATATTTAACACATACCACAAAGATGGTACATAATGTACTAGAATGTAAAGTCTTAATGATATGCATTCACTTTCTTTCTGGAATAAACTCATATATATTCCAAAGTTACTGGTAGACAAAAATTATAAAAAGACACAGAGAGGGCTTCTATTTCTGGTTTTATAGATCAAGAACTACAGACCTGGAATAACCCTGAAAGTGCAGTTGCTTTAAGAAAGATTTTGGCTGCGAGTTAAGAAGAAATAGGCATGTATCATAGGTTTCACTGGAAAATTAATTAATTTGCCTTTTACAGTAATTTTAAAACTATTATTAATCATGAGGTTCTTCATTGTCTCAGGATTAGCTCACAGAAAAATTTACTCTAAAAATAGTGAAGGAAATACCAAGTGTTATTATTTAAATTTTCACTTCTTGGATCTGTTTTTTAGAGTTCTTCCCCCCAACCCTTTTTGCTTGTTTTTCATTGATTAGTAAAAATAAGTCAGAATCCAGAACCACAACTCATCAGTCAAAATAGCAATTTACTCCAGCATTTCTTTATGTTGTAGCTTCAGCCTTGAAATTTCCTTTATTAATCGTCTCAGCATCTCTAAGTTCAAATTTTTAAGGCCCAGTGCAAAAGCCACATATTTCGTTGACCTAAAAACATTTTACCTAAGCAAATCAAAATAATTCCCTCCTTTAAAGCTCCCCCCACCACACACACACACAGACACACACACACACAAACACACACACGTACACATACACACACATATACATGTTTATATTAATACATCAATCATATTTTCACCATTATTATACTCACCTCCATCTTATATAGATTGAATCATTCTTGAAGAAAAGTAGTAGTAGTAGTATTTTTTTTAATCTCTGAATCGTTTTCTAGGACCTTGCCACTGGAAAATGCTCAATGATTATTTACTGATTTAAATATTTGAACTGGAAGGACTATGTTGCTTTTTTGGATTTGTAGCAATTAAAGTAGTTTGTCTCAATTAACTTCAGGGTTATCCCGCTCACTAGTGACTCTTTTTCGTCAGATATATGAAGACATTCTTCTCCAAAAATGTATATAGATAGCTAAAGCACAGAGCTAAAAATGTCCCTGGGAAAGTTATTGGCCAGCCTAAGCATTTAATATCTTTGCAGTGATTTTTAGGCATGGAATTATTGCGAATCAGTAATTGATTAGACTTTGATGAAAGGTGTCCGTCAGCTGTAAAATTATTTGGCAACCGGAGGCTTTTGTATTCATCTTTTTAACAAGTATTTGTTGTGCAAATATTATGTGCCAGATTCTGTGCTAAATCTTTGACATACAAAGGTGAGCAAGCATGCCAGCCTAGGCAACATAGTGAGCCCCCATCTCTACAAAAAATTTAAAAAGTAGCCAGGTGCAGTGGCACATGCCTGTAGTCCCAGCTACTCAGAAGGCTGAGGTGGGAGGATTGCTTGAGTCTCGGGGGTTGAGGCTGCAGTGAGCTATGATAATACCACTGCACTCCCAGCCTGGGTAATATAGCCAGATGGTGACTCCAAAAAAAAACAAGGTGAATCAGTGTGTGTTTTCTGCCTTCATGAGCCTACATTGAAGTGAAGTGACAGACTGTGAGGAAATAAAACAAATCAATGACTGAATTATATATTTTCAAGAAGATAGAATTGTGCTACAGATAAACAAGTGAAGGGATAAAATAGGTGGATTGATCCAGGGTCAAACTACCAAATAGATATATGTGTATATACACATATATAGCTACACAAAACACGCACATATATATGTGTGTGAGTGTGTGTGTGTGTGTGTGTGTGTATTCACTCAGCCTGATTTCTGAGGAGTGGATATGCAGCCACCATTGCATTTGAATACACATGGAAAAATCTCTGGAGTCCTAAAGGAATTCAGGAACGCTAGAGGGTGGTGAACAAGAGAGAGAATTAACCTCTGTTATTGAGTGTGCCTCATATCATCATTTGAAGGCTTGAATAAAATAAAAGATGAACCCTCCCCAGAATAAAATAGCATTCTCCTGGTGGATGGCTTTTGAACTTGAACTTTGACTCTTCTTGGTTATCTAGGCTTCAGACTCAAGCTGGGACACCAGGTCCACTTTGTTCTATAAGTGATGACAGTCCTTTGAATTCTAACTGGTAAATAGAATGCAGATACCGCACTTGTCAGAGTCCATAATGGTGTGAAAGAGATATAAAATATTTATATACATAATTTTTATCTATATCTTATATAACATGTGTGTGTGTGTACATACATATATATGTTACTGGTTCTGTTTCTCTGACAAACTTGACTTATTTATCCATCAACACTTCTCCACACCAAAGTGCAGCTTGTTTGATGGTTCGTCTGGTTAATCCACCATCTGGGGCCACTCAAAGACAATTTCTATTGTCTATTTAATGCCCTCTGTGTATGGGTTGCATTTACCTGTCTGTTTTGTTCAATCTCTCATTTTTTAAGAACTGGACATTTTAGATACTGAATTACCCTTTTATTTCTATATCTTGTTCTCTGTCTTTAGTTTTCACTCCTGAAACATACTCTCTGCCTGATACATTATCTTGTGACAAGAATGTAAAAATTAACAAAAAAGTATCCCTAATTTCATTATACATGTTTTGAATAACTATGTTATGATTATTTCTGTGTACTTAGCATAAAGTATAGTGCTCTGATATAGATGAATAATGTTTATATTGTATGAGATCAAGCATACCAATTAGGTACTAAAATATCCCCTGAAGGATATAGTACATGTAAGTATACATTTAATATGTATATAAAATTTATATAAAATATAACTTACTACAAACATGTACCATATGTATGTATTTGGTAATTTTATACATATATATTTGGTAAATTTAAATATATATAAATATATACTTTATATTAAATATATAATACATGATATTAAATATATGTTATATAATATGTAATATAAACATACCAAATATATAAATAAGTATAAATATTTGATAAATACATATGGTAAATGTAATAAGTCATATTTATATATAGATATATAGATAGATATAAATATTTATGTATTTTATAAATATTTGTAGTAATATTTATAGATGTAGATTTTGAAACAACAGTTTACTGAACTGCAGCTATTAATCAGTGATAATTATATTCAACTTCATATTTCTTGATTTTTGAAAAAATCTAATTCACTCCATTGGCAGTTGATACTTTAGAAAATAAAATAATCAAATAGTTACATTAATGCCCTTCTATGTCCTTTTTCTTAATTTCTACTTTTCTTGAGAAGGATCTAAACCTGAGAGTTCAACATTCCAGTATTTTTATTATACAATATTTTCATATGGCCAAGAAAAGTGACCATGTGGTACAAGACATAAAATGCAATAAAATGAAATAGGGGCCCTAAATAATTGAGACCAGAACTACATAAACAGCCTTTCTATTAGAAACTAGAGATTTTCATGTGGTTTTCCCAAAAGAAGGTCAACAAGAGACTCAGAAAGTGCAATTATTCTCTGCTACTCAATTTTTCTAATCTAAACACTTGCTCTCACTTCTTTACCGTATAAAATATGGCATTCTTTTAGGGCACTAGCTATGCATGGCTCTTCAAATGTAAATAATGTCTTGCCTTGGACTAAAGGAATGATTGAACTAGCAGTTAGTTGGTGACACAAATACAGCCTTACTTTCTTATCTTTTCATATGTGCGACTTAAATTTTCATCCAATCAAAATAATTGTGCTTCTCTACTCTCATCCTGCTGCTTCTATATCTAGGTCTACATATGAATTCACTATCAACCTATAATGTTTTGCTATTACTCTATTGTTGTTTTTCTAAATATCTTCGTCTTCTCTGAAGGTCAATATAAAATGGGATTTCTGCTAAGTCTTCCCTGGCCTACTCCTTGACAAAGTTTATTTTCCCAGTTGTAGACCTCTTACAGCTCTCCGTAACACTTGAGGTAAGAATGGAACTGTTGGTATCAAGAAAGACCTGACTGACTTCGTAGCCTGTATTTCAAAGAAGATCTCTTGGAGAGGTCATTTTATGCAAGAAAGCGTTTGATGTATTTGTCATGAAGTAAACAGGCTCAGAATGCTTTAAGAAAATGAAATGCTATCATTAAAAAATAATTTATTAGTATAGAGTGGAAGTTAAACATTTTTGGCCAATAGAACTCTAACTTTGCCTCTGAAAAGCATACAGAATTAGCATCCAAGAATGGTTTTGTGAAAGCTAACTAGCAATACTATCTAGAAGCATGCAATTCGAAAACAGAAAGTAGCAAAGATGAAAAGCAAAAACAAAATTAAATTTTTCAAGAAAGCTCTTGATATGAATTAAAGACCGCATGAGTTCACCACACTAGAGAGAGGGATTTTAGACATGAAGAAACATGATTACAAATGAAGCTGAATGGAAACAAAGACGCTCTTTATTTGATTTGCTGTCATTTGACTACTTTATCTCTCTTTGTCTCTTCCTTTTTTTCCTGAAAAATATGGCTGATACAGTACAAGTAGGTCAATGACATGTTGCCAAAAGAAAACACCCTTGTTTGTTAAAAAAACTAGGGATTCAATGATTGAAAGAGTAACAAGAGGAGAGTGAAGTAAACAATCTTTATTATTATAGCTGCCTATGGAAGGGTATTTTTCATTTTCTGTTATTTCTCTGATCTTTGCAGAGGGAAGACAGAAAATTAAGATTCAGCCTTTGGGGAATGGGAAAGTTTTCCAAAAACCAATGACTTAACTTTCCTCATTAGGCCAAAAGCTTCTTGGTCAATGCGTGACAGAAATAGACCAGGTCAGGATTAGTAGCTACAGCACATTTAATAAAGAAATTTCTATTAACAACAGCAACAACAAAAATCTGTGCCTTGGTGATAGGAATCACTTAGTAAATATTTGTGAAAATTAATTTGTCTGAATTTTCATTTTTCATAAAACATGGCAAACTAGTGCAACAATCAGCTGCATAATTATTTGGATATTTGAGATATTTCCAGTGGAAAATATTATTAATGTAGTAAGTCTTCATATAAATTTGTAGTGATAGTTTTGTAAGATAATGTATGTAACTGTATTGAATACAGAATCAAAGGTCCTGGAAAGTAGAAATTCAGGCAGCAGAATGGCCAATCTTATACCACAGGTATTCACAGAAGCTGCTATCCACAGAAAGAACAATAGAGTTAAGGATGAAGAAGCCAGGGTGAATTTTGAATCTTTCAGGGGGTTCCATTATGTATGTGGCATTATAGAACTCTCCTCGTCGTCTTATGCACATCTATGAGTACATAGCATATAGCTGTACCAATGCTGCATTTAAAGAAACAGTATTTGCAGTAAGCTAAAGAGTAGAAAAGATTGAGCATCAAAAGTAAAAGGGTTTTCCTTTGTTTTGTTTTCAGACAATTTACAAACTATTTTCAATTATTGATTGGATCAACTGAGGTCAGGAGTTCAAGACCAGCCTGGCCAATATGGCAAAACCCCGTCTATACTAAAAACACCAAAATTAGCCGGGTGTCATGACAGATGCCTGTAATCCCTGCTAATTGGGAGGCTGAGACAGGAGAATCACTTGAACCTTGAAGGAGGAGGTTGCAGTGAGCCGAGATCACGTCATTGCACTCCTGCCTACCTGACAGAGGGAGAATCCATGTCAAAAAACACACATACACACACACAAATAAGCATGACATAAACACATAAATACACATAAATTCATCCTTGAAATAAAAATAATTAAAAAATAAACGCTTTGTATCACCTAAAATACAATTAAATGACAAACCTGCAGCAGCAGATACATCTTTAAGTAACTCAGAAATAATAAAATATTCACTAATGAAAGCCAGCAAGTAAGGTATACATTGAAATGTAGGAGGAAGATTAAAACTATGCAAGTTACTTTAAAAAAATAACATAAACTTTATAAAAGTTGGCAATGTGAAAGGAAATTGATGAAAAAGCATGAATTTGAACTTTTGAAATTCCTTCCACTGAATTTTAGTTTTTCTTCTTACAGGCAAATTCAAATAAATTCAAAATGTAATTATTTTAATTAAAATAGTATATATAATAAAATGCAATTTAAAATATCTTCAATTTCTTCATTTTTTCTTTCTATCAATTACTTCATTTTTATATTTCTACATTTAATTATACATAGTGAGTGCTTGGTATAAAATTATAAAATTCACCAAATGTTAATGATAGTTGCTACTTCCTGGTGTACGGTTCTCTGTTATATTTTCCTTTTTCTTTTTATGAACATGTTTCATTTGAACAGCAGATACATATATATGTGTATATATATTTCTCTATTTCCCATTAAACAAACATTTTTGAAGTGAAAGTTTACTTTTTTTTTTGATATGACATTAAAACTTATTTTAGGTAATTCCTCTCCTTCATATTAGACAAAATGATCTTCTTAATTAGTCCTCCTATTAACAGAATTTGAAACCTGTTCAAAACTGTTTTATAAGACGTTATAAAGCCACTAAATTATGAAACACTTACAACGCCAAGTTCCTGGAGAGAATAGAAGCCTCAAGAAATAAGAATTAAATTTGCTATCACTTTTATTCTAGAGGCATTTGTCAACTAAGAAGGAGTTAGTCAAACAGAAAATAATATCCATACTGAAGCATAGAGGCATTACTGTTGCAATTGCAGAAAAAATTATCAGGATACATATGAAACAGTTAAAAGGTGAAGTTTGTACATATTGCATTTTCTGGAAGGAAAGGGGAGAGGAGAATAAGGAAGAAATATTTGAAGACATAATGCCTGAGAATTCCCTCATACTTATGAAAGTCATAAACTTAGAGTTTCAAACGATGCAATGAACCACAAGCCACATAAATACAAATAAAAACATACTAAGACACACAATGGAAAAACAGCTTTAAAAAGAGAGGAAATCTTAAAAGGATATTTAAAACTATATAAAAATACAATATTTTATCTACAAAGAATAAATTGCTTGGCAACAGACTTCTCGGTAGAATCAATGGAATCCTTTAAAAAAAATTCTATGAAGTGATAGTAGAATACTTTTCAACCAAAGATTTTATACAAAGCTAAATTATACTGCAGGAATGAATTCATTTTCAGAAAGCAAGAAAACACATCTCAAACAGACTTTATCACCAATAAACAATTACTGAAGTATGATCTCAGACAGAAAGTTAATGCCAGAAGGAAGAGTAGCATGTAAGAAAAATTGAAGAGCAAGAGAAGGATGAATAAATGCACTGGCTTCTCCCAAAGATTGATTTTTAAGAGACAAGGACAGAAGCTGTACAGCTTTGATATCCTCGATTCTAATGTATCTTCTGCCACTTTCTATTGATTAAACAAGTCACTAAGGCCAGCCAAGGTTCAAGAAGAGAAGAAAAACTACCTGTCTGTGGGGAAATGACATCGATATATTGGCAGGAAAACCATTAAAAAGATGGCTGTCATCTTTCAGAGGAGTTACCACATGCTCTGTAGCCAAACTTATTCATTTTCAAGTCTTCAGTTATCAATGAAAGTATCACCATTCCCTTATTTGAATATCATTGTAAGCAAATTAACTATTAATTATATCTCCAAGACTGAATGCTGCCTTGATCCTAGCACTGGAGATTAAGATTTGCCATTATAGATCTGAGAAGTGTCTTTAGTTTATAAAATCCTACCAGCATCCATATATCCAACTGAACTAAAAAAACAGTATGTACATTTGTCTGCTGAAAATTGTCTACTGAAAGTCAACAACCCCTGAATCAGTATAGTGTGTAGCACAGGTTCTAGAGTTATACTGAGTTTCAATTCCTGTTCTGCCACTTACTAACTCTTGATATTGGGTGAATTCGTAGACTCCTAAGTGCTCAATTTCTTTACTGATATCCTAGAAACATAGTACATAGTATTATACATAGTACTTACATCATAGGGCAGATATAGGTAATTTAATACAGGTTAAGAGCTTAGAAAGGTAATTGGTATACAGTAAACCCCTCCATAAATGTTAGTAACTATTATTATGTACAAAACTGAAATTTTCATCTTTCATTTTCATCAGTTAATGTCATTACCATTAATTATTTTGCTCCTGCTAAAGACTTGAAGTCCCTTGCATGATCCCTGAAATCCAAATCATCCATCTTAGTGATTTGTTTTCAGAATTGCTTCTGAAATCTGCTGTTTTTTTCACTCCTTCAGATTCAATTCTGATCCAAAAGTTGTTCATAGTATACAAAGATTATTACAATAAATCTCCCTTTCTATCTTGTTATTACCGTAACAGTCATTCCAGAGAACAAATATAATCACATCATCCCTTGATTAAACCATGTTTTTGAAAAAAACTTACTGAATACGTTTCGTGCTTTATGATAACTAAGACTCTTCACAGATTTGAGCCCAACCAGCTGCAGAATCTGATTACACGTCACTCTTTCCCATATAATTTTCAATTGAGATTACTAGCTCAAAATATGACCATGGCTAATGATTAGAATCCAGTGCTCAGGATTGCTTCTTTAATCCCTTCTTTTCTCATATTATTCATTTTCCTTTCTTTTATTATTACTATTAATATTATTTTTGAGACGGAGTTTCACTCTTGTTGTCCAGGCTAGAGTGCAATGGTGCAGTCTCGGTTCACTGTAACCTCCGCCTTCCGGGTTCAAGCAATCCTCCTGTCTCATCCTCCAGAGTAGCTGGGACTACAGGTGTTCCTACCAAAAATACACTGAATCACTGAATTAAGATCTCCAGGAAGAGTCTGAAAAATACCTTGGTATTTCTAATGATCAACCAGTTTGGGGAACCACAATTCCTATGTATCAGTTCCTAGGATATACCTAAGAACTCTTCTTTTGTCAGGTATTAACAGAGACAATAAAGTAAAACAATACTGTTGCTAAATAAGTTTGGGAACTCCTCTTCCAGCCACATAGAATTACAGGGCATCTGTCTTCCCATTTCTCAATAACAGAATACATTCTTTAATTTTCTTTGTTCTTAGAATATCATGTGTATGCCCTTATACCTTCACGTTAGTTTCCGTTATATATAGTTCTTCCACGGTGAGCAGACATACACAACGTTACCCTCAAAGGCTGAGAGAGCTGAGAGGCCTAAGAAAGAAGTTGACAAATCCCGTTTGTCAGAAAGAAACATTTAATAGAGACTTAGGAACAGAAGCCATGTCCTGGCAGCCTCGAGAGGAGATAGTGGATCCTAGCACTGTTATCCTCAGACCTAAAGCTTATTCCTTCCACGGGGAAGGAATGTGTGGGACTGTCGACCCTTCAGGGAAAAGCAAGAATTTACCTACAGACAGGATTTATGGTAAGTACAGGAAAATAGAAATCTTAAAGGCATTCCCAGAGATGAGGTTAATCAGAAGTCATCGTGGCAGATAAGCATGCAAGATGCAGGTGCTTTATCCTCTACAGTAGTTACTTATTATAACTCCCTGTTATTCCTGGTACACTGTGAGCATGAGGGGAAAAAAAAAACCACGCACCGCAATACTTATCTACCACCCACATTCACAGCATTTCCTAGTCCGATGCTGTTGAATAAATGTTCATGAAGTGAATTTTTAAAAAATTGTAGTCAAGACTGTTAATGAGCTGAAGAAACTGAGGATCATTCTTTATGGCAGGAACACATCCTCCAATGAGTCTCCATTTGTCCCTTTTAAAACCTTAAAGTATCACTACTTTCTGTTGGACCTCCACTTGGTTTAAAGACAAAACATCTGAATGGGTATTAATGGCATCTGCACCTCACCCTGGTCTGCATGTTCATGAATACACTTAAGGAGTGTATTTGATATCTGAAACGTATCATCTGGATACAACACCTTTGATTAAATAAATTAATCTGATCTCCTTATGTCAGAATTTCTAACTCATTTCAGTGGGGACTTGGAGATTTTCATAATTTAATTTTTATTGTTTTCACTTCTTTTTAAAGTAAAAACTAGCATTATATTAAATTTAATTTAAACTTACTGTAGGAGAGGTGGGAAAAATATAAATTAATAAAAAATAATTTCAGGAAACATTTTTTCAAGATTGAAGTTTTGTATTGAGTGTAAATTTTTTAGCTATATGAGGAAAGATTTTCTCCAAAATTTAATTTGAAAAACATTTCAATTAAAAAAAATTAAACATCACCTTAACTTTATATGAGAATAAACTCTTTGTGGGGGCTACGATAAATTTAAGGAATTATTTTAATATAACAATACTGCTCTCTCTCTCTTCTATTTTCCAAGTTGCCTTTTTCATTTGCAACATTATCTCTAAAATTTCCATTAGTCTTGTGAGTCTTATGACTCATCTTAATATAGTTTAATGACTATGTACTTTGTAGCAAATTAAACCTGATTAAATGAGAATTTTAGGATGAAAATAATACTTCCATTTAAATTTAGCAGTTCTGATTTTTACATATCCTTTAATTTCATTTTAAAAGCTTCATATTTTAGTTCATTGTATCCCATTTCAATGTGGAACTATGCATATTAAAAATAGAAGTATCATTTCAGAAACTAAAAAAATAGATACGTGAATTTAGCAGGCACAAATATTTTTGGCATTTATTGTGCACTGTTGGACTGCATCAATGACTCATGAAAGTTCATTAAAATGATGCTGGATGTGTAATGGACTATTTGAATGCTCCTGTTTGAGATAGAATAAAAATATACAAATTTTGTTCTTTTCTTTCTGACAAATTATGTACAAGTGAGATATTTTTCCTCGACATTTATCAGTCTTTATTAGTTGAGTAATAAAATCTCAGTTTTTGCTTATGCTGATTAATCAAATAAATAGAAAAAATATTTTAGAATCTGCTATAAATATCTAATCATTTAAGACTCAAAATGCAGGAGTTTTATGCTACTTTAACCTATAGAATCCTTATTTTTGTTCACTGATAAATAGAAACAGAATTTTTAGTAAAGAAAATATTAAATGTATTGTATATATTAATTTCCAAATCTCTTGTATATTTTAAAACATATTTTACAAGATAATTTTGAAAAATACATTAATATAGAATGACTTTTTAAAAATTATAAAATAGAATTATAATAAAGCAACTAAAAATTGCCCATGTTGGAACTGAAATCTAATATAAATGATGGAGATATTTTATAGATTTATTTTGAATTTCTTCTATGTGTTTTTTATGTCTTCATTTATTATGTCTGCTTTTTATTTAGCAATTTACTTATTAATGCTTTGTTTATGTTTTATGGGGTATTCTTCATTTCTTGTTTGAAAAGATTGGTTGCGTTGGTGTTGATTAACATAGTGCCAAAATGATTTCCATGCTTTGTTATACATAGTACTTGGGTATAACAAAGTATACATAATCTATACAGATTAGACTTACTGTATTTGTCTTCTCCTTACTTTGGGATCATAAGCGTCATCAGGTACTGAGGACAGGTTCTATACAAAGAACAGATGCTGTTATGATGCATTTTACAGTGATGAGTATACATATGCTTACTGAATTATTATATTTTGAAATGAAACACATTGGCTCTTATTTCATTCTGAAGTTTACTTAAGCACATCGCATCTTGATTCCTGGTATCATTGCTTGAAGAAGAGGCCTATACAATTTCTTATTTGTCTTTTTAATAAAACGTTCTTCCTTTAGATAACTGCTTCAAATGAAACAAATTGTAACATCAGGAATTGTCTAGGATTGTCTGTATATTCACTATGTAATTGAATAGTGAAGAAGAGGAAGAGGAAAAGGAGGAGGAAGAAGAGAACGAGGAAAAGAGGAGAAGTCAGTCTTGTTGCTTAATCCCACTTGTGAAATGAAGGTGAAGAGAGTGAGAGGTCCACCTCTAGTGCAAACGTCTTCGTAATTATATATTTATTTATTTATTGAGACAGTGTCTCGTTCTGTCGCCTAGGCTGGAGTGCAGTGGCACGATCTCAGCTCACTGCAACCTCCGCCTACCGGGTTCAAATGATTCTCCCGCCTCAGCCTCCCAAGTAGGTGAGACTATAGGTGCCTGTACTTTGTACTTTTAGAAGAGATGGGGTTTCATTGTGTTAGCTAGGATGGTCTCAAACTCCTGACCTTGTGATCCGCCCACCTCGTCCTCCCTAAGTGCTGGGATTACAGGCATGAGCCACAGTGCCCGGACAGTACATATATATTCATTCAGGTTGTCCTTCCTTGTTGGCATGGATTCTTCACCAGAGCTCCGCGACTGCAATAAAAGGCTGGAGATCTTGCTAGGATGAGCAATGATCAAAAGTGGAAGTAACTAAGATATGGATTAATTAAAATGTAAAAACCTTGAAACATAATGAGATAGCTACTGCTCATTGTTTTCCAGGGGACACAGGACGTTCTGTGATGGGGGTGCTGGTTGTGTCTTACTCTTCAGAAGCTAGCTCAGAAACATAAAGGAATCATTTGCAATTTCTTTTATATGGTTTCAGGATAGATCTGAGAAGTCAGGGGAATAAAGCTGAAGTTACAATTGCCTGACCACTGGCTTCAAAGTCACCCAGTGCTATTTTTTACTCCAATTGTGTCACTTACTAGTTGGGTGAATTTAGGCCATCTGCTTCATACTTATAATTGAGTTTAATTTTCTTCATCTGTCAAATGCAGATTGAATTCTTCATATCAGGTGTTGTTTCAAGCCACTTTATGTATTATCAAATTTACTCAACCTAATGAGATAAATAGGCTTGCCTGATTTTATAGTCAGAATATAATTTGGACACAATTAAATGTTTTCAGAACCTCCATACTTAAATTCTAAGTTACATTAAATTTTTTTATTTTTTTATTTTTATTTTTATTTTTTATTATACTTTAAGTTCTAGGGTACATGTGCATAACGTGCAGGTTTGTTACATATGTATACTTGTGCCATGTTGGTGTGCTGCACCCATCAACTCGTCAGCACCCATCAATTCGTCATTTATATCAGGTATAACTCCCAATGCAATCCCTCCCCCAACCCCCCTCCCCATGATAGGCCCCGATGTGTGATGTTCCCCTTCCCGAGTCCAAGTGATCTCATTGTTCAGTTCCCACCTATGAGTGAGAACATGCGGTGTTTGGTTTTCTGTTCTTGTGGTAGTTTGCTAAGAATGATGGTTTCCAGCTGCATCCATGTCCCTACAAAGGACGCAAACTCATCCTTTTTTATGGCTGCATAATATTCCATGGTGTATATGTGCCACATTTTCTTAATCCAGTCTGTCACAGATGGACATTTGGGTTGATTCCAAGTCTTTGCTATTGTGAATAGTGCCGCAGTAAACATACGTGTGCATGTGTCTTTATAGCAGCATGATTTATAATCCTTTGGGTATATACCCGGTAGTGGGATGGCTGGGTCATATGGTACATCTAGTTGTAGATCCTTGAGGAATTGCCATACTGTTTTCCATAATGGTTGAACTAGTTTACAATCCCACCAACAGTGTAAAAGTGTTCCTATTTCTCCACATCCTCTCCAGCACCTGTTGTTTCCTGACTTTTTAATGATTGCCATTCTAACTGGTGTGAGATGGTATCTCATTGTGGTTTTGATTTGCATCTCTCTGATGGCGAGTGATGATGAGCATTTTTTCATGTGTCTGTTGGCTGTATGAATGTATTCTTTTGAGAAATGTCTGTTCATATCCTTTGCCCACTTTTTGATGGGGTTGTTTGTTTTTTTCTTGTAAATTTGTTTGAGTTCTTTGTAGATTCTGGATATTAGCCCTTTGTCAGATGAGTAGATTGCAAAAATTTTCTCCCATTCTGTAGGTTGCCTGTTCACTCTGATGGTAGTTTCTTTTGCTGTGCAGAAGCTCTTTAGTTTAATTAGATCCCATTTGTCAATTTTGGCTTTTGCTGCCATTGCTTTTGGTGTTTTAGACATGAAGTCCTTGCCCATGCCTATGTCTTGAATGGTACTACCTAGGTTTTCTTCTAGGGTTTTTATGGTATTAGGTCTAACATTTAAGTCTCTAATCCATCTTGAATGAATTTTCATATAAGGAGTAAGGAAAGGATCCAGTTTCAGCTTTCTACTTATGGCTAGCCAATTTTCCCAGCACCATTTATTAAATAGGGAATCCTTTCCCCATTTCTTGTTTCTCTCAGGTTTGTCAAAGATCAGATGGCTGTAGATGTGTGGTATTATTTCTGAGGACTCTGTTCTGTTCCATTGGTCTCTATCTCTGTTTTGGTACCAGTACCATGCTGTTTTGGTTACTGTAGCCTTGTAGTATATAGTTTGAAGTCAGGTAGCGTGATGCCTCCAGCTTTGTTCTTATGACATAGGATTGTCTTGGCAATGCGGGCTCTTTTTTGGTTCCATATGAACTTTAATGCCGTTTTTTCCAATTCTGTGAAGAAAGTCATTGGTAGCTTGATGGGGATGGCATTGAATCTATAAATAACCTTGGGCAGGATGGCCATTTTCACGATATTGATTCTTCCTATCCATGAGCATGGTATGTTCTTCCATTTGTTTGTGTCCTCTTTGATTTCACTGAGCAGTGGTTTGTAGTTCTCCTTGAAGAGGTCCTTTACATCCCTTGTAAGTTGGATTCCTAGGTATTTTATTCTCTTTGAAGCAATTGTGAATGGAAGTTCATTCATGATTTGGCTCTCTGTTTGTCTGTTACTGGTGTATAAGAATGCTTGTGATTTTTGCACATTAATTTTGTATCCTGAGACTTTGCTGAAGTTGCTTATCAGCTTAAGGAGATTTTGGGTTGAGACAATGGAGTTTTCTAAATATACAATCATGTCATCTGCAAACAGGGACAATTTGACTTCTTCTTTTCCTAACTGGATACCCTTGATTTCTTTCTCTTGCCTGATTGCCCTAGCCAGAACTTCCAACACTATGTTGAATAGGAGTGGTGAGAGAGGGCATCCCTGTCTTGTGCCAGTTTTCAAAGGGAATTTTTCCAGTTTTTGCCCATTCAGTATGATATTGGCTGTGGATTTGTCATAAATAGCTCTTATTATTTTGAGGTACGTTCCATGAATACCGAATTTATTGGGCGTTTTTAGCATGAAGGGCTGTTGAATTTTGTCAAAAGCCTTTTCTGCATCTATTGAGATAATCATGTGGTTCTTGTCTTTGGTTCTGTTTATATGCTGGATTACGTTTATTGATTTGCGAATGTTGAACCAGCCTTGCATTCCAGGGATGAAGCCCACTTGATCATGGTGGATAAGCTTTTTGATGTGCTGCTGAATCCGGTTTGCCAGTATTTTATTGAGGATTTTTGCATCGATGTTCATCAGGGATATTGGTCTAAAATTCTCTTTTTTTTGTTGTGTCTCTGCCAGGCTTTGGTATCAGGATGATGTTGGCCTCATAAAATGAGTTACGGAGGATTCCCTCTTTTTCTATTGATTGGAATAGTTTCAGAAGGAATAGTACCAGCTCCTCCTTGTACCTCTGGTAGAATTCAGCTGTGAATCCATCTGGTCCTGGAGTTTTTTTGGTGGGTAGGCTATTAATTGTTGCCTCACTTTCAGAGCCTGCTATTGGTCTATTCAGGGATTCAACTTCTTCCTGGTTTAGTCTTGGGAGAGTGTAAGTGTCAAGGAAATTATCCATTTCTTCTAGATTTTCTAGTTGATTTGCGTAGAGGTGTTTATAGTATTCTCTGATGGTAGTTTGTATTTCTGTGGGGTCCATGGTGATATCCCCTTTATCATTTTTTATTGCATCTATTTGATTCTTCTCTCTTTTCTTCTTTATTAGTCTTGCTAGTGGTCTGTCAATTTTGTTGATTTTTTCAAAAAACCAACTCCTGGATGCATTGATTTTTTGGAGGGTTTTTTGTGTCTCTATCTCCTTCAGTTCTGCTCTGATCTTAGTTATTTCTTGCCTTCTGCTAGCTTTTGAATGTGTTTGCTCTTGCTTCTCCAGTTCTTTTAATTGTGATGTTAGAGTGTCAATTTTAGATCTTTCCAGATTTCTCTTATGGGCATTTAGTGCTATAAATTTCCCTCTACACACTGCTTTAAATGTGTCCCAGAGATTCTGGTATGTTGTATCTTTGTTCTCATTGGTTTCAAAGAACATCTTTATTTCTTCCTTCATTTCGTTATGTACCCAGTAGTCATTCAGGAGCAGGTTGTTCAGTTTCCATGTAGTTGAGCAGTTTTGATTGAGTTTCTTAGTCCTGAGTTCTAGTTTGATTGCACTGTGATCTGAGAGACAGTTTGTTATAATTTCTGTTCTTTTACATTTGCTAAGGAGTGCTTTACTTCCAATTATGTGGTCAATTTTGGAATAAGTGCGATGTGGTGCTGAGAAGAATGTATATTCCATTGATTTGGGGTGAAGAGTTCTATAGATGTCTATTAGGTCCGCTTGGTGCAGAGATGAGTTCAAATCCTGGATATCCTTTACATTAAATTTTAAAGAATGACTTACACAAAATGCCCTGGTATATCATATTAATTCCTTAGAGTAGGACTTTTTGGGAGGGGACAGATAACCACAACCATTTAAATATAAAATCCCATTTTCAAGTTATTTTATCAAAAATAAAACTTATGAAATATGTTTTCACCAAATATCTGACTTCTGCTTAACATGAAAGTCTTTTTTCCTGATAAATCAAGAAAAATTAAATTTATTTTCACAACTACAGAATACATGAGAACTGAACTGAAAGAAGTATTTATGCCTAAGTGCTCCAACAAAGTGGAACTCACATGAAAACATTTTCTATCTCCTCTTTCTGTCATTTTTTTATGGACATTTGACATCTTTCCTAAGGAAGGAAAAGATCTGAATTATTGTCAAAATAAGTCAAGTCTTTTCTACTAATTTTTCAAATCATCATACAGTAAAATTGACTTTCAGTGTACAGTTCTATGAATTCTAACACATGTAGAGATTTATAAAACCACCGCCATCATCAGGGTCCAGAAAAATTCCGTCACACCAAAAACTCTCCTATGCTGTTATCTTTTTGTTGGCTTTTCCTCTTCTGCATATGCACAAACACACAAATACACACATCCACACACAGGCATATGTACACTCATATCTATTAATGTGCATACACAAAACATCCCTATAGCTTTCTTATTCTTATAGATTTAACATTTTGAAAGTATCATATAAATGAAATAGAAGAGTATGTTTCAATAATTTTTTTAGAAGAATAACTTAAAAATTTTTAAAAATAGCTCCTGATTCAGTATCCATACACATATGTAACCAAAATAATGGAATATTTTATTTACCCTTCTAATTGCTTCTATATCACTAGGAAACTTTTCTTAAGAAAACAAACAGTTATCGGCCGGGCGCGGTGGCTCAAGCCTGTAATCCCAGCACTTTGGGAGGCCGAGACGGGCGGATCACGAGGTCAGGAGATCGAGACCATCCTGGCTAACATGGTGAAACCCCGTCTCTACTAAAAATATACAAAAATCTAGCCGGGCGAGGTGGCGGGCGCCTGTAGTCCCAGCTACTCGGGAGGCTGAGGCAGGAGAATGACGTGAACCCGGGAGGCGGAGCTTGCAGTGAGCTGAGATCCGGCCACTGCACTCCAGCCCCGGCGACAGAGCGAGACTCCGTCTCAAAAAAAAAAAAAAAAAAAAAAAAAAAAAAAAAAAAAAAAAAGAAAACAAACAGTTATCATGACCTTTGAAATTAAATGTTACCCACCAATTAATCAAAGTCTGACAATTAATAATACTATTTTGAAAGTTTTCTGATATTTCACATATCCTCTGACAGGAAATTGTACAGACCCTGACTCTCTCCAAATGTAAAGTCAATAACTAGAATATTTTTCTGAATCTGGTAACAGAAAACTTTGGCTATTATTAACCGTAACATGTTTGATATCACAATACATCAAAGGCTTGTTTTTGTTGATGAAATATATTTTTTAAATGCATATGGTCTATTAAGTGCTGTGAGAATTGGGTCTCATTCTGGCAATCACAAAGGCAAGTCAAGTAGTCTAAGTATTATGACGTGGAATAAAACCATGAAGCTCAGAATCTGAGAATCAAAACATCTGAGCTTTACTCCAGATTTGACATTATTGGGAGGTAGAGACTCCTCTTAATGTAGGTGAAAGAAAACAAAGAAAAAATTCCTTAGACAACATGGAAGGAATTAATAGTTCCCATATTTGATATTTGCAGTCTAATGATAGACTGACTCCCTGCAAAGTTTATTGGTGTGCTCAAATACTGCCACAGGATTTACTTGGGCGACTTTTTCTGGTTTGGCTTCATTCTCAGGCAGGCTCTGCCTATGTTGTGACAGAAATGACCACTAACATTGTTAGGCTTATAAAATCTTGGCAGCTTAGAAAACATCATGGAAACATGTATTAGGTTGGTGTGAAAGTAATGGCAAAACCGCGATTACTTTTGCACCAACCTAATATCCATTTCCTTAAGAAGTGCAGCAAATTTCCGAGGATGGCATTGGTATAATAATTTGGCCATTTGAATTTTTTTGATCTATTCATTATGAATCTAATTAGCCATACCTGGGTTCAGCAGTTGACATTATCTCAAGCAGAAATACATAGAGAGAAATTTGTGGTTCCTCAAAGAAAAATCAGAGTGCTCTGATTAAAAGAAGGATTAATAAATGATAGGCAGGAAAAAAACAACAGATACATTTTGTAAATGCAAGCTAGATATATAAATTTAGGTTATTCACCTTCTACTATTTAGAGTAAGAGTATATCCTTTCTAAAGACAAAGATCGAAAATTCAAAGTTCAAATTAATAAAATTATTTAGACATTATTAGGGCAATATTTTAGCTTTCAATGGCTTTGTGACACATTCTATAATATGTGTGATCAGCTTGGCCTATTTTAGGTAAAAAATATCACTAATATCCTAAATAGTTATTTTATTACTTATATAGTATTTTGATGGGGTTTCCAGAAGACCCATTTGCTATTCTTACTGAAACTTGCAACACACATGCCATCTGACTTAAGTAAAATATTTAAATAAATAATTTCATTACTTTAAGATTTTCTTTATTTAGAAAAAATATAGAACTGTACCACACTAGAGTTAACAGAAACCCTGAAATCATGCTGGCCACATTCTGAAAAGGTTAATAGCAACGTTCCACATTGCTTAAGTATTATATCTGCAGTTAGTTTGATTTTTATTTTATAGCCAAAACAGTATGACCAGCACACATGTCCATCAGATGATAAACGGATAAGTAATGGGTGATGTATCTATCAGATAGAACATAATTTGCCAGTGAAAAGAAATAAAGTGATACACAGTACTATATAGATTAACCTTGAACATGTTATTGTAAATGAAAAAATCCAGACACAAAAGACTATGTATTGTATGATACTATTTATATGAAATATCCAGAATAGGCAAATCCATAAAGCCAAAATTGGGTCAATGGTGACCTAGTGATATGGTGATGTAAAGTGATTGCTAATGGTACAGGTATTCTTTTTGTTGTAAAATTAGATCACAACATAATCTAAAAGTGGTTACACAACTTTATGAATCTACTAAAAGGCATTAAGTTGTATAATTTACATAAGTGAAATTGATAGTATGTGAACTAAGTCTCAATAGAGCTACAAAAATCCATGTTACAGGGGCTGGTGGGCGAGGGGAGGGAACTTAGAGCATGGGTCAGTAGGTGCAGCAAACCACCATGGCACATGTATCCCTGTGTAACAAACCTGCACATTCTGCACTTGTATACCATTTTTTTCTTGTTTTGTTTCATTTTTTAGATTAAGTGTAAAACAAAACAAAACAAAGCAACCACAACAGAAAATCCATGTTACACGTTGTTTAACTGTCGTATTTACATGTAGTGTCTTACTTGTCTGGTTTATTAAATTATGATTGTACAATCATAAGGTTTTCTATGGAATGCAAGTTAGGAGGCTTTGCTCAACTTCCAGCTAATAGTGCTGGAACGCTGGGATTATAAAAATTGCTTGAGTTCTGGATTTTGAAGACTTGGGTCAGATTCCCTCCTTTGCCACATAGCTGTTGAAAATATTGTATATAACTATAATGGTCCTTATTTTACTTTTTTGAAAGTGTACATAATAACAGCATCAAACTTAAGTTTATCTTTAGCATCAAATGAAACATGAATGTAAAGCCTTACGTGGTTTGCTTATGACAAATACTCAGCAAGTACCAGCTAAAACTTGATGACATTTCAACATCTGTGAACCGAAGATGATTAACATTCATTTCTCTAACGTTCAGGTTTTAATCTTGTTTTGGTTTTTGCATGATTGTAAATCAATATAACTATAAAACTGTAAGTAATATGGATCTTAGGGAATAAGGTAAAACCAAGACAATTTGGGGGAGAAGTTGACTGTGAGAGGATAATCATTTGGTCATGAGGGAATAAAGTCACTTAATATCTCTCAGAATAAGAACATGAAGACTGAAAAGGTGCAGGGAAGAAAATTTTTGATTATATTTTTCAATTAGGTGTAGATCATCTTTTCTCATATATGTCAGTGTTGTTTTTCCTCCATCTTAGTTTGGAAAGTCAATTTGAAATATTCTGCTCATTTTCACATGAACAACCAGCACATGCAAACATTTAAGGGAAATGTTTCATTCACATCCAAACATTTAAGGGAAAATGTATAGATTTTCTTGTATTTTAAACCACTTCCTCCTATTAATAGTATTCACTTTGCATCCAGAAAACTGAGGATTCCGTGTGTATTCGACTTATGTATTCAGCTCTAATTTTCTCCAGGTTTAAAATGAATGTTATTAACAGATCCAATTAAAATGATAAAGTTTACCAATGTTTAAATTAGAGCTAGCTGAATACATATTGCCTTCAGCATTTCAACAAAGTTTCAGGTAAACAGGCAGACTCCAAGGAGAGATTATAATTTAAATACTTATTTTTCCTACCTGGATATATATTAGGTTTCTTTTTCTGTAATACATGTTTAAACATATTGATATTTTTTAAAACATTATGGTAGTATGTAGCATTAACCCCACCCAAAGGACACGGAAAGTGATGTGGCATCAGAATGAGGTTCACTGTCTGCTTTCAGGAAGAGATAAACTCTGCTTCTTCATCTAGACTTCTACAGCAACAGTGTGTAAAACACTTCTTGAATCCTTTAACTGGATTGTAATTTTTTTTCTTTAAGCTACCAAAAGCATAAACTTTTTAATTCTTATGCCTTAACACTAAATTTTATTACTAAACTCTTTACTCTCTTTTTAAAAACTTTCTTCTTATTTAAACCCTTTACTCAACTTCCCAGAACTTACAATACATTTATCTTTATACACACCACTGTAACTTTCGGGGTTTCCACATGACTCAGTGTCACCATTAATTGGGAACCAGTATACCCAACTACTTCACAGATTCTTTGCATATAAGGGGATTTATTGGATTTATTAATCAATTCCATAGGGAATGGAATAAACTAGAAAACAAATGTACATTTTTAGCATTTGCAAATGGAAAAATGTTTCAGAATGCACTACTTTAGGCTATGGTATCTGCTGTGTAGTTCTGACTTCCTACAAGAGACTGAGGTTTCATTGAGCTTCTACCAACCTATTTCACTGCTAAGAAAAGGACATGTTGATTCTCCATCCACTCGAATCCGTGGCTAAAAGCTAACCTAACGATGTGTCTTCTGTCATTAAGTTTCCTTCCTCCAGATAGGAAACCTAGCAAACCAGAGCAGAGCAGTAAGTGGTCCTTTATCTCAAAAGAATAGCAAGAATATTCAGGAATCGTGACATACAATGAATCCGACGAGGCTCCTCTGCATAAGTATGCTTCCATTAGGTAATAATTCATCTTTTCCTGTGAATATACCAGCCACACTGATTTTTAAACATTATTATTTGTCTGTGTTGCTTTCTTCATGCTTTTTGCCTTTTGCATACTTATTTCTATCTAGTTATTTTCCAACACAAGAGTCTCATAAAATTTTCCCATTCAACATGATTAGAAATTATTGTTCTTTCTTCTGAGCTATTTGTTTATTTTTACACAGCAATTGTTGAGGATAATTTATTTTGTCCTAATTGCTTTTTGTCTATTCTTTTAGAAAACGATATGTTCCTTGGAAACAGGAACTACATGTTATTTATTTTTATATCTCAAAGGGCTAGCAAAGTTCCTAGTATACAATAGATGGTTTAAAAATGATTGCTGAATCAATATAACTGCTAACTCAAGTAAATACATGAGAACCGGATGAGTATATTCCTCATTTTTGGAGCTGATCTGAATGATTTCTATCATTCAAAAAAGAAAACCACAGCAAAAAAAAAAAAAAAAAAAAAGGAAGAAGAAGAAGAAGAAAAGTAAAATGGATTAAGGTGGGGCTAAGATTTCAAAAGGAAACTTTATACATTGCTGTGTGAAACACAAATGGTAAAACTACATGGAGAAACAGTCTAGGTTCTTACAAAGTTAAACAACACTATTTATACAACCCAAATATCTAACTCAGGTATTTATATAGGAGAAATGAAAACAAATAGCCACACAACAACCTTTATATGAATGTTCATGGAATATTTTAATAAGAGCTGTATTGAGATGGAAATATATATATAACAGCACAACTCATGTATTTGAAGTACATAATTCAATGCTTTTTTATTCACAGAATTATGCAACCACCATCACAATAAATTTTAGATCATTTTTGCTACCCCAAAAAGGAGCTCTTTACACTTTAGAAGTCACTCTCTACCTCTCAATACCTCCCTCCCTACCAACCAAGCTCTGGATAACAATTAATACATTTTCTATGTCAGTAGATGTGGCTACATTGGACATTTCATGTGAATGGAACAATATCATATATGGTCCTTTATGATGGTTATCTTGCACATAACATATTTTCAGGTTTCACACATACTGTCACATGTATCAGTATCTTATTCCTTGTATTTCAGAATAATATTTCACTTTGGTGATATACCACACTTCACTTCTATTGTTCAGTTGATGAATATTTGGGTTGTTTCACTTTTTTTTTTTTTTTTTTTTTTTTTTTTTTTTTTTTTTGTGAGATAGGGTCTTGTTTTGTCACCCAGGCTGGAATGCAGTGTCTGGATCACGGCTCACTGCAGCTTCCACCTCCTGGTGCAAGTGACCCTCCTGCCTCAGCCCCCACCAAATAGCTGGGACCACAGGCACGAGGCACCATGACCTGCTAATTTTTCTATCTTTAGTAGAGATGGGGTTTTGCCGTGTTGCCCAGGTTGGTTTTGAAATTCTGAGCTCAAGCGATCTGCTCCTCTGCCACCGTGACTGCTGGGATTACAGGCATGAGCCACCATGTCTGGCTCTGTTTCAAATGTTTTAATGTGATAAATAATGTCACTCTGAATATTCATGTACAAGTGTTTGTGTGTGCAAACGTTTTATCTTGAATATAAATTTAGGAGTGGAATTGCTGGATCATATGGTAACTATTTGCTTAAACTTTTGAGGGATTTTCAGACATTTTCTCAATGTAGCTGCACAATTTTACATTTGCACCAGCAGTGTATGAGAGTTCTAATTTCTCTGAACCATTGCAAATTCATGTTATTGTCTATCATTTTTATCATAACCATCCTACAGGTATAAAGTAGAATCTCAGTGTGGTTTTGACTTACATTCCCCAACGGATAATGATTATCTTTTCATTTGCATATTTTGTTAGGAGAAATGCCTATTCAGATCTTTTGCCCAATTTTTAATTGTGTTTTCTGACTTCTATTATTGAGTCATAAGAGATATTTTTAATATCCTGGACAAGTCTTTTTTGAAACATAGGATTTGATAACAATTTCTTCCTTTCGGTGACTTCCTTTTTCACTGTCTTGATTGTGTTCTTTGAGGCAGAAAAGCTTTTAATGTTGATGAAGTCCAGTTAATCTTTTTCATATATATGTGTGTATATGGCCAAAAATATAAAGATTAATTGTACTTAAATAAGCCATATATATATCTTGTTTTTATACATAAACCATATATAAATATATATAGTATACAGATATATATAGTATATATAGTATGCAGTATAAAAAGTTTAGTAATAAATATGTATTTATATATATACCAGCATATTCAAGGTCATAAATATTTATTACAAAGAATTGTATAGTATTAGCTCTAATGAGCTCCTCAATCCATTTGAGCTAATTTTTGTGCATGGTGTAAAGTAGGCATTCCACTTCACTCTTTTGCGTGTAGATATCAAGCTGCCACAGAACAATTTTTTGAGAAGGGTTTTGTTTCCCTATTGAATTTTCTTGGCATGTTTGTTGAGTTCAGTTGGCCACCAATGTATGGGACTATTTCTATACTATCAACTCTATCCCATTGATCGATATTATTATAATTATGTAATTACCACGTTGTCTTTATTATTGTGTATTTGTAGCAAGTTTTTACAATGGGGCAAAATGAATCCTCCAACTGTTCTCTTTAAAGATAGTTTTGTCTACTCTGAGTCCCTGAGTTTCCATATGAATTTTAAGATCAGTGTGTTAATTTCTGCAGTAGTTGATTTAGGATTTTGATAGAGATTTCATTAAACCAATAGATCTATTTTAGGAGTATTGCCATCTTAATAAATTAAGTCCTCTAATTGATGATCATGGATGTCTTTCAACTTATTTATGTTTTTTAAAATTGTTTGTGAGATTTTAGCATATGTGTTGCACTACTTTTTGTTACAGTTTTATTTCTATATATTTTATTCTTTTTATTAAAATGCAAATATTTTCTTCATTTTATTTTGAATTATTTATTGCAATTGTATGAAAATGCACTTGATTTTTGTGTATTGATCCTGTATCCTACAACTTCACTCATGTTTATTAGTACTAATAGTTTTTTTGTGGAATCCTAATGATTTTATGTGTATAATATCATGTCTTCTGCAAATAGTGGTGTTTCTTACTTCTTTTTGCCTAGGTTGAGTTTTTTATTTCCCCCAGCTTACTTTTCTTTGCTAAAATGTTTAAAACAATTATAGATAAAATATTACTGTCTTGGGCCAGGCGTGGTGGCTCACGCCTGTAATCCCAGCACCTTGGGAGGCCAAGGCAGAAGGATCACGAGGTCAGGGGATTGAGACCATCCTGGCTACGGTGAAACCCTGTCTCTACTAACAATACAAAAAATTAGCCGGGCGTGTTGGCAGGCACCTGTAGTCCAGCTACTTGAAAGGCTGAGGCAGGAGAATGGCATGAATCTGGGAGGCAGATCTTGCAGTGAGCCGAGATCACGCCACTGCACTCCAGCCTAGGCAATAAAGCGAGACGCCATTTCAAAAAAAAAGAAAAAGAAAAAAAGAAAAAGAAAACTGTGATGTTCCAAAAAAAAGTTCCAGGCTTTCAAAATTAACTACAATTTTAGCTCTGAGTCTTTCAAAGATGGTTTTATTAGGTAGAAAAACTTCCTTTTCATACCTACATTGTTTAGTGTTTTTTTTTTTTTATCATGAGGCAATGTTGGATTTTGTCAAATGCCTTTATGAACGTATTGAGATAATCTTTCTTATTTACTATATTGATAATATGTATTATAAATTTAATTTTCATTATTTTTAATCTCCGTGGGTACATAGTAGGTCTATATATTTATGAGATACATGAGATGTTTTGATACAGGCATGCAATGTGAAAGAAGCACATCATGGAGAATGAGCTGTACATTCCCTAGGCATTATTCTTTAATTTAAAATCAATCTAATTATACTCTTTAAATTATTTTTAAATGTACATTCATGTTGTTATTAACTATAGTCACCCTGTTGTGCCATCAAATTGTAGGTCTTATTCATTCTTTCTATTTTTGTCTTATATTTATTCATTTTCAGATGTTTAATGAGCTTTGAATTCTTGAGATTAATATCATTTGGTTATGTTGCACAATGCTTTTTATATGTTGCTATATTCAGTTTGCAAATATGACCTGTGGATTTTTGTGCCTAAAATATCTTCATAAGACATATTGGTCTGTAGTTTTCTTGTGATACTGTTGTCTGGTTCTGTTATCAGAGTAACACTGGCTTTGTCGGGATTCTTTGTTGCTTCTCCTCTATTTCTATCAAGACTTTGTGAAAGATTAGTGTTATTTCTTCCTTAAATATTTGATAGAACTCACAAATGAAGCCAGGTAGTCCTGAGCTTTGCTTTGCTGGAAGTTTTAAAATTACAAATTCAGTTGTTTTGCTTGTTTTAAATGTGTTGATTCTTTTTGTTTGTATGTGAGTTACTCTCAGTAGTTTGTGTATTACCAGGAACTAATTTCATTTAAGATAACCAATGTATTTACTTATGATTTTTCATATTATAGTATTTTCAAAGAATTTTCTTCTATCAATATGAATGTTCCTTCTTTAATTTTGATTTTATTCATTTGAAGTTTCTTTGTTTTTTTCCTTCCATCATCTGAGCTAAAACTTTGTCAATTTTATTGATCTTTTCAAAGAATCTTTCTTTGATTTCTTGGATACTCTCAATTTTTTCTATTCCCTATTTTATTAATATCCAACTTAGATGTTATCATTTATTTGTTCTATTTTCTTAGTTTTAGTTTCCTTTTTTTTATTGAGCCACGTAAGATCGAAGGATACCCTAGTTATTTGAGATTTATTATCCTTTTAAATATAGGCATTTACAACTATAAATTTCCCTCTAAGTTCTACTTTGTTCAATGAGTTTTAGTATATTGTGTTTTTCTTTTCATTCATGCCAAACATCTTCAAATTTATCTTATGATTTCTCCTTTTACTCATTATTTAAGCATGTGTTGAGACCATCCCAAATTTCTACTGGTTATTAATTTGGAATTTTATTCTACTGTGGTCCAGGAACTTTCTTTATATAATTTCAATCATTTTAAAGTTTTTAAGGGTTGTTTGTTGCCCTAAGATATTATCTGCCTTGTTGCATGTTTATTTCGCATGTACTTGTAAAGAATATTTATTCTGCTGTTTTATGGTACAGTGATCTATACATGTTTATTAAGGTTAGTCTATAGTGTTCATATCTATTATTTTTCACATCTTTATTTTGTGATCATTTGCCTAATTGTTTCATGCATTTGGAAAGTGGAGTATTTATGTTCCAATTATTGTTAAATTGCCTATTTCTCCCTTCAATTTTGTCATTTTATGCTTTAGGTATTTTGGGGCTTTTTTGTTAGATGCATACATGTTTATAGTTTATTTTTGCTGAAGAACTGATTTTTTATCATTACAAAATTTTTCTCTTTAACTCTAGTACCTTTTTATTTTCTTCTCTATTTGTTCTTCTATTAGTAGAGTCACTTCAGTACTTTGCATTTTATATATACATATATAAAAATATATTTTTTACCTTTTTGCTGTCAATCTATTTGTACCTTTAAATTTATGGTTTTGCTACTGTGAACTGCATGTAGTTGGCTTTTGTTTATTACTTCAGTGTGAGAACCTCTGTTTTAGATTGTTAAATCAAGTCGCATTTTATGCTATTTTCCATATTGTTGGCTGTGTGTGTGTGTATATACATATTTTTTCTATATGTCTCGTGTCCTTTGCTCCTCTATGCCTCCTTCCCTGATTTCTTCCACAATAAGTAAGTATTTTCTAGTGTAACATATTTTTTTTTTAATTTTTCACACAATTGCTGGGTGGTTTTTTTTTTTTTTTTTTTTTTTTTTTTACAGTTGTTTTAGGGCTTACCTTATACATATTAATTTATCCAGAATGTGCTTTAAATGTACAGGTTTATTTCCTGTGAAATGTAAACACCTATTTCTATATAGTTATGGTTCCTTCCTCCCTATTTTTTTGCTCTAATTTAAAAATATATACTTTATACATATTAAACCTAATACATCATAATAAATACTTTATATAGTTTTATATCTTTTAAAGAAGTTGAGAGAAAATCAATTATATATTTCCTATTTATAAAGTATGTTATATTAATTATATTTACATTTCTGGTTCTTCATTTGTCTCTGTTAGTTTGATTTATCATCACTTCCTTTCTCCACTGCATTTCCTTTTATTTTCCAGTGACATTTTTGTCTTCACTGTAGCTCTACTTCCATTCACTTCATTGTGCTGTTGCTGTCAAATTTATTACATTTCTATATGTTATAGTCACAACAATAAATTGTGTACATATTATTTTACATAGTTACTTTTTAAAACAGTTAAAAAGGGAGAGGAAATATGCATTTAGACTGTCATTTCTGATTACATGATTAACATTATCCGTGTTTTGTGTTTTTTCGTGTGTATTGAATTGCCGTAATTACTGTTTGAGGTCATACGCTTTCTACTTAAAGAGATTTTTCAGTATTTCTTTTAAGAGTGGTCTGCTAGCAATGGATTATCTCATTTTCATTTGTCCATTAATATTTTTATTTGGTCTTCTTTTGGGAAGTTAGTTTTGCTGGATATGAGAATACTTGGTTGACAGTTCTGACAGTTTTTATTTTTTATTTTTCCCAGCACTTTGAATATGTCATACTACTGCTTTCTGGCCTGCATTTGTTTGTTTGTTTCTTTTTTTTTTTTTTTTAATTCCAGGGTACATGTGAAGGATATGCAGGTATATTACATAGGTAAATATGTGCACTGGGGGTTTGCTGCACCTATCAACCTATCACCTAGGTATTAAACCAAGTATGCATTAGCTCTTTTCCCTAATGCTCTCCCCCAACCCCACCCTCCCCTCACAGGCCCCAATGTGTGGTGTTCCCTTCCCTGTGTCCATGTGTTCTCATTGTTTAGCTCTCACTTGTAAGTGAGGTCATGCGGTATTTGGTTTTCTGTTTCTACATTAGTTTGGTGAGGGTAATGACTTCCAGCTCCATCCATGACCCTGCAAAGGACGTTGATCTAATTCCTTTCTATGGCTGCGTAGTATTCCATGGTGTACATGCACCACATTTTCTTTATCCAGTCTATCATTGATGGGCATTTGGGTTGATTCCATGCCTTTGCTATTGTGAATATTGCTGCAATGAACATATGCATGCATTTGTCTTTATAATAGAATGATTTATATTCCTTTGGGTATATACCCAGTAATGGGATTACTGGGTCAAATGGTATTTCCAGCTCTAAATCTTTGAGGAACCACCATGCCATCTTCCACAATGGTTGAACTAATCTGCATTCCCACCAACAGTGAAAAAGTATTTCTGTTTCTCCACAACCTCTCATTTCTCTAACAACAAGTGATGTTGAGTTTTTTTTTTTTCATATGTTTGTTGGTTTTATAAATGTCTTCTTTTGAGAAGTGTCTGTTCATGTCCTTTACTCCCTTTTTAATTGGGTTGTTCATTTTATTGTCTTGTAAATTTGCTTGTTTCTTATAGATTCTGGATATTAGACCTTTGTCAAATAGATAGACTGCAAAAAATATCTCTCATTCTATAGGTTGTCAGTTTCCTCTGATGATAGTTTCTTTTGATGTGCAGAAGCTCTTTAGCTTAATTAGATCCCATTTGTTGGTATTTGCTTTTGTTGCATTTGCTTTCGGAGATTTCATCATAATATCTTTGACCATGCCTATGTCCTGGATGGTATTGCCTAGATTTTCTTCTAGGGTTTTTAGAGTTTTGGTTTTTAAATTTAAGTCTCTAATCCATCTTGAGTTAATTTCCGTATAAGGTATAAGGAAGCATTCTTGTTTCAGTTTTCTGCATATTGCTACCAGTTCTCTCAGCACAATTTGTTAAATAGGGAATCCTTTCCCCATTGCTTGTTTTTGTCAGGTTTGTCAAAGATCAGATGGTTGTACATGCGTAGTTTTATTTCTGAGTTCTCTACTTTGTTCCATTGGTCTATGTGCCTATTTTTGTACCAGGACCATGCTGTTTTGGTTACTGTAGCCTTGTAGTATGGTTTGAAGTATGATCGTGTGATATCTCCAGCTTAGTTCTTTTTGTTTGGATTGTCCTGTCTATACGAGCTCTTTTTTTGGTTCAGTATGAATTTTAAAATAGTTTTCTTCCTAATTCTGTGAAGAATGCCAATGGTAGTTTAATGGGAATAGCATTGAATCTATACATTGCTTTGCAAAGTATGTCTGGCCTACATTTTTTTCTTATGAGAAGTCAGCATTTAATCTCATTGAGATTCCCTTATACATGACAGTTCATCTATTTCTCTTATTTCAAGATTTTCCCTGTATTTTTGGCTTTCAGCATTTTTACTATGATGCATCTGCTTAAAGATCTCTTTTTCTTTATCCTCTTTGGATTTTGCTGAGCTTCTTGGATATATAGGTTAATTTTTTTAAGTTAAATTTGAGAAATATTTAGACACTCTATATGTATATATACATACATATGTAGTGTGTGTATATAATCTCTGTATATATAATTATATATAATATATATATCTCAATGTCTCTGTGTGTGTGTATATGTATGTATATATACTCTCTTGCCTTCTATTTTTGTACTCCCATTATACTTATGTTAGTGAAGTGGTAAGGTTAATGGTGTGTCACCTTTCTCTGATGATACATTCATTATCCTTCATTCTTTTTTTTTTTTTTTTTTTCTGCTCTTTGGGTAGCATGATCTTTTCTCTCTGTCTTCAAGTTCACTAATCCTTTTTTCTACCAATTCAATCTGTTGTTGAATCCCCCTAGTGAATTTTTCATTTTAGGTATTGTATTTTTAAATTCCACAATTTCCACTTTATTCTTGTTTAAAATAATTTGTCTTTTTATTTATGATTCCTGTTTGGTTTGACATTGTTGTTAAACCTTCCTTTACTTGTTATATATATATTTCTTGAACAGATGTGTAATATTGACATTGAAAAAATTTTTACATCTGAAATCTAGGCCCTGTCACAGGCAGTTTGGGTTGTCTGTTTTATTTTGTTTTTCTCTGTATATTAGTGAGAATTTTCTGCTTCTTTTTAGATCTTGCATACTTTATTGAAATCTGGACATTATAAAAAATTTTTCTCTTCCATCTACCACTGTTATTTACTTGCATATTTATTTAGTGTCCTGGTTGTACTATTTTGGTAAAGTCTATTTCTCTTATAACATGAAGCCTTTGGTGTCACTGCTCAAGTCGGCAGAGCTCTGGGTATGTGCATAGTCACCTTGGGGCAATAATGGTTTTGTAGAGCTTTTTCTCTTTCATTTTTGCTCTCTATGTTAACCATTTGTCTCAGTTGCTGCTTTTTTCTGTCTTGTTTTGCCCTGGTAAAACTATTATTTCCACAGAGCTGGAAAGGGGGTGGAGGATTTATTTGACAAGATTTCAGTGAAAACGCCTTAGACTCCCACTGTTCTTATCCAAGTTTTAATAGTTTTGCTTGCATAAGTGCTTCTCAATTTGTCTACCCTTTTGTTCAATTATCAGTTTCAGACACGGTTGTTTTAAATAATTGTGTGCAGTTTTAATATTGTTACATAGGAAATTTGCTGTGCTCCTTATCACACCATTCCAGAAACTCCAGCCCTCAAAGTGACATTTTTTTAGAACATATTCTTTAATCATAATCCAGTATACAGTCCTTACATATCTTGTTTCCTTTGATCAACATTATGTTTAAAAACTTCATACCTATTTTTAGTATGTGACTGTAGTTTTGCTCTACATAAGATTTATGAAAATTTTACATAATCTAATATTATTTCAATATTGGTTTTTGATAACTACCTTATATGGTATTATCTAAAATAGGCGTAGGCTTTGGAGTTACCATGTATATAATAGCAGTTAATCTTGGTAACTTAAGGAGAAAATGTAGAGTGTTATTTCACCTTTATCTGCAATCATTTAGTTAAAAATAATATTAGGCAAGTAGGCAAAATGTTAATAGCTGTTAATATTTGGTGGTAGTACATGGTATTTGCGTTACTAGTTTTTAACCATATTTTAAATTTAAATCTGTTGCAATTATTTATATAATTAAAACAATCATAGAAAAAATATACTAGGCCGGGCGCAGTGGCTCAAGCCTGTAATCCCAGCACTTTGGGAGGCCGAGACGGGCGGATCACGAGGTCAGGAGATCCAGACCATCCTGGCTAACACAGTGAAACCCCGTCTCTACTAAAAAATACAAAAAACTAGCCGGACGAGGTGGCGGGCGCCTGTAGTCCCAGCTACTCGGGAGGCTGAGGCAGGAGAATAGCGTAAACCCGGGAGACGGAGCTTGCAGTGAGCTGGGATCTGGTCACTGCACTCCAGCCCGGGCGACAGAGCGAGACTCCATTTCAAAAGAAAAAAAAAAAAAAAGAAAAAATATACTAAATATAAATAGCATGCTGTTATTTAAAGATATAAACACTTAATTTCCTAGGACTCATGAACTATAACCTCCTCAACTTCATATTTTTCTAAGGACTCAAAAGTTTATAGCTTGTTTCCATGTTTTTTCAGTTTCCCACACAAGGTGCACAAGTGAGTATGAGTACAGACATACACATACACCTACACATGTGCACATAGTCCTTTGAAAACATGATCAAATAACTAATACTCCTATTACATTTTAATGAGACTGCTAGACACTTCTGAAATAAATGAAATATGGAGTAGGTCTGACATTTTAGAATATGTATTAAATAACAACTTCATAGGATAGAAAAATGGATCTTATTTGCCTTGTCTCTAGGAAATTTATCACAAATAATTACTGGAGGTTTTTGCAAATACAATAATTATCTCTTTTTGTTTCTTACATATACTAGTTGAATACAAAAATATGCAATTTTTCAGATATATAATTTCAGTATGATTTATAAATCTCTTTTTCTCAACTTTCTTTTTTCTGGGCTCTAATATTTTCTGCATTTTTAGTGAGCAAAATTCTGATCACTCAACCCAAGTTAGGTGACAGTAGCCATAAGCTAGGTTTTCTGTCAGGGTATTTTTCCAAAGTAGCTAGAAATGAAATCTAAAGTTGAGGATAAAACTATGTCAGGCTAGACCATACTGAAGACAATAAACTCAGTTTGATACAGAGCTATGGAATTCAAGTAGATTATAACATGTAGATTAGAGTCACACATTCAGTCAACGTGAACAAGCATGCAATGTAATGCTTATTCTACTCACCATTTTAGTTTGTGCTTTGTTATCAACTCCTCTGAGAAATCTTACCAAACACTTCCTAGACTACCTTGATTTATACTCTTACTTTCTGTTATATGTGCTGTGTTTTGGTTGTTTGTCCTCTCCAAATCTTATGTTGAAATTCAGTCTCTAGTGTAGCAGTGGAAAGTGGAGCCTGGTGGGAGGTGTTTGGGTCCTTGGGGCAGATCCCTCATAAATAGATGAATGCTGTCCTTCAGCGGGGAGTTTTCACCCAGTTAGTTTGACACCCCACCCCCTCAAGTGTAATCTTTGCACGCAGTGCTGCCTCTTTTTCCACTTTCCACCATCAATTGTAGCAACCCCGAGGTCCTTAACAGATGGAGATGCACGGTTTATAACTTTACAGCACCAGAATTGTGAACCTTATAAACCTGTTTTCTTTGTAAACTACCCAATCTCAGGTATTCTGTTACAGAAACACTAAATGGAGTAAGACGTTGTGCTGGCTTCCTACATCTCTTCTATCACAACCTTTATCATATTATATATATATATTTTAATATTTTCTTTTAAATATTATCTCTGTGAGGTGTGGCCAATGCATTTTCCAAGGATAGATTAGTGTTTGCCACCTAGTCACTTTCGTAGGCACTGTGGAAACAAAATCCAGTAAAACTTTCTCTTAAGGATGTGACAGAAAGGTGTGTATGAGTATTTGTGTGTTTTTAAAAACACTCGAGTGTGTTATCATAATAACTCTTGGAAAATTTAGTTCAATTGAGTATAGTTGTGAAGTGAACTATGGTTGATTGTCTGCAAAGATGGATGCCAACAATTCCCCTCATCCCTTTAACTCTTCTCCTAAAAAGTTGAATCTATTCCTCCACCACTTTGATCTGGTCTTATAATGTGTGACTGACAGAATGAGACAGACTTGATTTAGTGCAAGTTCTAGGCGTAGCCTGGAAGAATCCTGGAGGCTTCTACTATTTTTCTTTGCCTGAATCACCAAAGAATCTCTGCATGGAGAGAGAAGTCTGGCCACTCTGAGGCATTTACCTCACCCGAGCCAAGGTGCCAATGAAGGGAGTAAAGACATGTTGGATCCTTTAGCTGTAGTCAAACTTCCCCAAGCAACATTGGGGAATTGACCAGAGACAATTTTTCCCCTTTGAGCCTGGCTCAATATGCTATCATAAGTAAGTAAGTAGTTATTATTTTTATCTCTAAGCTCTGTAGCGGTTTCTTACACAGCAATAGATTTCTGAACCAGAAACTTATAGAAAGGAGGGATTAGTTCCGTGGGGAGGTGTAAATGTAGAGAAAAGAAGGCAGGATTAAGAGAAGTGTAGAAGATAAAATCAACAATGAGGACAAAAATGACAAAAATGGGAAAATCTAATAGCTTACTGATTTCACATGATCAAATGAATGGTAATTGCATTAGCTGAGATGTAAAAGAATTGTTTAAAAGCATTTAATTATCAACAATATACTTTCCAAACAAGTTTGTTAAAATATACTTCATTTAAAATGAATTTCATTCATTTAAATTGTACAATATCGTTTTCTACTACATTCACAGAGTTGTGCAACTATTGCCATAATCAAAGTTAATAACATTTTCATCACCTCCAGAAGAAACCCTATACCATGTGTAATCAATCACCTTCTAATCTCACACATCAAATCTTATGCAGCCAATAATCTGTTTCTATCAATTTTCCCATTCTGAGCATTTCATATAAATGAATTTATACAATATGTGCTTTTCTGCAAGTGGTTCCTTTCATTAGCCTAGTATTTATGAGGCTGATATATGTTGTAGCATGAATTAGTACTACATTCATTTTCATTGCTGAATAATATATGATTGTTTGGATGTGCTACATTTTATTTGTCCATCTATCAGGTGGTAGATCATTCGGTTGAGTTTTTTAGCTGTTATGAGTAATGCTGCTAGGAACACTGTTGTGTATGTCTTCATGGGTATATACGTTTCTCTTGGGTATATACCTAGGAGTAGAATTGCTGAGTTATATGTTAACTCTATGTGTAAACCTTTGAAGAACTGATACGCCATTTTTCATTGCAACCAAAAATATATATAAGTGAAAGTTCCAGTTTGTTCACAGTATCAACAGCACTTTTTATTGTCTCTCTTTTGATTACAGTTGTGCTAGTGATATGAAGAGTTATCTGACTGTGGTTTTATTTGCAAACCCCTAATAACTTATGATGCTGAGCATCCTACCATATGTCTATTGGACACTTGTTTATTTCTTTGGAAAATGTCAATACACATTCTTTACCCATTTTGAAATTGGGCATCTATCTTCCTGTTGTTGGTATGTGCATGTGGATACTTTCATGAAAGGCCATAACTCTAAATAATTAATAAGTGGATTATCAATGCTTAATTGTCCAGTTGAAATTCTTTTACTTTTGGATTAATTTCATCTTGTAATAGATACCCATTTTTTCTTTCATCTTAGAAACCTCATAAAATTTTACTATTGTCACTATTTAATTAGAACATTTGGAACATTTGAATGGAATAACATTCACCAATCTTGAAATGCCACAAACAAATTCAGAAAAAGTCAATTAGACATTTACATGCTAGATATGTAAACACCGGATTCAAAGACTTGATGCAACTCTTGTATACAAAAGAAAAACAAAGGAACAACATCAAATTTTTCATGAAAATTTTACATCATTTTATCAGCTATTTTGTAATCTATTTCTGCAAAGTAATTATAATATTAGTATCCAATTATAAGTGAGATATTGAAAACACATTTTGCGGTATTTCTATTTAAACAAAAATGCATCTCAATTAAGACATATTATATTCAATACATACATGACAGATATCATGGTACAGAGGGATTGACTCATATGGTAAATAATGCATTTTTAATATAAAAAGGTGCTCTGGATCACCAAAATTATGGACTCTATTGGTAACAAATAATACAATGGCACCTTTTCAACAAAAAGATAAAATATGTTAATATTGCTGTCTGCATTTCACACATGGCTGATGTGTTTTGAACATTCTTGTTTACCAAGTCATTTCAATACCTATCGTACAGCAACAACATGATATCCGTGCTATTTATACTACAACCATTTTACAGATTAAAAACATAAAAACATGAGATTAAGTAATTTGTTCAACATACTGTTTTTAACTACTAGAAACCAAATTCAAACCCAGGACACAGAGCTTCAAAGCCTTCACTGTTTATCCCTGTGCGATACTGCATATTTCTCATAGAATCAGGTCAGAGCTATCTGTTAATTTCTTTCTTTGTACTGCCTTTCTCGGGGCATTGTCCAGATATAAGCTTTTTACATGTCGCCATCATTGATATATGTGTTTTTATTTCTATATTGTTTTCTGACTCATTTCAATACACCAGATGCTTCTGCATGTATTGAATGGAGGTACTAAAAGATTGGTGTAAACTGGAGAATTTGTTGCCTCTCCAGGTGACTCCACTACACAGCCACAGTTGAGACATAATGGTCTAGAAGAGAGGATAATATTGCTATGCAAAATGAGGTAAAACACAAACCTCTGAAACGGTAATAACTTTGAAATTTACAATCTGAAAAGTGCTATTGTTTCATAAACAACTGAAATATACCATAAATAAACGTAAGTACTAGACTGTTATCACCGGGTATTAACTCACCTGAATTGCATGAAACAGTAAAATTTCAGGTGAAAAATTCTAAGATACATGATATTTTCTTTTATTTATTTATTTATTTATTTATTCATTTATTTATTTTGAGACAGTCTCGCTCTGTCACCCAGGCCGGAGTGCAGTGGTGTGATTTTGACTGATTGCAACATCCGCCTCCCAGGTTCAAGCGTTTCTACTGCCTCAGCCTCCCAAGTTTCTGGGATTACGTGCGTGCAACATGACACCTGGCTAATTTTTGTGTTTTTAGTAGGACAGGGTTTCACCATGTTGGCCAGGCTGATCTCAAACTCCTTACCTCAAGTGATCCACCTGCCTCAGCCTCCCAAAGTGCTGTGATTACAGGTATGAGCCACCGCACCCAGCATTTTTCTTTTGAGTGTTTCAGACCTCTCTCTGATGACTGATCCCTTTGATGTCTGGACTTCTGCCCCACTTATAGGAGAGAGCGTCTTTTTTATTAATGCCAGCACCCAAATCAGTAGTCTGAAGATGTGTCAGATGTAATAGATCAAAGCAAAGAGAAGATCATCAGGCTTCATCACTAATGAAACACTGAGTATTAGAATGAGTACTGAGGGTTAAATATTAAACCAATGTTTTTAAATTTTCAGGTATTAAGACTCTGCTCATTCCTTTTTAAAAATTTATTCTTTGGAAGTATATCCTTACTAATAATGGCCGGGGTTGAGACATTTCCCAGGTTAATAGTCTCTTCCTGGGCTCAAAGGATTAAGTGACCTTAAAAATTATAATTTAGGCCAGGCGCGGTGGCTCACGCCTATAATCCCAGCACTTTGGGAGGCCGAGACGGGCAGATCACGAGGTCAGGAGATCGAGACCATCCTGGCTCACACGATGAAACCCCATCTCTACTAAAAATACAAAAAATTAGCCGGGTGCGGTGGCGGGCGCCTGTAGTCCCAGCTACTCGGGAGGCTGAGGCAGGAGAATGGCGTGAACCCAGGGGGCGGAGCTTGCAGTGAGTGGAGATCGCGCCACTGCACTCCAGACTGGGCGACAGAGTGAGACTCCGTCTCCAAAAAAAAAAAATATATATATATAATTTAATGGATTGACTAGTAGGCGAGAGTGTTCTGTCAGGTAAGGGAAACCATTCATCTCTTCTAAAATATAAGCAGGTATGCAGTATTCTACTGTATCTATGTATGAGGCAATCCTTGAAAACAATCTCAGTTAGTGTAATAACCTGTTTTTCTACCATGTACTCACCCTTTTCCCTAAAGCAGAGTTCTATTTGGATAAACATATTTTAAAAACCACTGTTTGAAAAAGTCAGAGGACACTGTATTATTTCAGTCCAAATATTTTATCATAAAACTTTGCTGACATTGCAAAGTAAGTATACTTGTGCTGAAGACAATAAGGATGTTATTAGGTTTGTGGACAACTCATGGCTCAATCCTCTAGATTCTACTTACAGTGACAGCCTTGGGGAAGGAAGATCAGGGAGCTACTTGGCTTACTAGAGAGAGAATGATCCCCTTCTCTGTCCAGCACTGTAGATGGACAGAGAAAAAAATAGATATCAAAAATTCATAATGCCAATTTTCCATGATTATTATTTTTTCTTTTTAAAATTAATATTATAATTAAATCATAATTATATACATTTATGGCATATAATGTGATATTTTCATATATGTATACAATGTGAAATGATTTTAATCTAATTAACATATCCATAATTTCATCTAGTTATTTTTTTCTGGTAAGACATTAAGGAATCTAAAAATGTAGAACTCATGTAAGTAGAGAGTAGAATGATGACTGTCAGGGGTTGGGTGTGGGAGAAGAGGGAATGGGGGAATGTGGTCAAAGGGTGCAAGTATCAGTTAGACAGGAAGAATACATTTTTGAGATCAATTCTACAACATGGAGAATATTGCTCATAAAAATATACCATATATTATTCTTTGTATATCTAGAGATTATTATGTAGTTGTGTGATACTGTGTGAAGGGACTTCAAAAACTTCATAGAATTGAATTTGAAAATACAAACTTTATTTCTCAATATAAGCTGCATCAAGTTCAAGACACTTGTCAATGATGATACCAGGCATTCAGTCCATTGCTAAAGAACTTAGGGTTCTGGGAATTAAACCAAGTCAATGCAATCTTTCTAACGTTGTTAATTAAAGAAAAATGGGTTCCGTTTAACAATTGTTTTAAGATTAGGAAACAAACATAAGTCACAAGGAGCCAAATCAAGACTATAAGCTGGATGTCTAATGATTTCTTATCAAAACTCTCACAAAACTGCATTTGTTTGATGACAGAAATAAGCAAAAGCACTATAGTGGTGGAGAAAGACTCAGTGGTGAAGCATTCCTGGGTGTTTTTCTGCCAAAGCTTGGGCTAACTTTCTCAGCACACCCTCATAATAATCAGATGTTAACATTATTTGGCCCCCCAGCTATTCAACACCAAAATGCCTGGAGCATCTCAAAGAACGGTTGCCATGCCCTGTGCTCTTGGCTGGTCTGCTTTTGCTTTGATTGGACCACTTTCGCCCCTGGGTAGCCATTGCTTCGCCTGTGCGTTGCTTTCAGGGTCCTGCTGGTAGAGTCACATTTCACCTCCTGTTATAATTCTTTGAAGACATGTGTTAGGACACAAGGAAGGGAATAATAGACACAGAGTCCTTGAGGGCGGAGGGTGGGAAAAGGGTGAGGACAAAAAACCACCTATCTGGTACCATGCTTTTTACCCAGGTGACAAAATAATCTGTACACCAAACCCCCGCAACACGAAATTTACCCGTGTAACAAACCTGCACATGTACCCCTCGAACCTAAAATTGACTTGGAAATTTGAAAAAAAAAAAAAAAAAAAAAAGCTTCAGGATCTTGATTTCACTTACGTCAAATTTTCACTAAAAGCTCTGCTCTCATCTGAAGCTAATCTGGAACCAATGGTTTTGGGACCCATTGAGTGGGAAGTGTGCTCCACTTTAATTTTTGTAGTCAGAATTGTGTAAGCTGAACCAATTCAGATGTCTACAGTGTTGGCCATTGTTTCTGCTATTAATTGTCAACCCTCTTCAATTGGGGCACAAACAAGATTAACTTTTTCTTTGCAAATCGATGTCAATGGTCTGTCATTTCAGGCTTTATCTTTAAAATTGTCTTGTTCCTTATTAGAACAAGTTATCCATGTAATAAAACTGCTGATTTATTTGCTGCATCAGCCTCATAAACTTTTCATAGAGCATCAATAATTTTAACACTCTTTCACCCATGCCTGCCCATGAATTTGATATTTGTTCTTGTGTCAATGTTAGCAGAATTCATGTTGGTTTTATAGGGCTCTTTCCAAACTTATATCTTATCCTTCTTAATGCCTCAAACTAGATCCTTCAGACATGTTTTAACAAGTCAGTATAAGTTTATAATGGTGCAAAAATATTAAAATCCACACATAGTTGTTATGATAATATGTATTTACCATGAACTTTTTGAAGATTCTTCCTTTGTGTTTATATATATGTACAAATGTGAGAAGAAACTTTCTAGGGCCAGAAGATAAACCACAGCAGAGAAATAGGTCGAAAAATTTAAAATTCCTGGAACTTAAGCAAGGCTGGAATATTTTACCGAGGGAAGAAAATGCTCTCTATCAGCCAGGGTAGAAAGATCTTGAAATCTTCAAAACATTAGGTGGAATCCTCAGAGATCACCTATGTTAGTAGGTCAGCACTAAAGGTCACTCTGGACCAGCCAAAAGAAAGCTTAAAAGCAGATTTCAAAAGGGGCCAAATGGTTAAAAGTAATTTATTTGTGCGTCCAAACAAAATACAAATTTATTTCTTAAAAAACGCAACAATACTTAACATCCATCAATGAATACAATACACACAATTAAAAGAGATGGCATCCAATAAATGATCAGATATGCAAAGTAGCAGGAGAATGTGCCCATATCCAGAACAAAATAACAACCAACAGAAAAGACACTGGAATAACAGAGATGATAGAACTAGTAGATAGGAACTTTAAAAACAGTCATTATGAAGATACTTCATATGTTTAAGACTATAGAAAAAAATTAAGCACACTGAAGAAAGAAAGTAAAGACATTAAATAATAAAACAGGACTTTAAGATATAAAAATACGGTATCTAAAATGGAAAATATGCTGGATGAGATTAGTAGCAAGTTGCACATTGCAGAAGAAAATATTAAGCACACTTGAAGACAGAAATAGTAACTATTAGAAATGAATCATAGAGAGACAAATGACCTAAAATAAATGAACATAACATCAGTGAGTTTTGGGACAGTACCTAACAATCTAAGCTGTGAAATCGTAGTCTGAGAATGAATGAAGAGGTGAAGATAAGGTAAGACAATAAAAACAGTTAAAGAAATAGTAGTGGCGACTTTTCAAAATTTGATAGCAAATATAAACCAACATATCCAAGAAGCTCCATAAAACATGAGTACAATTAAATTAAAGAAAATCATGCTAAGGCACATTAAAATCAAATTGCTAAAATCAGTGATTTTTTTTAAAAAGGGAGTAAAAGCAGCCAGCAATGGAAAGAATAATTACATAGAAAGGAACAAGATTCAAGTTAGAGCAGTATTTAAGTCGGAAATGATGAAAGCCAGAAGAAAATAGAGTACTAAAAGGCACTGGGGTGGGGAGTGGGGGTGGAAATTATCAACCTAAAGACAAATAGGTTAAAAGTAAAGATGGATGGAAAAGCGATAGTATGCCAATGCTACTGAAATGAGCAGTAGACTGGCTATGTTGATATCAGAGAAAGTGCATTTTAGAACTTGAGATAAATTTTCATAATAAAAAGGCATGAGTTTATTGAGAGGACATAGCAACATTAAATGTGAAAGAATAAATGTTTTTTCTAAGATTGAAAACAGGACAAATATGTTCACGCTCACTAGTTTTGTGCAATATTTTTCTGTAGATTCAACTCAGCACAATAAGGTAATAAAAAAAGTATACATTAGGGAAAATGTGGCATAAAAGTGAATTTATTTGCAGATGACATGGCTATGTTTCCAGAAAATCTGAAGGTGTCATCTAATAAATGAGTTTAGTAATGTTGCAGAATACAAGGTCAATATACAAAAATCTGTTATGCTGCTACATATAACAACAAACAAACAGTTGGAAATTGAAATTAAAATGAAAACAATGCCTTTTTCAATAGTATAAAGATATTTTTGAGTAAAACTTACGGCATGCTAACTAAACAGTAATTCCCAAATAGATATCAATCCTATAAAATTCAAACATTAAACTAAAGGTAACTACTTGAAGTCACTTGGAGAAAACAAAAGGGGTCAGATTCCAGTGGGATGAGGGATGTGGGAGTAAAGTATTTCCCCAGCTGCACAGATTTAGGCCTGAGGATAAGTGCCAGTCACAGGCCCTGCCCAGAAATGTAGGAGGCATCAGTGTAAAAAGGCACAATCTTTTGGATGAGAAGAATTAGAAACCTAAAGCCGGGGGAACCATTAATAAAATGAATGGAGGAATCTTAAAAAGCAAAGAGCCAATGAAAATTCTTCCATTCTGTCTACTGACATTTATGACTAATTTTTGAACCATGTGTTTGCAGAATAGACTTAAGGAAATTCTGCTAAATAACACATATCAAACATGAGAGTCGCTGCCTATGCTATAAGGTTTGCATTTTAAATGCAGCAAGAAAATTACCTGCTAACAAAATATACATCAGAGAAAAAAAAAAACTAACAGCATTCAAAATATTTACAATATAACTTGTACATTGTCAAGCATAAAATCAAAATTAATCAAAACACAAAGCATTAGAAAAACCTCAGGGGGAAATAAAATCAAGTGACTCTGACGCTGAGATGAACCAAACGTAAAACCTACTGGAGATGAATTTTCAAATGGCTGTTAAAATTACCTTTAAAAAAGGAAAGCAAAATATGTTTTCAATGTAATAAAAGTTAGAAAATATCAGCATATAAATAGAAAAAGAGACAAAATAGAAATTCTAGAATTGGAAAACACTGTGGCTAAAATTCAAACAATATTAATGTAATGGATTTTTCATTTGACTGGAAATGATGGAAAAAAGATTAAATAAACTTGATGTTGTCAACAAGAAATGTTCCAAGATAAAGAATAGACAAAAAAAAGACTGAAAAATAAAATAAAATAAAAGAACAAAGCCTCAAATACCAATTATATAATTTCAAATGGCCCTACATACATATATGTGAAACCCCAAAGCAGCAGTTAGGAAGAATTGGATATAAAAGTTATTTTTAAAAAATAGAAAAAAATTCTATATTTTAGCGAAGACATTTTAAGAGTCACTTACAGATAGAATACATGGATACTAAGAAAAATAAATATGAATAATCATACAACATGCAAATAAAAATTTATTTAATCACACAAAATAAAAATGTCACATTATAGTTAAGTTTTTGAGGGTAAAATATGAAGAGCAACTGTTGAAAGCAACAAGAGAAAAAATATGTATGAAACAGAAAAGAATGACAATATGTTTATATGCTGGCATCTCGGTAAAAACCATGAAAATTAAAAGAGAATGTAACTGCACATTAAAAGGGCTAAAGGATGAAAATATAAACTATGAATTCAGAATTCTACATCTAGTAGAAATATTCTTTAGAACTGAGTAAAACAGATTACACAAAATAAAATGAAATGAATTTCTACTAAGTGGACATGCATTATAAAAAATTGTAGGCCGGGCGCGGTTGCTCAAGCCTGTAATCCCAGCACTTTGGGAGGCCGAGGCGGGCGGATCACGAGGTCAGGAGATCGAGACCATCCTGGCTAACACGGTGAAACCCCATGTCTACTAAAAAATAGAAAAAAACTAGCCGGGCGAGGTGGCGGGCGCCTGTAGTCCCAGCTCCTCGGGAGGCTGAGGCAGGAGAATGGCGTGAAAGCTTGCGGTGAGCCGAGATCCGGCCACTGCACTCCAGCCTGGGCGACAGAGCGGGACTCCGTCTCAAAAAAAAAAAAAAAAAAAAAAAAAAAAAAAAGTAAAGAAAATTCTTTAGCTTTAAGGATTAGTGTATCAGGTGAAATCTCAGGCCATATAAAGAAAAAAGAGTATCAAAAATGGTAAATATCTTTGTAAATGCAAATAGTTATTTTTTCTTTATACTTTGTTTTTATATTAATTTCTTCGTAAGCTTTCTAACTGCTTGAAGCAAAAATGATAACATTATTCTGAAGGATTTAAAAGACATGTCCATATAACACACAGAGAAACTATACAGGGAGGATATGTATTAGTCAGCGTTCTCTAGAGGGACAGAACTAATGGAATATATATATATACACACACACAGACATACACATATTCTTTTATGTATAAATATATATGAGTGTATATATACTTACTATATTTAAGTTTGAGACCAGCTTGCAATTTTTTTTTTTTTTTTTGAGACGAAGTTTCCCTCTGTCACCCAGGCTGGAGTGCAGTGATGCAATCTCAGTCTTATATATATGTAAGTATATATACACACACATTTTTTATATATATTTATTTATTTATTTATATATTTATATATATTTTATTTATTTTTAAGTTTATTAAGTATTAACTCACATGATCAAAAAGTTTCACAATAGGCCATCTGTAGGCTGAGGAGCAAGGAGAGCCAGTCTAAGTTTCAAAATCTGAAGAACTTGGAGTTCGATGTTTGACGGCAGGAAGCATCCAGCAGGGAGAAAGATGTAGGCTGGGAGGCTAGGCCAGTCTCTCTTTTCATACTTTTCTGCCTGCTTATATTCTAGCCCTGCTTGCAGCTGATTAGATGGTGCTCACCCAGATTAAGGGTGGGTCTGCCTCTCCCAGTCCACTGACTCCAATGTTAATCTCCTTTGGCAACACCCTCAGAGACACACCCAGGATCAATACTTTGTATCCTTCAATCCAATCAAGTTGACACTCAGTATTAACCATCACAGGATACAAACCTAAATGAATCAGTACAATACTAATTCTAAGGAGACAGTGGAAAATTAATAACATATTGTAATCTTTGCGATAACCACTAAAATGATGGCTAGAAAATCAAATTGGGTTGGATTCTGGGAAAGAAAGTTAAACATTTAAAAGCCAATTAATGCAGTTTGCCATATTAAGAGAATAAAGAAGCAAAAGTGGATGATCATTTCCATAAGTGTAGGAAATCTTTGAAAAAAATGTATCACCCATTTAGGCTTAAAAAAAAGAAAATAAATACTATCAACAAAGTAGGGATAGGATAGATACTTCTTGTCCTGATAAAGGGCAAATGTGTACATTAATACACTTATTTTTTAAAGGCTGAAGGATTTCTCCCTGAGATTGGAGAACCATGATGTCCACTACCAGTGCTTCTATTTAACATTGTGTTGGAGATTCTAACTCTTGCAATAAAACAAGAAAAAGAAGTATAATGTATAAACATTTGAAAGAAATATTTCCTTGCATAAGATATGATTGTGTATGAATAGCAAGAAAAGGAATCTATAGAATATTTACTAATTGCATATAAAAAGTCAATATTAAATCAATTGACATTCTATATCCAAAATGAACAATTGGAAAAATAAATTTTAGAAAAATTAAAATAGCATTTAAAACACTTAAGAAACACTTTAAAAATAGATGTGCAAATATAAGGTGATGAATGTGTTAATTAGCTTGACAATGGAAATCATTTTCCAATGTATACAAATATCAAAACACATTGTACACCTTGAATATATGCAATATTATTGTCAATTTAAAATATAGATATACAAGACTTTTCACTTAAAAGTCCAAAATATTGCAACGGGAAATTAAACAAGTCCAAAATAAATTGAGAGTTATGTCTTGTTGAATTGCAGGACTAAATACTGATAATATAGCAATTCTTTCCAAATGTATCTATAGATTTGATGCAATCTTCCCCCTGTCCCAGGAAACTTAAGCAACCTTTCTTTAAAAAATTAGCAAGCTAGTGGCTGGGCACAGTGGCTCACACCTGTAATCCCAGCACTTTGGGAGGCCGAGGCAGGCAGATCACCTGAGGTCAGGAGTTCGAAAACAGTCTGGCGAACGTGGTGAAACCCCATCTCTACTAAAATTACAAAAGTTAGCCAGGCAGGGTGGTGGGTGCCTGTAATCCCAGCTACTTAGGGAGGCTGCAGCATGAGAATCTCCTGAACCCTGGAGGCAGGGGTTGCAGTGAGTTGAGATTGTACCACTGCACTCCAGCCTGGGCGACAGAGGGAGACTTCTTCTCAAAAAATAAATAATAAATTTAAAAATTGCAGGCTGGTTTCAAACTTAAATATAATGAAAACATATCTAAAATAGCAGAAACAATCTTTAAAAAAGAAGAACAGTGAGGATTTGTATTATTTGATTTCAAGATATGTTCTAATACTCTAATATTTCAAAGGTTTAAATCTAAGAGCTAAGACCAAAGCATTTCTAGAAGAAAATCTAGGAGTAAAGCTTGGTGACATTGTGTTCAATAATAGTTTGCTAAAATACACAAATATCATAAGGTAGAAAAGAAACAATTAGGCACATTACCAATTCTTTTTTTAAATTATCAAAATCAATACTAAAAAATTAAAAGGCAAACAGAAAACAGGGAGAAAATATTTTCAAAATATTTATCTGACAAAGGCTTATATCCAAATTATCTGAAGGACTTTAGCAATTTAAAATGAAGAAGTAAAAACTAACTAAATAATAAATAAATAAATAAATAAATAAATAAATAAATAAATAAATAATAGAAGAAGCAAAATATTTGAACATTTATTTCAACCAAAGAGAATATATAAATGAAAATATTCACATAAAATAGATGCTTAATATTATTCATTGTTATACACAAATTAAAACCAAAATGACATACCAATACACACCCACAGGAATTTCTATAATGAAAGACTGCCAATATCAAGTACTGGCAAGAATAAGTAGCAACTGAAACTGTCATGCAAGAATGGTACCATCCCTTCGAAAAACAGTTGGGCCATTTTGATAAGTATACCATCACTATACATCCCAGAAATATTACTTCTATGTTTATGCCAAAAGAATTAAAGATATATATATTAATATAGACATGTATTTGAATTTGCATATGAACCTTTTTTCATACAAGTGAAAAATTTGAATCAACCCAAACTTCTATTATGTAATGGATGGAGGTACAAACTGTGGTATACTCTAACTCTATCATACTACTCAGCAATAAAAATGAACAAAACTTATATGTCCAAGAAAGATGTCCCAGTTTGGGACATTTTAATAAAAACTTGAAAAATCACTAGAGGTTTGCTTGGCAAATAGACGGAAATACTTTCCTAGAGTGGCTAAGGAAGAAAATGGTATGGGTTGGGATGGATTTGGAAGCATGACAAAGGACAGTAATTTTGTTTTAAGTGCTATTAGGAAGTCATTGGAATGAGGGAAAATGACATTATTATATCAATCGAGAGAGAGTGAGACTATGGGGTTTGTGCCGTATATTTGAGAAGAAGAAAATAATATTTTAAATAGGATGGCTATGGAATATTAGTAAAAGAACAATCAACGAAGATTATTAAGTCTGGGGCTTGAGCAAAGGGAAGCATGCTGGTGCCATTGGGAAGGCTGGAAAATGAACATGTTTCGGGTGGAGGGAATCAAGATCTCTGGTTTAGACATGTTAACTGAGAGGTTCTGAAACACCTAAGTATGCAGTTTGACAAGTCAACTTGAGAAAAGGGAAAGTTTAAGGCTTGAGATATAATTTGTACGTCATAAACATTGAGACAGGGTTTGAAAGTCACAGGTCTTAATTAACTGACCTAGCAAGAGTACATATAGTAAGAGAAGGGAAAGAGATTATTCCTCTACCGAATTACTGAGACTGGATGGAACAGCTTGAAAGATTATGATACAATTAAAAAATGTTAGCATCATACAAGCTGGGAAAATAAAACAAAATCCAGAAGAAATTGGTCTTTAGTGTGAATGCTGTGAGAGCTTTCTGAGAACAGAGAAGCTATCATTAAATTTGGAAAGCTGGAATGATGAGTGATCTTGCCAGCAAACATTTCAGTAATGGAATAGAAGCCCAGTTACAGGATATTGAGAGAGAATGGGAGTAGGGAAGTGGAAACAATACCTGGAGATAATGACTCCGGTAAAATATGAAAGCACCTATGTTTCAAGAGGATTTCTGTTTTCCTCACTGATGGGAGGGATATCTGTGGGCCTTGGTAGTAGATTCCCTCTCCCTCAAAGCTCCCCAATTTGGAGTCCACAGATTGTATGCCAATCAGCCTGCCACTTACTTACCTGTGCCATCCCTGAAGAGCCTGTCCTCCTACCCCAGACACTAAGCGAGCTCTAGGGCCGTCACAGGTTTAGCTTGGTGTTCCTCAGAGGCCACTTCCTTAAATTCTTTGTGAGGGCCTAAGATCCTGTACAAGGCACAGATCCTCAGGAGCTACCTCTACAACTATGAAGCGCCACAGCTTCTTTAGTAAAAGCTTTCTGTGGAATTGTGGCTCCATTCCTGTCCTCGTACTTTGGAAATATTTTTAAGTTGTAATGTTATAAAAAAAGAGGGGACTTTTATTTCTTCCATCAACTCAGTGCTAGGGTCCTTTGTGCCAGATAGGTTCAATGGAAACCAAAGTCAAAATACTGAGTCCTCATTTCCCCACCCTATGTTAAATATCTCCCCCCCCCACTTTTTTTTTTAAATACCACAAAGTTGCTTAAATCTGACAACTACTCCAACATGCAAAATCCCATTGCCATAACAATCCCCTTTGTTCTTTTAGCCCTTCATCCCAATGTCTTAATCCTACTGTTCCTCTGGACATCTTTTGCTCCTTTCTGATAGTCAGTGGAATGGTGATCTGCATTTCACCTAGCCAGATTCTCCTGTTTTCAATCAATCCAACTCATGTCCTGTACAGAGAGTAGCACTGAAAGCTGCAGCCATCAATTTCCACCCCTGTCATTCAGAAGCAAAGAGTGGGCTTGTGGGAAATACTCCCTAAGCGTCTTCTACCATCATCCAAGCCGTACATCCTAGGATCACAGTGGTTATCCTCAGTAGTGCCCAAGAGTCTATATATACAAAATCTCATTTTCTGTCATACAACCTAGTGAGGAAAATGTTACCATTCTCATTTATAGATAAGAGAATTGACTAAATGATTTTATCTAATAAGACCCAAGTTAACAAGCTCGTAAGTGGTAGGACAAGAGTTGAAATTCGTGTTCATCTCACTACATACATGTCGACGTTCCACTACTGAAATACTACTTTTCAGAAATATGTCACCAGAATGTTACTTTATGTAGATATCTTAGTCAATTGTTCCTTCCACCTTTCTGGCTCTTGGCATTTGCTGTTGTTTCTCTCACTTCTGTACATTTCTCAACACTCAGTTCAGGCAAATTTTCTCCTCAAAATCTTTTCTGACACCCATCCCCTAGGCTGCAACTCATATGTGTTCCCACAACAGCATATCTATTCTTACTGAGATGTACAGTATTTGTCTGTCTTCCATAACAGTACAGCAGCATATATTTATGAATGAATGGATGAATACCTAAACAAAAGAATATATGTGTGGATCTGTCTTTAAAAATCTCAGCATGGATCATGCATATCAATTTTGGAGCCTCCACACATTTGGCAAAGGCATACCCTACTAAAGATCCCTAATAGAGGCATTTTTCTCTAACCCTGAACCGGAGGTAGCAGCTGTCCTCTAGCCTGGGATTATTTTTGCATTACACTGTGCCTGTCAAACGGGAGCGAGTGGAATTTTCCTCCTAGTGTTTTTCACCTGCAACCCCTCCTCTGAGCTGTGCCATTTCCGCCTGTTTGGTCCCATCCCTACCTCTCCGCTAGCAATTGAGAAATCTTTCTGTCTCTTAAAATGAGTACTGTCAATTTTCCCAGATGCCATTTGCTCCTTGTCTCAAGACCTCTGCTCTCTTATTAACCACTCTTTTCCTTTGATTCTTGAAGCTCCCTGGCTTCTTAATATCTGCCACTTTCCCCTTTTAAGGAAACATCTCAGCCCTGTCACTTGCACTAAGTACCAGCTCATGTTTAACCTTCTTTTCTTCAGGCCTTGAAACTCTCTGAGTGCCTCTCTCATAACAGTGCCTGTAATTGATTTCAGTCTGGGCCTGGCTCTGGTGAAGCTGGGCCAGTCCAGACTAGAAAACAACTGTCCTGAGGTGGATAGTAAGGCATCTTCCTGTCGTAATTTACTCCTGACTTGAGGCAAAAGGGCACTTTTATAGTTAAAGAAGTTACAGTTCTGAGCTCTTTGCACTTTGCTTTTGCCAAATCACTCACTAATTGGCAAGTAGTAATAGGGTCAAAAATGTCCTGCAATGTGCAGAAACCTAGGCTTGCGTTTCAGACAGTTGTGGAACTTTGACCCTACCCTATGGTTTTTGCTATTACTCTGAGAAACATGGCTTCTGTTTATTCACTTTTTTTTTTTTTTTTTTTTTTGAGACGGAGTCTCACTCTGTCGCCCAGGCTGGAGTGCGGTGGCCGGATCTCAGCTCACTGCAAGCTCCACCTCCCGGGTTTACGCCGATTCTCCTGCCTCAGCCTCCGGAGTAGCTGGGACTACAGGCGCCCGCCACCTCGCCCGGCTAGTTTTTTGTATTTTTTTTTTTTAGTAGAGACGGGGTTTCACCATGTTAGCCAGGATGGTCTCGATCTCCTGACCTCGTGATCCGCCCGTCTTGGCCTCCCAAAGTGCTGGGATTACAGGCTTGAGCCACCGTGCCCGGCCTGAGAAACATGGCTTCTGTTAGTATACTGTAAGCATTTCTGTTTTAAGAGTATCACATTATTCAAAGATCATCTATAATCAAGTAAGATAGTACAGTCTTGGATTGTTTCTAGATTTGTAAACCTTACCTAGTTTTAAATGTCTCAGCGACTCTGTTGATGTGAACATCCAACACTTAATAATTGTAATCCCGTCTCATTGTCCTTGTTAAGTTTGCTCACCTACAACCTCTGCCTCCAGGGTTGAAGAGATTCTCCTGCCTCAGCCTCCCAAGTAACTGAGATTACAGGTGCCAGCCACCACACCCGGCTAATTTTTGTATATTTAGTAGAGAAGGGGTTCTACCATATTGGCCAGGCTGGTCTTGAACTCCTGAGCTCAGGTGATCCACCTGCCTCGGCCTTCCAAAGTGCTGGGATGACAGACATGAACCACGGCGCCCAGCCTCTGAACTGTATTTTTACCTGCAAATAACCCTTTCATAGTTTTGTAATGCACCATATCCAATCAAATGGACTGTCCTATGGTTTTGTCTGCTAAATATCTTTTTAAAATTTATCCACTTTTCTCTATGTTCACTTCCATTATTTCAGTTTTTGTCTTCTATTAGTGCAACCTCATCCTGATTGCTCTCCTAGATTCTAGGGTTTTTTCTTCCAATCTGTTTCTTTCATTGTACATAAAGAAATCCATCCATAATAATAATACAGTGTTGACTACTACAGCCTGTCTTTATCTCTCCATAAAGATAACTAGAGGCATAGATTTAATAAAAGGAACTTTATGGTGACCCATAAGAAGCCAGTCTATTCCTTTGAACCCAGTGTTTCTTGTCTGAATATGAGGGTCATTCCTGAACTGACCTTATCCTCCAGTTTTGACTGCTCATATCTTGAAAAATAAAACTCCTCATTATTCTAAGAATAAGGGACATAATTTTTTAATGTAGACAAAAGCACTTGTATGCTAGGCCATTGCCTCCTTCCATAGTAATTCTTACAATTTTGTTTTCAGATCTCTAGTTTTCCTGGAATTTAATTTATTGGAAAGCTCAATGTACTCTTCCACATCAGAGTGTTTCTACATCCTCATTCTGCCTGCAGTGCTATTTCCTTCTCAAATTGCCTCCTTCAAACCTCAGCTCTATTGTTAATATCTCAGAGTGAAATTCAGAGCTAGCAATGTTGCATCTCTTTGACCCTTATTCTGCCTTTAAATGTCTCTCTGATTGCAACCAAGAAAAATTCTGTGCATTTAAGGATTTTTGTAATTACTGTGGCATTGGGGTCACGTAAAATCCAGTGAAATCTTCCCATTTTGAGATCTATAATCTTAATATATCTGAAAAAAATATATATATATATATATCCCTTATGTCCTTTAAGGTAATATATTCACAGGTTCCAGTGATTAGAGAATAGACATCTTGACACAGGAAGACGTTATTCTATTCTGCTTGTCACATTCTTCTCTGTTTTCCTATAACACTTCATCTGAACTATTCTGTTTGTGTGAGACAGGGTCTTGCTCTGTTGTTCAGGCTAGCTTCAAACTCCTAGGCCCAAATGATTATTCTGCATCAGCCTCCTGAGTAGCTGGGACCACAGGCATGTGCCACTGAGCTCAGCTCATCTGAACTTATTTTTTTTTTTTTTACATTTAAATCTATCTATCTACCTACCTACTTACCTATCATCTATCTATATCAAAGCATATTTCTTCTCTGGTATATTAAACTGAAAACTATTTGAACACAAAATGTACATGTAATTTGCTTTTCTGTCTCTCCACCATCCCAATCATATCTGCATGGACTTAGAAAAAATATCTAATAAATAGCAGGCTTCATTTCACATTTACCAAAATATTAAATACATATGAAGGTCTTTTCTAACACCTGAAATAGAAAAATGTGCCTTTCCCTAAGGACATATTTTCCTAACAAGATATTAACAGATATATTTTGATAGGCATCATTGTTCCTATAGAACAAGACCAAAAAATAATTTTAAAAAATTTTTAAAAAACATCAATTTAAGTTTGGAAGGGTTTTTAAATGTCCTCAGGGAATGACTAAGAGTCTACTAAAATGACCCCTCTGCAGAAAAGTCAGAAATCTTGAAATACAAAAAGCAGCTACCTGAAGAATAAAGAGAAGTAGTTATAAGTCTGGCACAGAGTCCTCTTGTGAGTAGAAATATTTTCAGGACTAAGTTGTCTGTTTTTGTCTCTTCCATTTGGGAGACAGAATAAGTTACCACTCATAGTACCATGGGGTTTCCTCATGAAGAATGTATTCTTCAGGGAAGTTATGGAAGTTTTGAAAGAGATGAGAGCGTTTCAGAAGTAAATTAGCCAGAGAGGGATTCCCCAAATTCTGTCTTCCACATTCTTGACTGACATCAGATCGAGGCACATACGGAGCAGACACAGCTGCTCAGTTAAAGACAAAAGGTTGAACTGTGTTTGCCACCCAAGAAATAGTTAGTAGTCTGAGTTCAACCAAGCCGATTATTTATAAAACAAAAGAAGTGCACTCACAACAGAAAAATAACAGAATCTACATTTTTGATTTCCAGGATACAATCCAAAATTATCTGATATGTGAAGTAAAAGGAAAACATGAACCTCTCAAAATAAAAGATAAGAAACTGAGAGCAATCCAGATGGCCCAGCTGTTACAATTGGCAAACAAGGATGTTAAATCAGCTCTCATCCTTTCCTTAAATTATGTAAGGTGTACGTGCCCTGCAGAAACATCAACATAGGAAACTGAGGCAGAGAATATAAGATTGTTGTTGTTATTCAGGGTCCTTTGTAGTTCCATGTGAATTTTAGAATTATTTTCTTCTATTTCTGAAAAAAAAAATAGCACTGGGACTTTAATAGGGCTTGCCTTGAATCTGTAGGCCACCTTCGGTAGCTTAATACATTTTAAAGCGCTGAAACTCCTATCTCAACTAGTCCGTTCTGTTCACTGATCCCTAAATTCATCTTCCTTTAGGAAATCTAGATCCCTCTCTCAACAGAAACTACAGGTTTTCTCACCAGGATTAAGTGGGAAAGGTATAGGTATACTACTATATAAAGCTAATATTTGCTTTTAAAAAGATAAGTGAATAAAGAGTAATTTTCTTCATAGAAATAAGCATAATCTCAGACTTGAATAAAAGGAGTAGGAAGGAAGGTCTAGGGAATGCAAAATTTTATTCATAATAAAGCATGCATGCATAAAAACACTCAAATTATTAAATAAGATGAGAATTTCAGTGTCAGGGTTGAGATAATTTCACACACTGTTGGTGCTAAGATGGAGCTGGACATGCGACAGTAATGGAGAAGCCTGCTTTCAAGTATAGACTATAAAAGAAGCAATTCACAAAACAGCAACAATTATTTTCTGTTTTCTGTTATTTAGGTTCATATGTATATTTTTCTGTGCGATTTTACTTGACTATTGATGTACACTATTCCTGCATCTGTAATATTTCGCTTTTTCCTTTATGTAGCTCTTATTCCATTCAGTTTTATCCTTAATTATTTTCATGTCTACTTCTAACTGAATTACAGGTACCTTGGGGACAGGGGAGAATCAAATTTATATCTATATCTCTGTTTCCTCATATTGTATATAAAGGATATTTTCAACAGGCATCTGTTAAACACATGTTAACTTCCTATTGAGCACCCTAAAAAAAGGATCACATCTTCAAAACTTTGAATTATTCTCTTGTGAACAAAAATTTTTAAAATACGTATTTTGTTCCTGTGACAATCACAGACTTTTACCTCTTTTTGGTTTTAAACTTTGTTTGGTAGACACACTTTACAAAATTCCATTGTTAAATTCACGTGTTTAATGTTTGCTTATCCTCATAAATATTTATCTGACATAATAATGAAATAACAATATTCTATCAATTCTAGCAAGATCCTCCTTCATAAATGCCCAGGAGAGTTCCCATTTCTCATATCCATATGGTTAAGGTTTTCAAGATTAATTCATTATTCCCATATTGACAACAAATGTAACTGCATCATAAATATTAATTACAAGGATCAGTGTCATTCCTTTCACCCCATGCCTTATAATGTCATTACATTGTTTATGAAACTAATATTTCTCACCACCTTTTTCTCAGTGCTACAATATTAAAATGTAGAAACACTTTGATTTTCAACTTTTCAATAGATGTTCATTTTTGGAAGGCAACAGCTATCAGAATTTATTTTAGAATTTACAAAAACAAGTATGCATACAAACTCTTGTTTGCCCTTTACCTCTATTTTAATTTACATAGCAGTTGTTTAAATTAAGGTTTAGAATTTTGGGAGTATTAATTTACCAAGCTTTCCATCATATTGATTTTGATGTTCAGAGTTATCTTCAGAAGTCTGTGAAGAATGCTTACTGTGCAAGAATAAAGGGGCGTTTTATTAAACATAACTGGCAAAAAAAAAGATAAAGGGGCTTACACATAAAGTCCAATCACGATGTATCTTACATTGTTAAAAATAAAACGGACAGTTAAAAAATCAAATAAAGCACAGGAGCTAAAGTAAAGGTTCACTGTTAGGCACATCCCAATGAAGAGACGTGGCATGGTCAGTGGCTTCCATTCCACCATCTCCACTCTACTTCTTTCCCTCTCCAGGATGTTACACTCTGATTCTCAAATACTTTTGCAGGAAGCTGGTCTTAGAGGCAAAAGTACAGATTAGAAAAAAATGCTGCCGTGTATTTTCTAATATTTTCTCTGACTCCAGCCTGAAAAATAGATCCTTTTCATAGAACAGATTAAACCACCATGATCTGGAAGAGCTTACTATAAGTACTTAATATATTGCAATATTTGGTATCATCTTGCCTTCAGGTTATGAGAGGAAATGAAAGGAACAACAAATTTGTTTATTGTCAGTAAATATTGTTCAAAAAAAAAAAAAGCAAATATAATTGTCTTAATCTGCTCAGCCAAAGCTGACTATAAGATTGCGTTAGTTTGTAGATTTTGTCAACTGCATTTAACTAAGGGTAAGAAAACAGAAATCTAAAGAATTCTCATCGGCTGACTCTCTTTTCGGACTCAGCCTGCCTGCACCCAGGTGAAATAAACAGCCTTGTTGCTCACACAAAGCCTGTTTGGTTGTCTCTTCACACGGACACACGTGACATTTCGTGCCGAAGACCCGGGACAGAAGGACTCCTTCTGGAGACCAGTCCCGTGTCCTCGCCCTCACTCCGTGAGGAGATCCACCTACGATCTCGGGTCCTCAGACCAACCAGTCCAAAGAACATCTCATGAATTTCAAATCGGGTATGGGGTCTTTTCACTCTCTTCTCCAGCCTCTCTTGCTACCCTTCAATCTCCCTCTATCACTACCCTTCAATCTCCCAGTCCTTCCAGTTCCAATTCTTTTCCTCTCTAGTAGAGACAAAGGAGACACATTTTATCCATGGACCCAAAACTCTGGAGCCAGTCATGGACTCAACTTTCCCTTTAAACTTACCTCCTTCACTATGGGCAACCTTCCATCCTCCATTCCTCCTTCTTCTCCCTTAGCCTGTGTTCTCAAGAACTTAAAACCTCTTCAACTCACACCTGACCTAAAACTTAAATGCCTTATTTTCTTCTGCAATACCTCTTGGCCCCAATGCAAACTCAACAGTAGTTCCAAGTTGCCAGAGAATGATACTTTCGATTTGTCTGTCCTACAAGATTATCTCCCCACCTTAATCCACAAGTATGGGACACCTCTTCTCTCTCCTTGGTGACTGATCATGCACCCCTTACCATCCCATTAAAACCTAATCACCCTTACCCCGTTCAACACCAATATCCCATCCCACAGCACGCTTTAAAAGAAATGAAGCCTGTCATCACTCACCTGTTACAGCATGGCCTTTTAAAGTCTATAAACTCTCCTTACAATTCCCCCATTTTACCTGTCCTAAAACCAGACAAGCCTTACAGGTTAGTTCAGGATCTGTGCCTTATCAACCAAATTGTTTTGCTTATCCACCCCATGGTGCCAAGCCCATATACTCTCCTATCCTCAGTACCTCCCTCCACAACCCATTATTCTGTTCTAGATAAACCTAGCTGACCCCACAAATCCCAAATCCTTTCCCCATTCTCCTTTCCATTCCTTAAAAAACAGCCCAAAAATTTGCTCCCACACTAGCTCTCCCTAACTCATCCCAACCTTTTTCATTGCACACACCGAAGTGCAGGACTGTGTGATCGGAATTCTTACATAAGAGCCGGGACCATGCCCTGTAGCCTTTTTGTACAAACAACTTGACTTTACTGTTTTAGCCTAGCCCTCATGTTGGCATGTGGCAGCTGCTGCTGCTTTAATACTTTTAGGGGCCCTCAAAATCACAAACTATGCTCAACTCACTCTCTATAGTTCTCATAACTTGAAAAGTCTATTTTCTTCCTCACACCTGATGCATATACTTTCTGCCCCCCTCCACTGCCTCTTAGCAAGCCAAACTCATTGCCTTAACTCAAGTCCTCACTCTTACAAAAGGACTATAATATTTATACTGACTCTAAATATGCCTTCCATATCCTGCACCATCACACTGTTATATAGTCAAAAGGAGGATTTCCTCACTACCCAAGGGTCCTCCATCATTAATGCCTCTTTAATAAAAACTCTTCTCAAGGTCACTTTACTTCCAAAGGAAACTGCAGTCGTTCACTGCAAGGGCCATCAAAAGGCATCAGATCCCATCACTCTTCACTTAGGGCAATACTTACGCTGATAAGGTGGCTAATGAAGCAGCTAGCTTCCAATTTCTGTCCCTCACGGCCAGTTTTTCTCCTTCTTGTTGGTCACTCCCACCTACTCCCCCACTGAAACTTCCACCTATCAGTCTCTTCCCACACAAGACGAATGGTTCCTGGACCAAGGGAAATATCTCCTTCCAGCCTCACAGGCCCATTCTATTCTATCATCATTTCATAACCACTTCCATGTGGGTTACAAGTCGCTAGCCCATCTCTTAGAACATCCCATTTCCTTTCCATCATGGAAATCTATCCTCAAGGAAATCACTTCTCAAATGTTCCATCTGCTATTCCACTACTCCTCAGGGATTTCTCAGGCCCCCCCGCCCTTCCCTACACATCAAGCTTGAGGATTTGCCCCCACCCAGGACTGGCAAATTGACTTTACTCACTCACATGCCCCAAGTCAGGAAACTAAAATACTAAAATAGACACTTTCACTGGATGGGTAGAGGTCTTTCTCACAGGGTCTGAGAAGACTACTACGGTCATTTCTTCCCTTCTGTCACAAATAATTCCTCAGTTTGGCCTTCCCACCTCTATACAGTCTGATAACGGACCGGCCTTTATTAGTCAAATCACCCAAGCAATTTCTCAGGCTCTTGGTATTCAGTAAAACCTTCATACCCCTTACCATCCTCAATCTTCAGGAAAGGTAGACTAATGGTCTTTTAAAAACACACCTCATCAAGCCTAGCCTCCAACTTAAAAAAGAGGACTCTGTCAAGAATAGAGCCTGAAAACTCGCCAACTGAACAAGTAATTACACTGAACCCCATTGGGCACACTCTAATTGGATGTCCTGGGTCCTCCCAATTCTTAGTCGTTTGATACCTGTTTTTCTCCTTCTCTTAATTCGGACCTTATGTCTTCCTTTTAGTTTCTCAGTTCACACTAAACTGCATCCAGGCCATCGCCAATCATTGTATATGACAAATGCTCCTTTTAACAACCCCACAATATCACCCCTTACCACAAAATCTTCCTTCAGCTTAGTCTCTCCCACTCCAGGCTCCCACGTCGCCCCAATCCCGCTTGAAGCAGCCCTGAGAAACATCACCCATTATCTCTCCATACCACCCCCCAAAATTTTCGCCACCCCAACACTTTACCACTATTTCATTTTATTTTTCTTATTAACATAAGAAGACAGGAATGTCAGGCCTCTGAGCCCAAGCCTGCACGTATCCATCCAGATGGCCTGAAGCAAGTGAAGAATCAGAAAAGAAGTGAAAATGGCCTGTTCCTGCCTTAACTGATGACATTACCTTGTGAAATTCCTTCTCCTGACTCAGAAGCTCCCCCACTGAACACCTTGTGACCACCCCCACCGCCTGCCAGAGAACCACCCCCTTTGACTGTAATTTTCCACTACCTATTCAAATCCTATAAAATGGCCCCACCCCATCTCCCTTTGCTGACTCTCTTTTCAGACTCAGCCCACCTGCACCCAGGTGAAATAAACAGCCTTGTTGCTCACACACACACACACACACACACGCAAAATAATTCTCATCACCACTTTATAAAATTAACTTGAATACCACTCCCTCCCCCTTCCCTTTCCTGGTTTTCCGTAATAATCTATGCAAGATATAATACTTTTTAAATATTTTAGAAACTGGTTAATTCTTTTTATTCCATGTTTTTCCTTGTAATCATAATACATGACCACAATATTTACATGAATGCTGCATTAGTTTTCTATTGTCGTACAACAAATTGTTCTAAAATTTTGTGGCATAATATAACAATAAACATACATTATCTCTTATATTCCCTGTGGGTCAGAAATTAGGGAGTAACTTGGTTGTGTGGTTTTGGCTTGAGGGCTCTCATCAATTTCAATCAGATGTCAACTGGGGCTGCAGTCATTTGAAGGCTTGACAGGACTGGAGGATCCAGTTCCAAAGGGCTCTCTCATATGACTGGCAAGTTCCTTCCTGCATTTGTTAGGAGATATCAGTTTCTCACCACAGACCTCTCTAGGGAGCTGCTGGATTGTTTACATGGCCAGTGGCTAACTTAAGTTAGGCAAAATAAATTATTAAAAAAAGGCAATACCTCAAAAATCACACACTATCACTTCTTCAGTGTTCACTTGGTCATGCAGATTGGCCATGATTCACTATGGGAGGCGTATTAGTCTTTTTAAATGCTTGTCTTCTTCTGAGCCCTCCAAACAGTTCTAACCTCTGCCTGTTACCCAGTTCCAAAGTCACTTCCACATTTTCAGGCATCTTTTCAGCAGCACTCCACTCTACTGATACAAATTTATGGTATTAGTTTCTTTTCATGCTGCTGATGAAGACATACCTGAGACTGGGCAATTTACAAAAGAAAGAGGTTTAATTGGACTTACAGTTCTACGTGACTGGGAAGGCCTCATCATCATGGCAGATGGCAAGGAGAGCAAGTGACATATTATGTGGTTGGCAGCAGGCCAAAAAAGGAGCACTTGTTCAGGGAAACTCCCTTTCTATAACCATCAGGTATTATGAGACTTGTTCACTATTATGAGAACAGCATGGGAAAGACCTGCCCCCATGATTCAATTACCTCCAACTAGGTCCCTCCCACAACATGTGGGAATTCAAGATGAGATTTCAGTGGGGACATAGCCAAACCATATCAGGAAGAAAGTGCACAAGGCTTGTAAATACCAGAAATCAAGAATCATCAGGATCCATCGTCATGGCTGATTATCTACTACAAATAATTTTTCCAATTTTCTGGCCGTCTTCAGTGGATTTCTTGACTTCAACTTAGTACCCACCCACAGGTTACACTCTAAAAACCTGAAAAAACTCCAACTATAAGAGCACCATTTCACTTAATCAGCTGTCTAATTCAACCAGCTCTCCTTGAATTTTACTTGATCAACTCCTCATAAAGTGTACATTTGCTCAATCAAAAACACAGTAAGATACCATCTCATACCAGTTAGAATGGCGATCATTAAAAAGTCAGGAAACAGCAGATACTGGAGAGGTTGTGGAGAAATAGGAATGCTTTTACACTGTTGGTGGGAATGTAAATTAGTTCAACCATTGTGGAAGACAGTGTGGCAATTCCTCAAGGATCTAGAACTAGAAATACCATTTGACCCAACAGTCCCATTACTGGGTATATACCCAAAGGATTATAAATCATGCTGCTATAAAGACACATACACATGTGTGTTTACTGCAGCACTATTCACAATTGCAAGTCTTGGAACTAAACCCAAATGCCCATCAATGATTGACTGGATAAAGGAAATGTGGCACATATACACCATGGAATAGTATGCAGCCATAAAAAGGATGGAACATGGATGAAACTGGAAACCATCATCCTTTTTTTTTTTTTTTTTTTTTTTGAGACGGAGTCTTGCTCTGTTGCCGGGGCTGGAGTGCAGTGGCCGGACCTCAGCTCACTGCAAGCTCCGCCTCCTGGGTTTACGCCATTCTCCTGCCTCAGCCTCCGAAGTAGCTGGGACTACAGGCGCCCACCACCTCGCCTGGCTAGTTTTTTTTTTTTTTTTTTTGTATTTTTAGTAGAGACGGGGTTTCACCATGTTAGCCAGGATGGTCTCGATCTCCTGACCTCGTGATCCGCCCGTCTCGGCCTCCCAAAGTGCTGGGATTACAGGCTTGAGCCACCGCGCCCGGCCGAAACCATCATTCTTGGCAAAGTAACACAAGAAGCGAAAACCAAACACCGCATAGTTCTCACTGAGAAGTGGGAGTTGAACAATGAGAACACATGGACACAGGAAGGGGAACGTCACACACAGGGGCCTTTCAGAGGGTGAGGGGCTGGGGGAAGGATAGTATTAGGAGAAATACCTAATGTAAATGATGAGTTCATGGGTGCAGCAAACCACACGGCACATGTATACCTATGTAACAAAGCTGCACGTTGTGCATGCGTACCCCAGAAATTAAAGTATAATAAAAAAAGAAATGTACGTTTGCTCAATTTCCATCACTATTTACTTTTAATTATTTTCTTATTCAACTTAAATTTTAGAGTCTATCATTCCACTCTCGCTCTTGGACATACCTTCTTATCATTGACATTTAAATTTTACAGTAACAGATAATAGTATCTATTTTCCCATTTTCAAATGAACTTCTTAAAAGTACTGGAAAAGTTTACACAACAGTGTATCACTATTATTTAGTGATTGCAAACCTCAAACAGGACCTCAGTTTCCCCAGGAAAATGTAATAGTTTAGTCAACTCATTCTCTGAATGAAACATTTTTTTTTTTTCTCCTTGAAATGTGACCAACTCATTTGCTCTTTCAATATTACTGATGTCTCCTTCTTAACTAAGAACATGTAAGCTATCAGATGGGAAATCTCTTTACTTCCACTCAGTAAACACATAAACCTTGGTTACGTCACACTCATGCTTTCCTTCTCTGTTTTGTTGCAATAGATCAGTAAGTTTCAAACTTTAGCATGCATCAGAATTACCTGGAGAGTTTGTTAAATTATTGATTACTGGTCCCTACTCTAACTTGTAAAGCATTCCAAAGTGATGCTGATGTTGCTGGTCTGAAAACTGTACTTTGAGAATTACTGTGATAGAGAACATATTATTGATTGGTGTAGTTAAAATCCTTCCACTTGCGCCCTGGACTCCAACACTTTCCTATTATTAGGATTATCAGGATATTTATTACTCTTCTTTTTTCCAACCCCATAAACATATCTATATACGGACATTTGAAACAAACTTTTCTGTGAACCGATACCCTTCATAAATCTCCCTTTGACAAGTAATTTTTTTGAAATAATTTTCCAGTTTATTGTCCACATTCATTCATTTCCCTCTAACCCCTCATCTCTTTCCAGCGTGGCTATTTCCCTGATCCACCCAACTGAAACACATTTTGATAAATTCATGAACTACCTCTAGCTTGCTAAATCCAAAGGGCATCTTTTTTATTCCTCATATTGATTTTTCTATTTCTTCTTTCTCGAAACACACCTGGTTTCAATTACACCATGCACTCCAGGCTTATCCAGAATGAAAATGTCACCATTTTATCCATCTCTGTTTGTTCCCATTTTATGATTATCTTTATAGGCTTCTTCAACATTTAGCCATTAGATTTTAGAGTTCCTTAACATTTTCCCCCAAACCTTCAACTTTCCTTCTCTATAATCATGTTTCCAGACAATTTTATGCTTTCCCAACATTTTAATCACCACCTTGATGCTGATTACTCTCAAATATAAATTCATGCTTAAGAGCTTCCTTTGATTATCTCTTACCTGTATAGCTACCTGACTGCTTGATTTCTCAATTTGAATAAACATAAGCACCTCAAAGACAATATTCCTCGACCCCTATTTATTTGCTCTCTTCTCCTGCTTTGCACACCAGATTAGATTCCTTCCCATTGTTTCTTATATCAGAGAGTAGTTTCCACATCAGTCAGTGAAGCAAGTTACAAACCTAACTGCCACCATTGGTACCTCACTCTTTCTAACACTCCATATTCAAACCATCATATAGTCAAGTGAACTTCACATTTTAAAATAGCTCCAAAATTCATGTATTTTCAATATCTATATTGATAGAATTTTAGTTGCTATTCCTCCAAGGTTTATTTTCTTATATTCTGTAGCCTGAGAGCAAACTTCTTATTTATTGAATTTCTTTCTATTTATGTTGTTAAACTTGACTAAACTTTATGAATTTCAGGGTTGCTTATTATTATCAATTCCGGAATATAGTCAATTTCATTGCCCCTGTATTTACTTTCCCTCTGAATTCTACTTAATTATATCCTGAAGACTCTTTCTTAATTGTTCATTTGTTTGATTTTTTTCATAATTTCTGTTTTTTGCTTCTTGCTGCTACATTCTAAAATATTTTTCTGCTCTAATTTATTTTTCATATATGTTTAATTTGCTCATTTAATGAATCCAATGACTGTATTATGTCAAATATTAAATTTTTAATTTCTAGAACTAGAATTTTAATTTCTTTTTAACTCTTAAAATATACTTGAACTCTTCTGGTAATTCTCTGCTCTATCATCATCCTTTTATTGCTTATGTAATTGTAAACATACTTTGAAATATTAATAGTTTATGTCTGAGAACTCTGATAAGTACAGGCTTTTGAGATTTATTTTGCAGTTTATTTGTTTACTATCATTCATAGGGGTGAGGAGATTCTACATTGAGAGCCTACATAGCATTTTTTTAAATTATGAAATTATGAGCTTATATTTAATGGAACTTTATTTTTAGAGCCAGTATTCAATGTTTGCCTTTAGATAAAAAATGTACTTGATTACTTTGACGTAACTAGTTTGAGACTTCTTCTAAACTTAATTTTCCATTTTTATGTGTGAGAATAAGAGCATATGGGTAAATGAATTCAGTTATAAAAGTCAACTTGAGGCCGGGCGCGGTGGCTCGCGCCTATAATCCCAGCACTTTGGGAGGCCAAGGCGGATGAATCATGAGGTCAGGAGTTCAAGACCAGCCTGGCTAACATGGTGAAACCCTGTCTCTACTAAAAATACAAAAAATTAGCTGGGCGCAGTGGCAGGTACCTGTAATCCTAGCTACTCAGGAGGCTGAGGCAGGAGAATCGCTTGAACCCACGAGGCGGAAGTTGCAGTGAGCTGGGATGGGGCCACTGCATTCCAGTCCTGGCGACAGAGTGAGACTATGTCTCAGAAAAAACAAAAACAAACACACGAAAAAAACCTCAACTTGAGTATGTGTTTAAGAATTCTCAGGGTGGACTTTTTTTCTTCCTCTTCAGTAGACTATTGAGGCCTGTGCATATCTCCTCTGTCTATGCCTGAGGTATAGAAATTTTAAATGTATTTTTCTTATTGCTGTATTCCCAATGTGTAAAACAATCTTTGACACCAATTAAGTATTTAATAAATACTTGAGGAATGAATGTTTAATGTTGAGTAGTTATAATTGATGTAAAGAAATCATGTCCTGATGTCCCTGCAGAAAAAGGTACTGATGCAAGGGAAACAGACCTCATGAAACATCTATGAGAGCAGTTTTGCACGCATCAAATAACTTACAGGTTTTTTCCATCTTAAACATGTGTGAACGATTTTTACAGAATATAAGCTTACAGAGAAAAGCTATTATAAATAAAAAAGAACAAATATGCATTTTTAACTAGAAGAAATTAATACATCTATTTCAATCTTTCTGAGGTAAAACATTGATCAATATTAGGATATCTACTAATAGAAATTATCGAGTTATATAGGTAGAAGTCAAACATGAAGAGGGTATCTTTTTGTCTATGAAGCACTTCATAAATAAAGTGCCCAAACTGACACTCAGATTTATGCATCTTTGACTCCAAACCTATATTCTTAAACTATAATTTATATTGAAAATTGTCAGATGAGGGGCAGCACAGAAATTTTCCAGAATCCTAGAGTATAAAATAAAACTTTATTGCAAAAGAGTAAGTCGTTTGACATAAATAATCAAAACAAATCCATTTCTATTGTATATTTATATATATAATACACACATATTTCTCATGTATGTATGGATATACAACAATAAGGAAAATAGCTTTAACAAAATTTCTTTTTTTTTTTAAATTATACTTTAAGTTCTAGGGTACATATGCACAACATGCAGGTTTGTTACATATGTATACATGTGCCATGTTGGTGGACTGCACAAAATTTCAGTTGCATTCACGGGGGAACCGAACCTGGAGCTCCCGCACGGCAGGTGAGAATTCTACCACTCAACCACCGGTGCTAGATGTATTTAAAAAATCTCTATACCTCAGACATAAACATAGGAGATGTGGACCTGTCTCAGTAGTCTATCCAGAGGAAGAAAAATAAGTCTACCCTGAGAATTCTGAACACACACACACACACACACACACACATATATAATAGCTAGTTATAACAGCTAATGGGAAGACAACCATCTACAATAACCATATATACATAGAGATGAGAACAACATGCAGTTCTGATGGAATAAATACTCCAAAATCTTATTGAGAAACAATGGATTGTTAAATATGATAAGGTCTTTAATGATTCCATTTTGAACTTATAACAAACATATCACCCCAAATTAACAAGTGTAATTTTGTTTCTATAGAAGTAGGGGCACACTCAAACAGATAGAATTAACTCTGAGTATTTAAAAAGAAGGAATTCAATGCACAGGATGAATTACACAGAAGATGAAAGAGTTTCAAACAGCAGATCTTAAGCTACCAAGAGATTAACAATAGCAACAGACAATATTACCCTTAGATTGGAGGGATACAGGGAAGGGGGAGATTTTATTTGAGCCCAGAACCCTGGCATAACTATAATTTAAAGAGGAGATTTACTGGCAACTTGAGATGCTGTGCAAGGCAGAAAAGGAAGGGAAGAAATAACTTTGGCCTTACCTCCCTTCCCACCTTCCAATCTCCCACCAATACATCCCATTGGACACACCCATTTGGAAGCCTTTAAAATTAATCTCTAAAGACAGACTCCCTCCCCCAGGACACTGAGGTATAAGCAAACCAGGAAAGGTTGACAAGCTGATGGGCGGGCAAAACCTTACCTTTTCTTCTGTGCTTTTTTCCTAATATGAATCTGAGCACATTTTTCATTGTGAGCATTTAGTGTATATACTTGACTGCTCTTTGTATCTTAAAATTGTTAAAAGCATTCTTCTCTACCATAATTTCTGGGATTTTTTGAAAAAATATTTTTAATGACTGTCGTTTCTCAATGTGTTACCTTAAAAATCAATTTTTTTGAGATTATATTATTTCTAATTGTTAAGGTGTTAGAAAATGTATATAAGCCTGTACTTTATACTTATATTTTATTTTTCCTTAGAATAAATCCCTGTAAACTGACTTGATGGATCAAAGTTAGTAAAATTATTAAGTTTCTTGACTAACATAATCCTATTTATATATTTATATATATGAAAAATTATATATTCACAATCCTATAGTATATATTTTAACTAAAATTCTATTCCTGCATTTGTGTATATATAAAAATGTGAAAATTAAAAATTATTCATAATCCTATAGTACAGATTTATCACTCTTAAACACTTGAAAGACAAATTTTTTTTCTGCTAGTGAGCAGACTATATTATTTATAATTCAATTTTTCTAACTTTTATTTTTTAATAACCTTTATTATTTTAGGACAGTTTTAGATTCACAGAATTCTTGTGAAGATAGTACAGAATTTCCATATATACGGTTTCTCCTATTAGCAACTTCTGATACTATTAAGGTACATATGTCACACTTAGTTAACCAAGATTGAATTATTATTACTATTAACCAAAGTCCATTTTTTATTTTAACTTCCTTAAACCTCACCTAATGTTTTTTATTGTTCCATGACCTCATCTAGGATGCTACATTACATTTAGTGTGTAATGTTTTATGTAGTATTTAGTATTTAGGCTCTTATTCAGAGCCTAAACAGACTCTAATTAATTAGAGTCTAACAGTCCTCTGGTTAAAAGGACTAATAATTGTGATCGTTTCTCAGACTTTCCATGTTTTTGATGAACTTGACAATGTTGAGCAGCACTAGTCAGAAATTTTGTAAAACGTCCCTGAATTGAAATGAGTCTGATGATTCTCTTATGATTAGACTGGAGTAATGGGCTTCTGGGAGGAAGACCACAGAGGTCAAGTGTCATTCCATCACATCGTATCAAGGGTCCATACTATTATTATACTTGTCACTAACGATGCTAACCTTGATCCTTGCTCCCAAGATAGTTTCTGAGGTAACAAATTATTTGGAATTATTCTACATGGGAAATTTGCTTATCCTCCCCTTCTTATATGTTTATTCAAGTATTTATTTATCTCGTGTAAATGTATGGATATTTATGTTACACTCTAGGTTATAACATTAATAATATTTTAAATTTTATAATAATTGTATTTAGTTACATTGAGGGGAATCTGTGCATAAAACCTTGATTATTTTCTTAGTGATTGACCAAAGTTTCTTGGGTTAAAGGTAATACATTCTTGAAGGCTTCTGATATAATTTGCTATAATGCCTATCATAAATATTATAAAAATGTACACTTTCCTTTGCCTCCTAACTACTTTATAAAAGGCAATGAAAGTACCTACTCTTTCTATATCCCCCAATAGACATATTGTAGAACTTTTTACATCAAGGAGGCACGGCTTGTGAATTACTCTCTCATCTACTGCATCTACTGTATGTTTTGCTTTTATCTTCAGCAAGACCTCTAACTACACCTGTTTCAGGAATGACATTTAAACCTCATCATTTGGAGACAACACAATGAAAATAATCCCTTCTGGGTTACATTAATGTTTTGCTCTCCTTTTTCACTTCCTTGTGAAAGATATGTGAGTTGCATAGAGACAGTAGTGGGCATTTGTATCGATGTTACACTTAGTTCCTGAGAGTGATGGTTGTATTGCATTTAATTGTCACAACAACACTCTATGCATAAATGGGACTGTTTATGTTTAGAAGGTGAGTAAACAAATTTCAAAAGGTCAAGGTGCCCAAGATTATATATGTAGTTCAGTGTTCATATTAATGTTGTGTGAATGCTTTACACCAAGCATGTTTAATCTTCCACAACGCTGCAGAATGTTCTTCTCATTTTACAGACATTAAAACAGGAGTTGAAAGGTGTTGAGCCTGAGGTAAGCAAAACTAAAAAGCAGTAAGGTGTTTTCCCCATTTGCATCATTTTTCTTCAAATCCATGCTGCTTCATGTAGTGTGGATAATAGTCACAGATAAAGGTGGATTTGCATATATAATTTCTGATGTTTATATTTGGTTGCTACACTGTGCAGTCCTGTTTGGAGAAAAAGACAGAGTAGGAAGCAGAGAAGAATACTATAAAATAAGCAAGTAGATAAGCTAGAGTTCAAAAGAAGAAATTTTAAATTTGATGTCACTGTGTCACTAACATTACTTTAATTCTAAATATTTTCTTCTTAATCTTATTAAGCTTGAAACTTAAGTCCCAGCATGAATGCAATTTTAGAGATGCTAAGCTAGACGGCATTATCTGTGAGGTTAGGACATTTCCCATTGCCAATGCTCATGCCAAAAAGTTTAGTAAGATCCCTAGTCTTGTCACATGCTGGTATGTAAGTTTTGTCCCCTGGCTAAAGACAGGGTTATTTTTTTTCTAATAAAAAATATTATGGATCCAGACAGACAAGTTTTTAATTCTCAGCTGCTGTGTGCATTTGGTCAAACTACTTAATCTCACTAAGCCTCTGTTCTTATTTAAAATATCACGTAGTTAAAGATAACAGAATAAATCCACTATTACTCTATATAGTTAAAACACACAGCAAATGGAACTAGAGAAAAAATAGAGTAATTTAAAAGAAAATTTCTTAAACACATTCCACAAATCATGAGTAACACCTGCATATTCTTGTAATAATTTCAACATGAGAAAGCCTGCTGAGAAACAACCAACAGTTCTCAGACCTCTAATAGAATAGGAATGTAGTCAAAGCATCTCCAACAGGAAATTTGCTTCAGTAATACTGAGAGTAGAACAGGAATTTCCGAGACTCAACAAAACACACACAAACAGCAGAATATGGCTAAAGCAATCCAGTGGCAGAGGTGGGAGGGTGTGATTTAAACAATGGAAGCGATGTTGCCATTCAATCTGGGTTTCATTCAAGCTGCTTCCATAAACTTTGAATCCCAACACTCTGGTAACTGCGCTGCTAATCCAACCTTACATTCTTCTCGCCTTCATCAAATGCCTTTGGAGTCCATTCTAACACATACTTCCCAGTTTTCTACATATGTTGGTAAATTTTGCAATATTTTTGTATGTGTGGCAACTCTTCTCAGACTTTGTATTTATGCTCTTTGATACCTACTCAGATTTGGGCCTCAACATAGGTTTTGAAAAGTGAGAGGGATACAGTGAGTGTTAAGGAGAGTCAACTTGCCTGTGCAAGGCAGTTGCCTCTGGGAGAATTATTATTAAAATCTTTGGTCTCGGGGAAGCAAATCTCCTCCTACAGGGATAAAAGTATTCTACCTTCACCCCCGGAATTTTGGGATTTAAGATCTCAATACCAATTATTAGAGCTCCATTTATTTCTGATCTGAACATAAGAGACCTAAAGAGGCTATAAATTCAATTAACATTGTAATTCAGGCACCTGATGAGTACAACTTAGAATTTGGTTTCATGAAACACTATGTCGATATAACAGAGCAGTCATAGAAAATGTCTATATTCTATACATGCCTTGGATTGAGACTTAAACACCCAAGTTTGCCATTTTTGTTCTCCAAGATCTTCAGCACATTCACAAGCAGCTACCTATCTCAGAAAACCAGTACAATGTGTTTCTGCCATAACTCTCTACTGCCAAGGTTATGTGGTATCCCCAAACATCATATTTTGTAGACATTCAACTCTAGGCAGCTTGAAATAACATGTTAAGGATTTTTAACTGATGATTGTCTCTGAATGGAAGGCCCTTAAATGGTTCTTGAGCTTTTTCCTAGTTCTATAATAGAAAAAACAAAGATTCTTTTTATACAATAGAATTTTTAAATACTTAGCAAAGTATGCATTTAAATTCATGCTTAATGAGCAGGAATAATCACAGAACTATCTCCTGTCCCAACCTCACTCTGCCCAACAAATGTCATCTAGCAAGTGAGTGGCACTACTTATTCAAATGACAGCATGTTTAGATTCTGTGACATCACAGTAGAGAAATATCATCTATAAGGGAAGTTAATTTGTCTTATTTACTAAGATGCTTTTCTTAATGTTTGTGGAATGAATGAATATTATTTCTGTATAATTTCTCTAGTACAACACACCTAATTTTTTATGTTTCTTGAATAATTTTTGTAACATTAGGCAAGTTATTCTGTTCTTTCTTGGTTAGACTCCTTGTCCATGAAACGGAAATTTTAATATATGAAACTTAACAGATATAACTGATAAAGAAGCACTGTGTGAACATAAAGAAATATACATGTTGTTCATTCATCTTCCCTCATAGTTGGTCGTTTCGTCTAAGCCTTGAGGCCTGAAGCTGACTTCTTGGGTCATATTATAATCATTCCAATCTGGTCCAATTATTTACTGGCACAGTTCTATACCTTCATTTGTCTGTGGCCTGTTATTTTCAGTTATTTCCAGGCTGCCATCTGTTCTACTTTGACCTCTTTAAAAGTTTTGAGCATGTGTAACTCAGCAGCTGAGAGAACCATGGACCATCTCTCTCTGCATTTTGCATTTATTAAGTATTTACTATGAGTCAGAGCTATTTAAAAATGGAGAATATATATATCTCTAATAATATGTATTACTATATATATATCTAATAATATGTGTTATAGGTATACACATATATCTATAATAACAGAGTTCCATGGGTAAGTGTTCAGTATCTAGAAAAGTTGAAGAGCTGGATTTTGAACTCACAGTTATTTTTCTGCCTATTTTCTTAACTACTGTGTATACTTTTCTTTTTCATATATTAAACTAGAAATTTCCTCTGCCCAATTTGATTTAAACAAATTTTATCTTTATACAGAGGCTACTGCTCTTCACCTAGTCTTATTTTTAGACAGTAAATTTTTTACTCATTTCCCTGATTCTGACCTTGAATTTGCCCAGAATGTTGTTTTCCTAAATCCCCATCTGCTCCACAAGTTTAAATCACACACAAGAGGCACATTTTTCAGTGACCCAGGCCACCTCTTGTCCTTGCTGGTAAGAGGAGGAGTCTCAGACTTCATTCTCAGGCCCTCCTAGGCCATCTTAGAATCCTCACAGTAGGGTCTTGGTGTTCTCTGGCCTGGTCTAATGCCCTTGTTCTCGGACATACTCAGCTATTCCAACATCTCCAGTCACCTACTTCTCTCAGTAATTAAATTTAAGGAGATCGATTCCTAGTAAAGCAGGTTCATAATTTATCTATCTGGGTGATCATTATTACTTCTTATTGATAAAACAATTGCGATTTGAAACAGGCCCCACAATGTAGAAAAGCTGTACAGGATACCTAATGATGATCAAATGGTTATTGGACAATCCCAGAAATGAATCAAAAAGAGTCAAATGGAAGAGATGAATAGCTAGTGACATACCAGTAAAATAACCTGATGCATCTATGCCTAGAATCAAAACCGACTGCCATAGAAAACAAATAACAAAAGTAAGAACTGTTCCATGAACAGCCCAGCATGCCTAACACTGCTGTTTTTTTGTTCTGTGCTGAAAGTTCTCTCGTTTTTAGACTTATTATTTGTATAGTTTTCTCAAAACTGATTTAAGATATGCATAGGATTTTGTGTTCCTACCTTTGCTTTGGGATTGCAATAACGTGTATCTCTAAGGGGCTTTTGTAGCCTTAGGGTCTCATTCTCTGTGTTGTGGATGAATTCCATCAGCACATGAACTCTCAGAATTCTGGTGGTGCTCCATTGTCGCTTAAATAACGTCACTTACACATCTCCCTGTACATTTGGTCATTCTTTTCACATCACACAATCTGAAAAGAAAAGATACACTGAAACACAACAAAATCTGTGCAACGTTGCTTTGGCCTGGGTAAGCATATTGATTTTCTAGTTTTCGCTTTGGCCCCAACTTGACGAGAGCCTTTTGACTAATTACAGCTATTTCTGGGGTTTAGTTTTCTCCGTGGGGGGAAGGAAAGCTCAACGAAATAACTACTAATTTTATTTTCAAATTGGCTGGTATAAATCAGCTTGATATCTTTGACCCTTCAAGGCACCAGATTCAACATGACAATTTAATAGTAATTTTAAAAAGAACTGCTAATAACGTGCCTGCTAGCCAGGCAGCCTACGTGCAGAATCTTTATTAAATAAGGAAACCAATGCTAATGTAGAGCAAGTGATTTCCCAAGGATGACATTGTTTTCTTTTTCTCTTTCTTTTTGAGACAGAGTCTCCCTCTGTCACCCAGCTTGGAGTGCTGTATGTTCTCAGCTCACTGCAAACTCTGCCTCCCAGGTACAAGAGATTCCCCCTGCCTCAGCCTCTGACTACAGGCACGTGTGTCATGCCTGGCTAATTTTTTTTTTTTTTTTTTTTTTTTTTTTTTTTTTGCATTTTTAGTACAGACGGGGTTTCACCATATTTGCAAGGCTTGTTTTGAACTCCTGACTTCAGGTGATCCTACCCACCTTGGCCTCCCAAAGTGCTGGGAGCCACTGCGCCCAGGGGTTGTTCAAGAAGGGCAGCCAGAATACAAATTGTCTGAACGTAAGGCCCTTGTTCTCACCATCACATGCTAAATAGTTTCTCCTTCTATCAAATGGACTACCTTAGATGTGCAGATGACTGCAGCACTGGCCTTATCTACCTGCTTACATCAATAATCTGATATTTAAGTAGAGCAATTTCTTTCAAAGGAGAAAACAATTTGAATGCTCCAAAACAAAAACAAAGGAAAAAAAAACTTAAAAAGAAACAAAATAAAAAATATTTAACTCCCATAAAGGTTTGTAAGAATATGTGTTTCTGCTGGAAAGAAATTCAATGAATTCAAATGAATTCAAATTAAGTCTGTTCTTTAGAGAAAGGTGCTGTCCATTGACAAGGTGAGACCAATCAGACAGTATCAGTCAGAACAGTGTCAGAGGACAAATTGATTTTGCTGTCTTAAGGGCATATAATCAAATAATTTGTAGAAATAGAGAAATCACCATTCAACTGTTGATGTCAATAATTCAATTATTTTGAATGTTAAAAATTTGAAGACAGTCAAAATTACATGTATTCCAGGTTTTAGAGACTGACAAATCTTTTTTTTATTTGAATATTAATATTTTTCAAAATTTGAGTCAAAGTAAATCAGATACTGACTGTTGTCACTTACTTTTTTAATAAAAAGGCATCTCTAAAAATTTCTAGTTGTATTTTATAGAAATAAAAGGTCATATTTTGTGTTTCCAATTACAAATTGTTTGCCTGTAAACAAGCATATTTTTGGAAAATAAAAGTGCTAATAATGCTACATAAAGTTTATAAAAGTGCTGAATATGCTTTGTTTACATTCTAATATCTGGTCTTGGAGCAAATACACTAGATAGGTAAGGAAAAGAAAAATATTTTCATTACAGAATAAAGGAAGTTTTCTGTGTTGTTCTGCACTGTGACTTTGCCCTTAATCAGAGACATCCTCAGCCCCCAGTCAGCCCACTTAATTCCTAATTACAAGTTCCAGGTCCAAATTATAGTTAAACCTTTGTCAAGCCTTCTTGAGAGTCACCAGAAAATTCATTATATCCATCTTCTTCATCTATTTATCATCCATTATCATTTATGAACATTTAGTTTACTGTTAAATATATTACACTGTAATCATTACAGTAATATAATGCATTGATCACACCTCTTCTCCAGAAAATAATTGTCAGCTTATGAAAATACATTAAATATAAAAATCTCAAATCTGTAAAAAATTGAAATGGCAAAAAGAAAGGGGGAGTGATGGAAAATAAGTCACAAAAATAAAAATAAAAATCTTTAGTGTAATGACTTACTATATTTGCTGAGATGCAATCACAAACCATGCTCAAGCAATCAATGACAGGAATTTTTTAAGTCAATTTAATAATTCACTATGCTCAAAATTACAGAAAAGAAAGTGCTCAGAAAAAAATCAGAATAGTTTTTGTAGGAGTTTGACACCAAAATTTCTCCCAACTCTCTGGTAACTTGTTTTGGTTTTATGTCCCACTTACACCAGACTAGACCATGAGTTCCTTGAGGGCTGGGGTGACTCCCATTCACCTGTCAGAGGGAGATTTGTGTCATAGTGTCCTGCTTCATGCAGCCAAGGCAATAGGTACCCTATGAAAAGCCCACAGCTAAATGTTAGCAAAGCTGGAAGTCTCCTCAGGCTCTCTGGAGTCATGCCTCGTTCATAAAATGAGTTAAATTACTCTCAATTTTTATCGTCTAAAACACATTGCATAAAACAACGGCAATCTGTTTTTTTAAATACTTATTTAAACTCACCTTCAAAAAAAGAGCATTTAAAATACGTCAAAATCAATGTACATGAATTTGTATTGATCTAAATAGATAAATAATTGGGTAAATAAATGGGTGAGAAAAATCAGTTCATCCTCAAAAAATGAAAGAGGAAGATTAAAAATCAACACTAGAACACTACAGTAGTAATTGTTTCAAGACGGATCCACCAATGAAGTCTATAATTAGTGTGAAATTTGGGGGTATAACTCCTGTTGTACTCTACAATTACCCATGATATTTATTAATTATAAAGGAAAAAATAGTAATAACTTTACATCAGAGAAAACCAACATTCCCAACCTTAGATGAGTGATCAAGTTTAACATCACCAGCGTTAAGCTCGGTTGTCACCACATATCTCCTTATATGACCACTGAGAAAAGCGCATCCCTCTCTAGGGTATTCCTTGCCACAATTGCATGAGTCCAGTCTAATCGCGAGAAACAGCAAATAAATGGAAGCTGAGGGATATTTTTATAAAAGAACCGACTAGTATGCTTCCAAAGTGTCATGGTCAGGAAAAACACAGAATAACTGAGGAATTTTTAGAGAAGAGTAAGAAGGCATAATAAATGTGTGATACAAAAGTAGTTTGGTGGGGACCAGGCATAGTGGCTTACTCCTTTAATCCCAGCACTTTGGGAGGTTGAGGCAGGTGGATCGCCTGAGGTTAGGAGTTCAAGACCAGCCTGGCTAACATGGCGAAACCCCATCTGTACTACAAATGCACACATACACACACACAGACACACACACACACACACACACACACACATAGCTGGGTGTGGCAGCAGGCACCTGTAATCCTAGCTTCTTGGGAGGCTGAGATGGGAGAATTACTTGAACCCAGGAGGCGGAGGTTGCAGTGAGCCGAGATCACGCCACTCACTGCACTTCAACCTGGGGGACAGAGTGAGACTCTATCTCCAAAAAAAAAAAAAAAGGAAAAAAAAAAAAGTAGATTGGTGGAAAACCCAACAAAATTTGATCTGTATAAAATCTGCCATTGTGTTACTAGTGTTGTCCTAGTATTAACACCTTAATTGTGACAAGTACATATGACTATGCAAGATGTGAGTAGCAGAGCAAGCAGAGAATATATATACATAAACTCTGTATTATTTTTGCAACTTTCCTGTAAATTTGAATTATTTTAAATGGAAATTTTCCTAGCATCTTTGGGAAGGAAGAATCTTGGTTACCAGTACAACTTCTTTGTTTTTTTTTTTTCTTAAATACTTCTTTTGTTAACATGATTTTATTTAGAGGTAATTTCAATCTCACAGAAGATTGCAAGAATAGTACAAAGAACCCCCACATATCCTTTGTCCAGATTCACCCCCTGTAATTTGTCACATTTATATTTTTTTGTTCTCTGTCTGCCTCTCTCTCTCCCTCTCTGTCACTAATATTAATGACTAGTTTTCTTCTTTAATGTATCACTTCCTTTATAGAGGGCTCTTAAAAATCTCCCATTATCTTTATATAATTGCTTAAATAAATTTATTAAGTATGCTTAAATCTTTGCCAGAACTCAGTCTCATGGCCACACTTCTCTGGAAGAGAGCCTGGAAAATGTGGTTTACTTTCTGGGTGGCAAAGTGCCCAGCTAAACTTGTGATTGTGGAAGGAGAAAGGAGGTGTAAAGTGGGTGAGTAGGCTGCTCTGGAATAAAGATCTGCTTTAAGAAGTTTATCCTGCTTTGATTCATCTTTGTTTTCCCTATTCCCACCTCCCTCTAAGTTAACTTCCCTTCCCATGTTTGCAGTTGCCACTACCTGATCCCTTCTGATCTCAAAGCAGAAGAAAGTCACACAAAATGTTCCTCCAGTGCTCCTGTATTCAGCAAATTTGAAACTTGCCCAAATCTAATCAGCAAACAACAGGGAAGTTTGATTCAATTTCTGGTCACTATATGACGTTCAACATGGCTATTATACTATCAGAAAAGCTAAATACATTGTGAGGAATGCTAAGTTTAATTTTGTTTTGTGCTGGAACCAGCTACCTAAAATAAGCCCAAATTTAACATAACCATGTCATTAACATAACCATTCTTTAGCACTTATGACTAAGAAACATAATCTTTTTTATTTAATGTCATCAGCTAAATATAGCAATAAATAAATATTAGTTTATAATTATTAAATACGATGTATGCATTAAAATATTTATTTTAATACAAGTAGAATTCAGAATCTTGATCATGTTAGCAAGTTACAAACATAATTTTGGCATTTTAAAAATATTTTAACTAGTTATCTTTAATATACTTAGCATATATCTGTAAATATTCTCCTTTAATAAATTAGTTCTTTCTATTTATTCAAGATTGTGTGATATTTAACAAGGGTACAAAGACAATTCCCTAAGGAAAAAATCTTTTCAACAAAATGTCCTGAGACAACTATATATTCACATGTAAAAGAAAAAAGTTAAAACACCTTTCTCATACTATACACAAAAATTAATTCAAAATACATAATAGACTTAAATGTAAGAGCTAAAACAACTAAAAAATCACAAGAACAAACTATAATAGTATATGCCTGTGACTTCAGGTTAGCAAAAGCTTTCTTAGATATGATACCAAAAGTGAAATTGAGAAAATAAAAAAAAAATAAAGTATGCTTTATCTAAATAAAAAACTATCATGCTATAAATAGTACCACTGAGAAATTAGAAACTCAGTGCTGCAAAAGAATGAGATAAAATATTTGCAAATCATTTATCTGTTAAGGGACTTAGATCCAGGATATATAAAGAACTCTACTCTTACAACTCAACAATAGAAAAGCTGAATAACACAATTTAAAAATGGGCAAAGGAGCAGAATAAATATTTTTCCATAAAAGGTGTACAAATGGCCATTAGGCAAATCAACATATGCTCAACATCATCAGCCAAGAAAGAAATGCAAAGCAAAATCACATGAAATACTAGTGCACTCACACTAGAACTGGTATAACAAAGGGAACAGAGTATCAATTATTGGGAAGGATGTGGAGAAACTGAAACCCTCATAAATTTTTGGTTGGAATGTAAAGTGGTGTGGCTGCTTTGCAAAACAGTCTGGCAGTTCCTCAAATGTTTAAACACAGAGTTACCATGTGACAGCAATTCAACTCCTAGGTATATATCCAAGAAAAAAATCTATCTGCCCACAAACTTGTGCATAAATGTCCATAACATTATTCATAATAGTCAAAAAGTGAAAAACTACCCAAATGTCTATCAACAGAAGAATAAAATTGGGTACATCCATATAATGGAATATTATTCTGCAATAATAAATAAAGTACTGATTCATGGTACAATATGAATGAAACTTGAAAACATTATGCTAACTAAAAGAAATAACTCACAAAAGAAAACATATTATATTATTTATTTTATATGAAATGTCTGCAATAGGCAGATCTGTAGAAAAAGTAAGTAGATTAGTGCTTACTTAGGGCCAGGTAGGTAGGAGGGGTAATGGGAGTGATTGCTAATACATAAGGAGTTTTCTTGCGGGATGATAAAAATGTTCCAAAATTGATTGTGGTTATGATTGCACACCTCTATGTGTATACTAAAAACCATTGAATTGTACACTTTAAATAGATGTATTTTATGGGATGTAAATTATATTTCAGTAAATCTATTGTATATAGATTTAGATAAATATCTATTTCTTTCTCTCTCCTCTCTTGAGAATGTATGTTAGAGGAAATGAAAGATTTTTGGTCAGAAAAAAAACCACGTTTCACAAGAAATAGTATTAATCATATTATTGACATTCTCTTAGCATCATCTTGTTACCTACTTTAAGTCTTTCTTGACCTCTTAGCTCTTGTTGATTGTTATTTTTCAGCAAACATTTCAAAGTCATAGAGCATATATAATTCTCATTTATGGGAGGTAAAAGGTGAGATAAATAGCTGGCCCCGTAAGGACATGCATCTTCAGTTGTCTAAGTATTGACTTAAGAATCATAATCCTTCGTAAAAACTATAAAAAAGGAAAAGAAAACCCACAAAAACACGAAATAATTTGATGAGTCAAGGCCAAAGCTGAGGAAAAAATACATTAGAGAAACTTATCTAAATTATATTTGGACAATGGGTCAAGAAAGTTCAATATCTACATATTGCATATTACACACTACTTATTACATAACAGTAGTTCTAGACAGCAGCTTATTGGAGCTAGGCGTGAAACATATGATGTCTAAAATTCAGTATTGAATTGCACAAAAATGGCTATTCAAAACAAATGAACCATTTGAGATGAAACTTACAGTTTGGGGGAAACAACAGATTACGACATCAAGTGTTTTTTAGAGACAGGTAGAATTGGTTTCAATGACTTAATCTTCTCCTACTTAGCTCTGTACAAATTGTGAATATATTTACCTGAGTCAATCTCTGTTCTATAAAATTAGTCAGTAAAAATAAATTATCTCTAACATTCTACTATTTTGTTGCTGGAGGTAGAACCTCAAGATACATATATCTGAGGAAAACCCCCAACTAGTCAGCATGCATTGAACTCAGTAAATTTCTACCACTCCATCACTGAAGATACATTATTGGTGTCCTATGTAGATATAATGCTCCCTGGGTATAAGCAGCACACAAAACCCCTAACTGGTATGATTTCTTCTCACTTAAATACCATTTGATACATTGCAATGCAATTTAACAAATGTTGGTTGAGTACATCCATTCCCACTGTTCTAGATCATTAGGATACAACAACCCAGTCCTAAGGGATCTCACATTCTGTTATTTACAAACTGGATATTGCCTACAAATAACTCACAATGCATACTAATAAATTAAAGTTAGTGGTATGCCCCTGGTGCAGGGCACACAGTGGAGGGAATGATCTATTACATCTAATGAGATCAGAGGTGATTTCCAAGAATAGTTTACTCGTGACCTGGAGCTTGAAGGGTAAATGGGTTTGTCAGATAAAAGGCAAAGAAGGTGAGGAATACAGGCTGTTCTGATTAGAGGAGAGGCAGGTAACAATGTGCAAAGACGTGGTATCATCATGGGCTATCAAGGGACATTCTTATAAAGAGTTTCATATAAAATTATTTTATATAAAGTTGGTTTGGGTTTGTTTTGTTCTATTTCTCTCCTTTCACCCCCTCCCCCTCCAACTATCCAAGCATCATAGGTAGAAGCCTAACAGTGATGAAGAATGAGGCCAGCATTTCGTGCTGCTGTCTTCTTTTCATCATGTCCATCAAATAGATCTATTATCTTTCCGAAAGCTTGGTAATTAAATGAATATTCTGGTACTGAACACTCAATTCAATTGAATCATATGGTTAAATTTCAGAAAGTATTTAGCAATATCTTACCTCCAATTTTAAATGATCAAACCAAGTAAGAAAAGCTATTCACAATGATAATAATAAAACTAAAAACAAAATAATGACATATTTACATAACTTAGCATGTACTAAGGTTTGTTTCAAGTCCATTTGCCTGGTTTGATTAAACTTCACAAAACTTATAAGCTAGCTATTCCCATTTGCTACTCACTGAGATTAAACTTTCACACCAAGGATCCGGAGGTGCATATTTAAACCACAACAGATATAGTGCTTCCAGCCCAAGTACTTCATCTGGCTCTGGAATCTGAGCTCTGGACCATTAAGCAATACAACCACAGAAAGTCAGTGTGGAAGGATCGGCCAGGATATCAGATTGAGGGTAGATAGGGGCCAGATTGTAATGAGTCTTTATATTCCACTGAGCTTCTTTTTTATTTTCTTGAGATTGAGAATCAATTAAGGGTTTATTTTTGGGATACTTTGTGATACATTCTGCATTAGTAAAGAATCACAGTACTGGGGATAACTGAGATGGGAGAGTCGTCTTGACCCTTTTGTAGGCAGGAACTGAAGCGTACCAGCTCCAGGTCCAGTCAGCCATTCCAACACGGGCAGGGACAAACTTCACTCAGTCAAACCCACTGTGCTCAACCCCTCTTGGGAGGCAGCACACAGGCAAGTGGGTGCCGGGTTGGGGTGAGCTTTTTTGGGCTCCAGTCCTATGGCAGTGTGTAGGGGTGTGTGACAATTAATGCTCTTTTAGCTTTGCTGTTGGCTGATGGCTTAAGTATTAAATAGCTCAGTGAAGAGTCAGTGTGACAGCCTTCTGCACCTGCCCATTTGACACCTGAGTTCTTGTTCGACGTCCAGGAAGAATCAGGTCTCATGAACAATTCAAAAGGTGATGAATGCAAAGGATTTTATTAAACAGTGGAAATGGCTGTCAGCTGAAGGGGAGCTGGAAAGGAGATGGTGCAGGAAGAAGAGGGTCTTTCTCTAAAGCCTGGCCATCTCCAGCTGGGCTCCACTCTGAAGTCATGTCCTCTGAAGTTGAGCCGCATCTCTCTGTTGTCTCTGACCCTCAGTTGCTCCTTCCCCTCTCGACATTCAGCCACTTGTCTTTCTGTTAGCTGAGGTCTGGGACTTATATGGGCACAGAATACAGGGGCGAGTGGGTCAAAAAGGCAACATTTGTGCAGGAAAACAGGGATAACTGTTCTCACTTAGGGCCATGGTTTCCAGGCTTGAGAGTGGGACCTTTGCTGGGGAACTGCCCTCTTTTACCCAGTATTTTCCTGCCTCCTGTCCATATCACAACCACATGGAGGTTGACACATTAAACTTGACATTTCATGATATTTTAATTTTTATTTTCAAACAACAATGAATCAGAAAAAATAATGGCTCTGGCAGAAGTGTAGAGCATGGACAGAAACAGAGGAAGACTAACTTCAGTTGTATCAACGGAACAGACAAGAAATCAATGGAGAAAAATTTTCTAGTGAAGTGGGAAAGAGCTTAGGGAGTATAAATGACAAAAGTAAATCAGGAAGTGGTGGCAAATTGAAAGACTGCATAACAGTTAAGTAATCTGCTCTAGGTCATACGCAATGGTGTGCTGGTAAGCCAGCTCTCTGAAGGCAGTGGGGGAACCATGATTTGCAGTCTTTGTTGACTGCTGTAGTGTAAATACCCTCACCATGGCTAATTTAAAGATAACAACCTAATGTAATAGATACACAAAATGGGATCTCAGGAGAGAGCTGGTTGGGGTTGAATACAAGCTGTTTGCAAGCCAGCTCCAGCCACAGTAATAGTGAAGATGTGATGCTCCTTCAGCACTGTAATACACGCACTGCATTTCATGCAGACCTGGATTTGAAATAAATTGCTGCCACATTTAGTAGCTGTATGAGTGAGCTCAAGTTCTCATCCTTGCTAAGCTTCAATTTCTTCATTTAAAACTGGGACTAATACTACTTCAGAGAGTTATTTTGAAAACTAAAAGATAAAATATGAAAAGCATGTTCCAGTGCTTGTTGCGTCATGACCCCTCTCTGAATAAATAAATAGTATTATTGTTACGCTTTATAAACCTGCAAGAAACCATTCTTGTGCTAAAGAACACTGTTCTGGTGGTCTGGCTTGTAAATTAGAGTTAGGAATTTGACCCATAGCTCCTATTGTTAGGAAGTTTGGAAAGAATTTTTTTTTTTTTTTTTTGTAGACTTAGGAATTTAGGAAGTTACCATACCAGCCAGGCCCCAAACCCTGAACCCTTAGGCTACTTATGTTTCCTTATCTTAGGGACTATCTCAGTTGATAAAGGGGGCATATATTTTGGTCTCTTAGATCAAATAAATAAATAACTTTTAAAAAGAGAAACATTTTTGTACCTTCAACTGGTACTGCCCCAAGGTAAACAAGGGTCTGGATTCTGGAGCTGAAATGTTTGGGTTTAAACTCTGGTTAGACCACTTGCTAATCTGGTAAGATGGCAATTTATTAACCTCTATCTCACCCAAATTCGTCTGCAAGATGGAGTTAATAATCATAGTCACCTCATCAAATCATCATGAAGTTAAATGAGGTAAGGTAGGCAATGCACTTAAAATGGTACTTGTTATTACTGTTATTCTTCATACAACAGAGTTTGCTTTTAAGAAACAATTCCAGGTCTATAGAGCACTATAATTTATTCCTCCTACCTGGCTATAATTTTGTCAGATGGATATACATGTATACATGTATGCCAGACATCACTCTGTATCCCATAAATATGTATAATTATTACATGTCAACTAAAAATTAAAGGGAAAAAATAAAACTATAATTTTAGCACAGCAGCTTTAAAGCATTTTTATAGTTACTTAAAATATGAAAATGCACAGCATTAGGATTTCATGAGTGGTTACTATGTTAATTTTAATTCAAAAATCAATGACAAAAATTGATTTTCCTTAACATAACCTTCTAAAGATATGGTTTCAACCTCCAGCTCACCAACAGTAACTAAAAACATAACAACAGCATCCCTGGATGTAGAGTTGAGTTAATAAATGAGACATGTTAAAGACAGAAAAAAAATAATACTTTTGCATTTTTAACAGAATGCAAAAATGGAAATTCGAACAAGAGATCAAATAGAATAGATATGAGTTTGTAAACCAAAATAAATTTTAGAAGTAATTCCACAACTCTTGTACCTCAAGACAGATTAAGGATATTAAAAACAAATCAAAGGGTGAAGAGAAAAAACTATTTAGACTCATAAATAAATGCTTTTGGAGAAGGCTGTAGTCAGACAGTGTGACTCTTTCCCTGCCCAAAAGGATGGAGTGTTTGGGTACAGGGTTAGCTACATAATTTTCAGGGCCTAATACAAAATGAAAATGCAGGGGTCTTGTTTAAGAAGAAAAAGAAAAAAGTGGTTTTGTTCTTTTTACTTTCTTCTTTTTGATGCGTCATAGAGTATTTATCTGCTGTTTAATATTGCGTTCTCTCAGGTGTAGGAATATCATTGAGTAAGAACAGGTGATCACTGTTCTTGGGAAGCCTGTGTCAATCTGATCCTCCCTGTACCTGTTCAGGCCCCTGCTGGAGTTGAAGGACCTATGCCAAGGAGGTGGGAAGGTGGAGGGGGAGGGGATGTGGGACCTTACTTGAGGCTCCAATCTCCTCGTATAAATGCACCTACAAAATAGTCAGTTTCCAGCATCTGCCTCCAATCTCCCAGCACATACTCTATTGTTCCATTTGACTTCACTTGCAAAACACAAATTAAAAACAAAATCATCAAACATTTCAAATGGTGACCATAGAGAATTAAATCCTGATTTGAAACCCTTCTTGAGCATGGTGCTCTGTACAACTGCACCGGCCATGGCCCATTAAGCTGACCTCAGGAGTGGAAGAGTGTGGGGATGAGAGGAGAAGTCTACCTTCTTCAGATCAAGCCTAGTATGCACAAATGCGCATGCTTGGTGGGGGTGGAGGGGCTGAAATCTACCTACCTCACAGAAAATCTTGTGAGGAGGCTTTATGGGGATGATTCAGAATTTAAATATGCCTCCTTCTTTGCAAAAATATGGAGAGCTAGCACTGACTCCTGACTACTAATGCTAAAATAGACTGTGGAAGCAGGAGATGGTGGCTGCCTAGAGCAGGTCAGGGCATGAGGGGCAGAGATGCATGCCTGTTTCACAGGATCATCCTGTCTCAGAAAGGCAGAGGTACCAGTCATCCAGAAACTCAGCGGGAACGCTCTAGGAGACGAAAAGTCATTTCAAGCAGATTTCTGGGAAACAGATAAGTGGAAATCTGCAAATGGACACGTCAAAATTATGGAAAAGCACCTACAAGAAAGTCAGTTTTGAATATCTGCTAGCATTAGCAAACCTAAAGCTCTGTAGTGCGTGATGCACAGCAAAAGCATGGACTCCTGAGTCAGATTCTCTGGGAACAAATACTAGCTCTTTGATTTTGTTCAAAAATGAAGGAAAACCTGAGTGACTCTTGAAAATGATTTAATCTGTAATCCTTTGTGCTTTCAGTTTCTCCTTCTAAGAAATGGTTATAATAAAAGTTCCAGTGATTAAATATGTGGTAAGAAATCAATAATATCTTTACAATATCAGTCCAGTTCAGACGTTTCTAAGCCACTAACTCCTACCTACCCTATTTCTGAAAGCTTTGAAAATATTTTAATAGGAATTATCTCTCAAAATTAGTATGAAGATACTAGTTCAGTTAAGAAGTTTAACATGTATTCTTCTTTCACTTCTTTTTTTTTTTTAATCTGGAGGGTGTAATTTCCTGGGCAGAAGAAAAGGAATAATTCAACCATGCCTCTCTTTTCTATGCTCAACTTCTAACTATGATAAGGGGATGGGAGAGAGGGTAAATATTTTACTTTAAATTGACTTCAGAACATTGATGGATGTCTTTGACTGACACAGTCATTTCTCAACCGTGTTTTTGTGTGTGTATGTGTGTAATTTAAGTTTAGTGATAGGTAGTTTACACAGAGGGAAACTAATCTTTTTAGGTGTATAGTTCTATGAATGTTGTAAAATGCATACATTTCTGTACCACAAACAAAATTGGAATAAGAACATTTTCATCTCCTTGAAAGTTTTCTCCCACCCCTTTATGGCAGCCCCCCATCTCCCCGTCACCTGACCACTGGAAACTACTAATCTTATTTCTTTTCCCCTTTGTTTTCTTTTTCTAGAAGGTAGTATAAATGAACTGTCTTAGTCTACTAGGGCTTCTATAACAAAATCTAACACACTGGGTAGCTTATAAGCAACCAAAATTTATTTATCATAGTTTTGGAGGCTGGGAAGTCCGAGATCAAGCCACTGACAGATTCAAAGTCTGTTGAGTGTCCCACTTCCTGGTTCATAGAAGGCACCTTCTGACTGTGTTCTCACATAGTGAAAAGGACTGTCTATCTACCTTGGATCTCTTTTATAAAGGCACTAATTCCATTCATTAGGGGGGTGCCTTTAGGACCTAATTAATTCCCAAAGGTCCTATCTTCTAATGCTGTCCCACAATGTATACCTTTGGTGGGGAACACACAGATTCAATAAGTAGCCTTTTTGTATCTGGCTTTCTTCACATAATGTGAGATGCATCCGTATTGTTGCACATATCACCAGTCTGTTCCTTTATATTACTGAGCAATATTCCATCATATGGACCATCTCTCTATAAGTTCTATGGTAATGTGATCACAAGACTCTCTATTAACTAACATTGTGCAGAACATTCATAGTGTCTACCTGCCTTTCTATGTAGGGGCAAGGTAAATGACGTCTACTGAAAGCAGAGAGATAAAAAAAAAAAAAAAAAAAAAAAAAAGACTTGCTTTATGATATTCTGAGGGTCATGCTCATTCTGTGTTATCTTAAGATCATATAATGTAATATTCTATGATTATACTATTTGCATAACATGATTTCATATTATGACTTTCTGTGTTCCTTTCTAAGTCATGTCCATTGGGAGTTAAAAATTATGAAAGGAAAAGCACAGGTTGACAACCACATTTACAAAGATGAAGACTGTAAAACTGAAAGAGGTGAAGACATTCTGGAATCTACGCAGTTAAAAAATAATTAAAATAACAATGATAATAATAGCTTACCTTTAACGAGTGTCTATTGCATGGCACACATTTTTAAAAGGATTTTTTCCTGTTTTGTACCATTTAATTCTTATAAAATTATTATTCATAGGCTTGTTTAATATATTATCATTTTACAGATGGAAAAATTGAGAGGTGGAAGGTTAAAGTTGCATTGCTAATATGGCCTGAATTTCAACAAGAATTTTTTCACTCAGAACATTAACCCTAAAGCACTTTTCCAATCTACCATTTGATTGTTAAATAGAAAGACTGGGACTGAACTTTCATATCATTGCTTTTTGCGTAGTGTCCTTTTGCTTTATATGGCAAATAGTAAGGCACAGCCTGTGCTGCAGAAGAAACAAAAGACGGAAGCATGCAGTGGCTATAAACATACAAACATACACTTATATATACATATGTATATATTTGTGTGTATGATCATATGACTTGTATTCTATATGTTTTACTTTTGTATCAAAATATTTTTCTAAGACTTAGACACAAATAGTATACTTATACTTGGGTATACAAAAAAAAATTAAAAACTCTCAATCTTTCGCAAGAACTTACAAAATATCTAGCTTGGTTCATTTCACACCCTCCCCCTTGCTGGCTATTTTACTGTTTATTCTAACAATAAGAAATTTGTTTTAAAGTTGTAATAAGCAGACAATCAGTGTTCACCATCCTGTGACCCGAACATCAATTGAAATGCTACCTTTAACTTTGTATCTTGTCAAATACTAAAAACTTCAGATGGCAGTGGGATTTTTGTGTATTTCTAACTTGTTCTCACATATAACACCCATTATTCCTTGATGGAGCCAAGTTTCCTTTCTGAGAGAATTTAACATCATCTTAAAGTTGCTATCACTGGTATGTGGTCTGCAGTGTTTGATCGTGTTTTTATTTTTATTAGGTTACTCCAACTCAATATCTCCTTCCAAATATTTTTGTAACCTATACAACATAGAGATTAAAAGGAATATTTTCTTTTATTAAATACATTATTTGTGAATCTCCTTGCTACAATTCGTGGAGGATAAGTCATAAAGTATAAACAACATGCTCTGTGGAATTTATACTGTTTTCACTGTATTTGTCTACCGGTATGTATTGCACACATATGAAATATAAAATAAAAGGTTTATACTGACACAAAGATCCCTATTTGTCTTCTTCATAAGAGCCGTTAGGATAGTTTAAATTATGTGACCATTTTTCCTGTCTATTCTCTGATTCCAAATACTCACAGAGACTGAAAACCCCTGGTTCTCTAAGTTTAATTCCTCAAGTACTCATTTTTATCATGTTAGAAATTTTCTGAATGGAAAATGTGTAAAAACTACACTTCACTTTCAATAGAGTTAAGTCACTTATTATTGAAAATGCTAGACAAGATTTAGCAAAAGCTTCTCCTAAAGAGGTACCACAAGGAAGTTACAGAGACAGAAAAGTTGCATTTAAATGTATTTTGTGTCATTGAAGAAAACAAAACAAAACAAACCCCTTGATTCAGCTAGCTCTGTGTAAGGGGACTGACACCTAATTGGTGGGGGACAAAAGAACTTGACCAGGAGCTCAACTTCCTGCTGCAGCACTTACTCGTAAATTTGAGCTGGGGAAACATCTCTAACTATTGAAAAGTAGTTTGTTGATCTGAATTATAAGTATAATGATTCTCCTCCTATGTTATGTATAGGGCAGGTTTGAGGCTACATTTTTAAGAGTTAAAAACTATTAGAAATTTTACAAAGGCCAGGAATGGTGGCTCACACCTGTAATCCCGGCATTTTGGGAGGCCAAGGCAGGAGGATCACGAGGTCAGGAGATCGAGACCATCCTGGCTAGCACGGTGAAACCCCGTCTCTACTAAAAAAAAAAAAAAAATACAAAAAATTAGCTGGGCATGGTGGCGGGTGCCTGTAGTCCCAGCTACTCAGGAGGCTGAGACAGGAGAATGGCGCGAACCTGGGGGGCGGAGCTTGCAGTGAGCCGAGATCTCGCCACTCCACTCCAGCCTGGGTGACAGAGCGAGATTCCATCTCAAACAAACAAACAAACAAACTCATAAGAGAGTGTTAATATTGACGAATGGGTTAATGCCATTGTTATTCTTTTACTGGTTTTGTATTGCTTTTAATCAACAGGCATGGGGCGTTTTTCCTGTTCAGGCATATTTTTTAACTTTGAATGGAGTGTCTATGAAAAAGAATTGGCGCTTCCATTGGGAAAACATTCTGTGATCTTCACTGGTTAGTTTCACATTCTTGAGAAAATCTCTTCACCACCTAAATCCCACATTTCTCCTCCAGTAAAGCACAGGGTTGCATTTTACACTCGGGTCTGTCTCATCTGCACTGAAGGGTCTTTGACTGCATTCATGAACAATGCCACCATCCCTTTAAATTAGTTGGTATTCACAAGTGGAAAGTTGTAGTAATGTCTTGGACTAAATTTAATGGGGAAGAGTGGTGGAGAATTGGAATAAGACCTAATGTTTTTAAATTGTGATACTGATGCTTTATTCAGATCCCTTATTCAATCTGACAATTCAGAACAGGTGTTATCTCAACTTAGGATAAAACTAAGACTCAAGTTGTTGAAGAACCTTGTTCGAGGTCACCTAGCTAGGGAGTAAGAGCTAGAGAGTGAATTAAAAACCAATGGCTCTGGTTCACAGTTTATCGTTTTCCTCCTTTGTCTTGTTTGATCTGGCTGCTTCTTTGCCAACCTCTATTGTAGATCCTCATCCCTTTGGGAGTTTACCACTACTTGCAGATAGTAATTTGCCTTTTCTACTTGTATACCTTATATAAACATTGTTTCTAATTGTCATAACAATTCTGCAAGACAAATATGCCATTTTCCAGCTTTACTGAGGTATAATTGACTGATACAAATTGTATACATCTAAAGTATACAACATGATGTTTTCATATATCTATACATTGTGATAATTTTATGAAAATCAAGTTAATTTACATAACTATCACCTCACATACTTTTATTTTTGTGGTGAGAAAACTTAATATCTATCCTTTAACAAACTTGAAATATATATATAATATATATAGAATACATTATAAACTATCATGACCATACTGTACATTTGGTTGCCAGAACTTACTCATCTTATAACTAAAAGTTTGTATACTTTAACCAAATTCTCCCTATTTTCCCCACCATTTGAACCCTGGTAACCACCCTCTGCCTTCTACTCTATACTATGAATATGACTTATTAAATTTTACTATGAATGAGATCATTGAATATTTGTCTTTGTGTGTCTCTATTTCACTTAGCATGATGTTCTCTAAGATTATCTACATTGTGGCAAATGACAGGATTTTCTTCTTTCTTAAGGCTAAATAACATTCCACTGTGTGTGTGTACACATATATTTAACATTTGGTATACTGATTTCATTTCCTTTGCATATATACTAAGGACAATTGGTAGATTATATGGTAGTTCTCTTTTGAATTTTATAAGGAATCTTCATACTGTTTCTCATGTCTGTACCAATTTACATTCCACCAACAATGTATAAGGGTCCCTTTGATTTGCATTTCCCTGATGATTAGCAATGTTGAGCACCTTTGCATATACCTGTTGACTATGTTTATGTCTTCTTAGAAAAAAATCAATTTAGATCCTTGCCCACTTCTTTTTTTTTTTTTTTTTTTTTTTTTTTTTTTTTTGAGACAGAGTCTCACTCTGTCGCCCAGGCTGGAGTGCAGTGGCTGGATCTCGGCTCACTGCAAGCTCCGCCTCCCGGGTTTACGCCATTCTCCTGCCTCGGCCTCCCGAGTAGCTGGGACTACAGGCGCCCGCCACCTCGCCCGGCTAGTTTTTTGTATTTTTTAGTAGAGACGGGGTTTCACAGTGTTAGCCAGGATGGTCTCGATCTCCTGACCTCGTGATCCGCCCGTCTCGGCCTCCCAAAGTGCTGGGATTACAGGCTTGAGCCACCGCGCCCGGCCGATCCTTGCCCACTTTTTAATTGGATTTTTTGTTTTATTGCCATTGAGTTGATGAGTCATTTAAATATTGTGGCTATCAAAACCATTGTGGAGTATATGGTTTAGAAATATTTTCTCCCATTTCATAGGTTGTGCTTTTATTCTGTTGTTTCTCTTGCTGTGAAGAAGCTTTGCAGTTTAATATAGTCCCATTTGTTTATTTTTGCTTTTATTGCTTGTGTTATATTCAAAAAAACAATTGCCAGGACCAGTGACACAGAGCTCTTACCCTGAGTTTTCTTCAAGAAGTATTATGGCCGGGCGCGGTGGCTCAAGCCTGTAATCCCAGCACTTTGGGAGTCCGAGACGGGCGGATCACGAGGTCAGGAGATCGAGATCATCCTGGCGAACACGGTGAAACCCCGTCTCTACTAAAACATACAAAAAAAAAAAAAAAAAACTAGCCGGGTGAGGTGGCAGGCGCCTGTAATCCCAGCCACTCGGGAGGCTGAGGCAGGAGAATGGTGTGAACCTGGGAGGCAGAGCTTGCAGTGAGCTGAGATCTGGCCACTGCACTCCAGCCTGGGCGACAGAGCGAGACTCCATCTCAAAAAAAAAAAAAAAAAAAAGAAGAAGTATTATGGATTCAGAAATTACATTGAAGTCATTAGCCCATCTTGAGTTCATTTTTGTGTATAGTGTAAGATACGAATGCAATTCTCTTTTAATATGAATACCTTGAGTTCTAATACCATTTATTAAATAAACTATCTTTCCCTGTTGTGTTTTCTGAGTGCCCCTGTTGAAAACTTATTAGTCATATAGGCTTGGGTTTATCTATGAGTTTTCTGTTCCGTTCCATTGGATTATATCTCTGTTTTTATGACAGTACTGTACTCTTTTGATTATTGTAGCTTTTTTTTTTTTTTAAATCAATACATTTTATTTTCCCAACTTTGTTCTTCTTGCTCAACATTGCTTTTGTTATGAAACATCTTTTCTGGTTCCATAGCAATTTTAGAATTTTTTTTTTCCTAGTTTTGTGTAAAATACCATTGAAATATTGATAAGGGTTTTATTGCATCTGTAGATTGCTTTGATTGTTTACATATTAACACTAAAGACACATAGAGTATCTTTCCATTTACTTAAATCTTTAATTTCTTTCACCAATGTTTTATAGGTTTCAGCGTATAGATTTTTCACCAATGTTTTATAGTGTTTAGGATGTAGATTTTTCACCTATTTGAGTTATTCTTAAGTAGTTTGATTGTTTTGATGCAATTGTAAATGGGGTTGTTTTCTTAATGTCTTTTCCAGATAGTTCATTGATAGTGTATGGAAGCACTACTAATTTTTGTATGTTAAATTTGTATCTTGCAACTTTACTTAATTTATTTATTAATTCTAACAGTTTTTGGTGGAGTCTTTAGGATATTCTATATGCACAATTCCATCATCTACAAATATAATTATTTATTTTCTGATTTTGATGCTTTTATTTCTTTTTCCTGCCTAATCATTAGGTTAGGACTGCCTGTACTATGTTGAATATAAGTGGTGAAAGTGGATACCCTTGTCTTGTTCTTGATATTAAAGGAAAAGCTTTCAGCTTTTCACCATTGAGTATAATGTTAGCTGTGGGCTTGTCATATATGACCTTTATTGTGTGGAGGTACATTTCTTCTATAATTAATTTTTGGAGTATTTATCATATAGATGTTGAATTTTGTCAAATGATTTTTTCTGCATCTTTTAAAATCATCTTGTGATTTCATTCCATTAATGTACTTCAGTACATTTATCACTTTGTATATTTTGAGCCATCCTTGCATCCCTAAAACAAATCCCATTTGATCATACAGTATAAACCTAATTACTTTACAAAGGCCTTATCTTGTAATGCAATCACATGGGGGATAACATTAGCTCACACTAAGGATAGCATTAATTTACTATTGAATTTGTTTTGCTAGTATTTTGTTGAGTGTTAAGCATCTATGTTCATTAGGTATATTGGCTTGTAATTTTCTTATAACATCCTTGTCTAGCTTTGGTATTTGTGTAATGCTAACTTTCTACAATAAGTTTAAAAGAGTTTTCTTTATTTTTCTGAAAAGGTATGAGAAAGAGTAATATTATTTCTTATTTCAATATTTGGTAGAATTTACTAGGGAAGTCATTAGTTCCTAATATTTTTTGATGGGGATGTTTTATTATGGATTCAACCTGATATTTGTTATTAGTCTGTCCATATTTCATATTCTGTATTATTCAGACATAGTAAGTTTTATATTTCTAGAAATTTATCAAGTGTTTCCAGGTTAACCCATTTTTTTGCATAGAATTGTTTATACCATTATCTTGTGGTTCCTTATATTTCTGTGGTATCAGTTGTAATGTCTCCTATTTTGTGTCTCTTATTTACTTGAGTTTTCTTTCTTTTTTAGTGAAAAAAAAAAGGGTCATCAAAGCTATAGGTTTGTCAATTTCATCTTTTCAAGAAAAACAACTCTTAGTTTCATTGATCTTTCCTATTTTATTTTAGTTTCTATTTCATTTATTTTTGCTCTGATCTTTATTTCCTTCTACCTACCAATTTTGGGCCTTTTTTTTTTTTTTTTTTTTTTTTTAAGTTCTTTGAAGGGTAAATTGTTTATTGGAGATTCTTTCTTTTTATTAAAGTAGGCATTGATTGATATAAACTTCCCTATTAGAACTGCTTTGGTTTCAACCCATAAATTTTGGTATGTTGGGTTTCTATTTTTGTTTGTTTTAATATGTTTTTTATTTCCCTCTTTATTTCTTCTTTGACTAATTGGTTGAGAGCATGTTGTTTGACTTTCTCATGTTTTTGAATTTTCCAACTTTCCACTTGTTATTGATTTCTAGTTTCATACCTCTGTGGTCAGAGAATAAACTTCATGCAATTTCAATGTTTTAAAATTTGTTAAAAACTTATTTTGTGACTAAACATGATTTATCTTGGAGAATGTTCTCTGTGTACTTAAGAATCACATGTATTCTGCTGCTATTGGATGGTATATTCTGTATATGCCTATTATCTTCATTTGGTCGAGAGTGTAGTTCAAATCCAGTATTTCCTTAGAATTTTCTGTCTGGATGATCAATCTATTTTTAAAAGTGAGGTACTGAATTTCCCTATTATTATTGTATTTTTGTCTACTTCTCCTATCAGATTTGTTTGCAGTTGCTTTGTGTCTTAGGTACTCTTATGTTAGGTGCATGTGTATATATATATATATATATATATATGACTATTCTTTTTTTCATTTAAGAATTAGTAACCATTTTTATTAATGGGTCGAACTTAATTATAAACTCAGAGGCATAGAATTCTCTCTGGTTGCCTTGGGAACTCTATGTATTTTAAGGGGAGGCATTGTTCTGTCTGCTTACTCTATTTTTCAACATTCTTCTTTCAACTCCCAAAAGTGACTCACGAAAACTTCAAGTGTACAATGCAACATCTAACAGCTGGACTGTTAAGTGGGATCCTGCTAGTGGTCATGTGCAGAAATGTAGGATCACTTATCAGCCTTCCACTGGGGAAGGCACTGAGCAAATGGCAACTTTTCAAATAAAAATTATAACTTGGATAAATTCTACCCATTTCTCTTCAAACTCTTTTTCCCCTCAGTGTTTAATTAGTCATACTTACTTTTTATTTATTATTATACTTTAAGTGCTGGGATACATGTGTACAACATGCAGGTTTGTTACATAGGTATATATGTGCCACAGTGATTTGTTGCACCCATCAACCCATCATCTACATTAGGTATTTCTCCTAAAGCTATCCCTCCCTTAGCCCCCCACCCCCCAACAGGTCTTGGTGTGTGATGTTCCCCTCCCTGTGTCCATATGTTCTCATTGTTCAACTCCCACTTATAAGTGAGAATATACAGTGTTTGGTTTTCTCTTCCAGTGTTAGTTTACTGAGAATAATGGTTTCCAGCTTCATCCATGTCTCTGCAGAGTCCATGAACTCATTCCTTTTTATGGCTATGTAGTATTCCATGGTGTATATGTGCCACATTTTCTTTATCCAGTCTATCATTGATGGGCATTTGGGTTGGTTCTAAGTCTTTGTTATTGTGAATAGTGCTGCAATAAACATACATGTGCATGTGTCTTTATAGTAGAATGATTTATAATCCTTTCGGTATATTATCAGTAATGGGATTGCTGTGTCGAATGGTATTTCTGTTTCTATATCCTTGAGGAATCACCACACTGTCTTCCACAATGGTTGAACTAATTTACATATATATTCCTAATGAATGAATTGAGTTTTTACCCTTATATAATGATTTTATTTGACGCTTACAATATTTTACCTAGAGTCTAGTGTATCTTACATAAGTGTAGCTTACTCTGCACCGTTTGTTTCTATTAGCATAGGTTATCACTTCCCAATCCCTTCATTTTCAACGTGTGTTCTTAAAGCTGAAATAGTGTCTTGTAAGCAGCATATAGTTGGATTTTTAAAAAAATTCATTCACCCACTCAGTCTTTTGGTGAATTTAATCAATATACACTTAAAGTAATTATTGATAGGTAAAGACTTACTATTGTCATTTTGGTTATTGTTTTCTATCTGTTTTGTAGATTACTTTTTCCTTTCTCCCTCCATTTTGCCTTGTGCTTTTATAATTTTCTGTTGTGGTATACCTTGTTTCCTTTTAAAAGAAATTTTGTATATACTATAAACTTTTGCTTTGTGGTTACTATGGGAGTTACACAAAACATTTTATATCTATAACACTCTATTTAAGCTGATAACAATTTGTTTTCAATTGTCCATAAAAATCCTACACTTTTGCTTACCCTGACCTTCATATTTTGTTTGCGTGTGCACAATTTACATTTTATATATAGTTTTTCCCATTACAAATTATTGTAGCCATAGTTATTTTACCTTTTTTTGTCTTTAATATTTTGCCAAAGTTGTGATTTACACACCACCATTACAGAATTATAGTGTTCTGAATTTGATTATGTTCTTATCTTTGCCAGTGAGTTTTGTATTTTCACACGATTTTGTGTTACTAATTAACATCGTTTTGTTTCAGTTTGAATAATTCCCTCTAGCAATTTTTATTCAGCAGATATAATAATAATCTCCTACGCTTTTCTTTTTCTGTAAAATCAAAAAGTATCTTTCATTGCTTATTAATATATAATAGCTGCATATATTTATGAGGCACATGAGTTTTTTATATATGCATGCAATGTGTAATTATCAAATCAAGATAAATGGAATATCCATCACCCCAAATATTCATATCTTTGTGTCTCAAACATTCACAATCCTCTCTCTAGCTTTTTCAAAAAACATAATGAATTCGTATTAGCTGTAGTTGCCCTATTGTTCTCTCTCTTCAGTTTTGAAGAAGAGCTTTGCCAAGTAAATGTTTGTTTGACAGGCTTTTTTTTTTTTTTTTTTTTTGTCACAGGACTTTCAATATGTCACCCCACTCTCTCCTAACTTGCAAGGCTTCTGCTAAAATGTCTAATAACCTATGGCGATTCCTTTGTATTTCTTGTATTCGTTTTTTTTTTTTTTTTTCTTGCTGGATTTAAATATCTCTCTTTTTCTTTGATATTTGAAAGTTTGATATCACAGTACTGGGGATAACTGAGATGGGAGAGTCGTCTTGACCCTTTTGTAGGCAGGAACTGAAGCGTACCAGCTCCAGGTCCAGTCAGCCATTCCAACACGGGCAGGGACAAACTTCACTCAGTCAAACCCACTGTGCTCAACCCCTCTTGGGAGGCAGCACACAGGCAAGTGGGTGCCGGGTTGGGGTGAGCTTTTTTGGGCTCCAGTCCTATGGCAGTGTGTAGGGGTGTGTGACAATTAATGCTCTTTTAGCTTTGCTGTTGGCTGATGGCTTAAGTATTAAATAGCTCAGTGAAGAGTCAGTGTGACAGCCTTCTGCACCTGCCCATTTGACACCTGAGTTCTTGTTCGACGTCCAGGAAGAATCAGGTCTCATGAACAATTCAAAAGGTGATGAATGCAAAGGATTTTATTAAACAGTGGAAATGGCTGTCAGCTGAAGGGGAGCTGGAAAGGAGATGGTGCAGGAAGAAGAGGGTCTTTCTCTAAAGCCTGGCCATCTCCAGCTGGGCTCCACTCTGAAGTCATGTCCTCTGAAGTTGAGCCGCATCTCTCTGTTGTCTCTGACCCTCAGTTGCTCCTTCCCCTCTCGACATTCAGCCACTTGTCTTTCTGTTAGCTGAGGTCTGGGACTTATATGGGCACAGAATACAGGGGCGAGTGGGTCAAAAAGGCAACATTTGTGCAGGAAAACAGGGATAACTGTTCTCACTTAGGGCCATGGTTTCCAGGCTTGAGAGTGGGACCTTTGCTGGGGAACTGCCCTCTTTTACCCAGTATTTTCCTGCCTCCTGTCCATATCACAACCACATGGAGGTTGACACATTAAACTTGACATTTCATGATATTTTAATTTTTATTTTCAAACAACAATGAATCAGAAAAAATAATGGCTCTGGCAGAAGTGTAGAGCATGGACAGAAACAGAGGAAGACTAACTTCAGTTGTATCAACGGAACAGACAAGAAATCAATGGAGAAAAATTTTCTAGTGAAGTGGGAAAGAGCTTAGGGAGTATAAATGACAAAAGTAAATCAGGAAGTGGTGGCAAATTGAAAGACTGCATAACAGTTAAGTAATCTGCTCTAGGTCATACGCAATGGTGTGCTGGTAAGCCAGCTCTCTGAAGGCAGTGGGGGAACCATGATTTGCAGTCTTTGTTGACTGCTGTAGTGTAAATACCCTCACCATGGCTAATTTAAAGATAACAACCTAATGTAATAGATACACAAAATGGGATCTCAGGAGAGAGCTGGTTGGGGTTGAATACAAGCTGTTTGCAAGCCAGCTCCAGCCACAGTAATAGTGAAGATGTGATGCTCCTTCAGCACTGTAATACACGCACTGCATTTCATGCAGACCTGGATTTGAAATAAATTGCTGCCACATTTAGTAGCTGTATGAGTGAGCTCAAGTTCTCATCCTTGCTAAGCTTCAATTTCTTCATTTAAAACTGGGACTAATACTACTTCAGAGAGTTATTTTGAAAACTAAAAGATAAAATATGAAAAGCATGTTCCAGTGCTTGTTGCGTCATGACCCCTCTCTGAATAAATAAATAGTATTATTGTTACGCTTTATAAACCTGCAAGAAACCATTCTTGTGCTAAAGAACACTGTTCTGGTGGTCTGGCTTGTAAATTAGAGTTAGGAATTTGACCCATAGCTCCTATTGTTAGGAAGTTTGGAAAGAATTTTTTTTTTTTTTTTTTGTAGACTTAGGAATTTAGGAAGTTACCATACCAGCCAGGCCCCAAACCCTGAACCCTTAGGCTACTTATGTTTCCTTATCTTAGGGACTATCTCAGTTGATAAAGGGGGCATATATTTTGGTCTCTTAGATCAAATAAATAAATAACTTTTAAAAAGAGAAACATTTTTGTACCTTCAACTGGTACTGCCCCAAGGTAAACAAGGGTCTGGATTCTGGAGCTGAAATGTTTGGGTTTAAACTCTGGTTAGACCACTTGCTAATCTGGTAAGATGGCAATTTATTAACCTCTATCTCACCCAAATTCGTCTGCAAGATGGAGTTAATAATCATAGTCACCTCATCAAATCATCATGAAGTTAAATGAGGTAAGGTAGGCAATGCACTTAAAATGGTACTTGTTATTACTGTTATTCTTCATACAACAGAGTTTGCTTTTAAGAAACAATTCCAGGTCTATAGAGCACTATAATTTATTCCTCCTACCTGGCTATAATTTTGTCAGATGGATATACATGTATACATGTATGCCAGACATCACTCTGTATCCCATAAATATGTATAATTATTACATGTCAACTAAAAATTAAAGGGAAAAAATAAAACTATAATTTTAGCACAGCAGCTTTAAAGCATTTTTATAGTTACTTAAAATATGAAAATGCACAGCATTAGGATTTCATGAGTGGTTACTATGTTAATTTTAATTCAAAAATCAATGACAAAAATTGATTTTCCTTAACATAACCTTCTAAAGATATGGTTTCAACCTCCAGCTCACCAACAGTAACTAAAAACATAACAACAGCATCCCTGGATGTAGAGTTGAGTTAATAAATGAGACATGTTAAAGACAGAAAAAAAATAATACTTTTGCATTTTTAACAGAATGCAAAAATGGAAATTCGAACAAGAGATCAAATAGAATAGATATGAGTTTGTAAACCAAAATAAATTTTAGAAGTAATTCCACAACTCTTGTACCTCAAGACAGATTAAGGATATTAAAAACAAATCAAAGGGTGAAGAGAAAAAACTATTTAGACTCATAAATAAATGCTTTTGGAGAAGGCTGTAGTCAGACAGTGTGACTCTTTCCCTGCCCAAAAGGATGGAGTGTTTGGGTACAGGGTTAGCTACATAATTTTCAGGGCCTAATACAAAATGAAAATGCAGGGGTCTTGTTTAAGAAGAAAAAGAAAAAAGTGGTTTTGTTCTTTTTACTTTCTTCTTTTTGATGCGTCATAGAGTATTTTATCTGCTGTTTAATATTGCGTTCTCTCAGGTGTAGGAATATCATTGAGTAAGAACAGGTGATCACTGTTCTTGGGAAGCCTGTGTCAATCTGATCCTCCCTGTACCTGTTCAGGCCCCTGCTGGAGTTGAAGGACCTATGCCAAGGAGGTGGGAAGGTGGAGGGGGAGGGGATGTGGGACCTTACTTGAGGCTCCAATCTCCTCGTATAAATGCACCTACAAAATAGTCAGTTTCCAGCATCTGCCTCCAATCTCCCAGCACATACTCTATTGTTCCATTTGACTTCACTTGCAAAACACAAATTAAAAACAAAATCATCAAACATTTCAAATGGTGACCATAGAGAATTAAATCCTGATTTGAAACCCTTCTTGAGCATGGTGCTCTGTACAACTGCACCGGCCATGGCCCATTAAGCTGACCTCAGGAGTGGAAGAGTGTGGGGATGAGAGGAGAAGTCTACCTTCTTCAGATCAAGCCTAGTATGCACAAATGCGCATGCTTGGTGGGGGTGGAGGGGCTGAAATCTACCTACCTCACAGAAAATCTTGTGAGGAGGCTTTATGGGGATGATTCAGAATTTAAATATGCCTCCTTCTTTGCAAAAATATGGAGAGCTAGCACTGACTCCTGACTACTAATGCTAAAATAGACTGTGGAAGCAGGAGATGGTGGCTGCCTAGAGCAGGTCAGGGCATGAGGGGCAGAGATGCATGCCTGTTTCACAGGATCATCCTGTCTCAGAAAGGCAGAGGTACCAGTCATCCAGAAACTCAGCGGGAACGCTCTAGGAGACGAAAAGTCATTTCAAGCAGATTTCTGGGAAACAGATAAGTGGAAATCTGCAAATGGACACGTCAAAATTATGGAAAAGCACCTACAAGAAAGTCAGTTTTGAATATCTGCTAGCATTAGCAAACCTAAAGCTCTGTAGTGCGTGATGCACAGCAAAAGCATGGACTCCTGAGTCAGATTCTCTGGGAACAAATACTAGCTCTTTGATTTTGTTCAAAAATGAAGGAAAACCTGAGTGACTCTTGAAAATGATTTAATCTGTAATCCTTTGTGCTTTCAGTTTCTCCTTCTAAGAAATGGTTATAATAAAAGTTCCAGTGATTAAATATGTGGTAAGAAATCAATAATATCTTTACAATATCAGTCCAGTTCAGACGTTTCTAAGCCACTAACTCCTACCTACCCTATTTCTGAAAGCTTTGAAAATATTTTAATAGGAATTATCTCTCAAAATTAGTATGAAGATACTAGTTCAGTTAAGAAGTTTAACATGTATTCTTCTTTCACTTCTTTTTTTTTTTTTAATCTGGAGGGTGTAATTTCCTGGGCAGAAGAAAAGGAATAATTCAACCATGCCTCTCTTTTCTATGCTCAACTTCTAACTATGATAAGGGGATGGGAGAGAGGGTAAATATTTTACTTTAAATTGACTTCAGAACATTGATGGATGTCTTTGACTGACACAGTCATTTCTCAACCGTGTTTTTGTGTGTGTATGTGTGTAATTTAAGTTTAGTGATAGGTAGTTTACACAGAGGGAAACTAATCTTTTTAGGTGTATAGTTCTATGAATGTTGTAAAATGCATACATTTCTGTACCACAAACAAAATTGGAATAAGAACATTTTCATCTCCTTGAAAGTTTTCTCCCACCCCTTTATGGCAGCCCCCCATCTCCCCGTCACCTGACCACTGGAAACTACTAATCTTATTTCTTTTCCCCTTTGTTTTCTTTTCTAGAAGGTAGTATAAATGAACTGTCTTAGTCTACTAGGGCTTCTATAACAAAATCTAACACACTGGGTAGCTTATAAGCAACCAAAATTTATTTATCATAGTTTTGGAGGCTGGGAAGTCCGAGATCAAGCCACTGACAGATTCAAAGTCTGTTGAGTGTCCCACTTCCTGGTTCATAGAAGGCACCTTCTGACTGTGTTCTCACATAGTGAAAAGGACTGTCTATCTACCTTGGATCTCTTTTATAAAGGCACTAATTCCATTCATTAGGGGGGTGCCTTTAGGACCTAATTAATTCCCAAAGGTCCTATCTTCTAATGCTGTCCCACAATGTATACCTTTGGTGGGGAACACACAGATTCAATAAGTAGCCTTTTTGTATCTGGCTTTCTTCACATAATGTGAGATGCATCCGTATTGTTGCACATATCACCAGTCTGTTCCTTTATATTACTGAGCAATATTCCATCATATGGACCATCTCTCTATAAGTTCTATGGTAATGTGATCACAAGACTCTCTATTAACTAACATTGTGCAGAACATTCATAGTGTCTACCTGCCTTTCTATGTAGGGGCAAGGTAAATGACGTCTACTGAAAGCAGAGAGATAAAAAAAAAAAAAAAAAAAAAAAAAGACTTGCTTTATGATATTCTGAGGGTCATGCTCATTCTGTGTTATCTTAAGATCATATAATGTAATATTCTATGATTATACTATTTGCATAACATGATTTCATATTATGACTTTCTGTGTTCCTTTCTAAGTCATGTCCATTGGGAGTTAAAAATTATGAAAGGAAAAGCACAGGTTGACAACCACATTTACAAAGATGAAGACTGTAAAACTGAAAGAGGTGAAGACATTCTGGAATCTACGCAGTTAAAAAATAATTAAAATAACAATGATAATAATAGCTTACCTTTAACGAGTGTCTATTGCATGGCACACATTTTTAAAAGGATTTTTTCCTGTTTTGTACCATTTAATTCTTATAAAATTATTATTCATAGGCTTGTTTAATATATTATCATTTTACAGATGGAAAAATTGAGAGGTGGAAGGTTAAAGTTGCATTGCTAATATGGCCTGAATTTCAACAAGAATTTTTTTCACTCAGAACATTAACCCTAAAGCACTTTTCCAATCTACCATTTGATTGTTAAATAGAAAGACTGGGACTGAACTTTCATATCATTGCTTTTTGCGTAGTGTCCTTTTGCTTTATATGGCAAATAGTAAGGCACAGCCTGTGCTGCAGAAGAAACAAAAGACGGAAGCATGCAGTGGCTATAAACATACAAACATACACTTATATATACATATGTATATATTTGTGTGTATGATCATATGACTTGTATTCTATATGTTTTACTTTTGTATCAAAATATTTTTTCTAAGACTTAGACACAAATAGTATACTTATACTTGGGTATACAAAAAAAAATTAAAAACTCTCAATCTTTCGCAAGAACTTACAAAATATCTAGCTTGGTTCATTTCACACCCTCCCCCTTGCTGGCTATTTTACTGTTTATTCTAACAATAAGAAATTTGTTTTAAAGTTGTAATAAGCAGACAATCAGTGTTCACCATCCTGTGACCCGAACATCAATTGAAATGCTACCTTTAACTTTGTATCTTGTCAAATACTAAAAACTTCAGATGGCAGTGGGATTTTTGTGTATTTCTAACTTGTTCTCACATATAACACCCATTATTCCTTGATGGAGCCAAGTTTCCTTTCTGAGAGAATTTAACATCATCTTAAAGTTGCTATCACTGGTATGTGGTCTGCAGTGTTTGATCGTGTTTTTATTTTTATTAGGTTACTCCAACTCAATATCTCCTTCCAAATATTTTTGTAACCTATACAACATAGAGATTAAAAGGAATATTTTCTTTTATTAAATACATTATTTGTGAATCTCCTTGCTACAATTCGTGGAGGATAAGTCATAAAGTATAAACAACATGCTCTGTGGAATTTATACTGTTTTCACTGTATTTGTCTACCGGTATGTATTGCACACATATGAAATATAAAATAAAAGGTTTATACTGACACAAAGATCCCTATTTGTCTTCTTCATAAGAGCCGTTAGGATAGTTTAAATTATGTGACCATTTTTCCTGTCTATTCTCTGATTCCAAATACTCACAGAGACTGAAAACCCCTGGTTCTCTAAGTTTAATTCCTCAAGTACTCATTTTTATCATGTTAGAAATTTTCTGAATGGAAAATGTGTAAAAACTACACTTCACTTTCAATAGAGTTAAGTCACTTATTATTGAAAATGCTAGACAAGATTTAGCAAAAGCTTCTCCTAAAGAGGTACCACAAGGAAGTTACAGAGACAGAAAAGTTGCATTTAAATGTATTTTGTGTCATTGAAGAAAACAAAACAAAACAAACCCCTTGATTCAGCTAGCTCTGTGTAAGGGGACTGACACCTAATTGGTGGGGGACAAAAGAACTTGACCAGGAGCTCAACTTCCTGCTGCAGCACTTACTCGTAAATTTGAGCTGGGGAAACATCTCTAACTATTGAAAAGTAGTTTGTTGATCTGAATTATAAGTATAATGATTCTCCTCCTATGTTATGTATAGGGCAGGTTTGAGGCTACATTTTTAAGAGTTAAAAACTATTAGAAATTTTACAAAGGCCAGGAATGGTGGCTCACACCTGTAATCCCGGCATTTTGGGAGGCCAAGGCAGGAGGATCACGAGGTCAGGAGATCGAGACCATCCTGGCTAGCACGGTGAAACCCCGTCTCTACTAAAAAAAAAAAAAAAATACAAAAAATTAGCTGGGCATGGTGGCGGGTGCCTGTAGTCCCAGCTACTCAGGAGGCTGAGACAGGAGAATGGCGCGAACCTGGGGGGCGGAGCTTGCAGTGAGCCGAGATCTCGCCACTCCACTCCAGCCTGGGTGACAGAGCGAGATTCCATCTCAAACAAACAAACAAACAAACTCATAAGAGAGTGTTAATATTGACGAATGGGTTAATGCCATTGTTATTCTTTTACTGGTTTTGTATTGCTTTTAATCAACAGGCATGGGGCGTTTTTCCTGTTCAGGCATATTTTTTAACTTTGAATGGAGTGTCTATGAAAAAGAATTGGCGCTTCCATTGGGAAAACATTCTGTGATCTTCACTGGTTAGTTTCACATTCTTGAGAAAATCTCTTCACCACCTAAATCCCACATTTCTCCTCCAGTAAAGCACAGGGTTGCATTTTACACTCGGGTCTGTCTCATCTGCACTGAAGGGTCTTTGACTGCATTCATGAACAATGCCACCATCCCTTTAAATTAGTTGGTATTCACAAGTGGAAAGTTGTAGTAATGTCTTGGACTAAATTTAATGGGGAAGAGTGGTGGAGAATTGGAATAAGACCTAATGTTTTTAAATTGTGATACTGATGCTTTATTCAGATCCCTTATTCAATCTGACAATTCAGAACAGGTGTTATCTCAACTTAGGATAAAACTAAGACTCAAGTTGTTGAAGAACCTTGTTCGAGGTCACCTAGCTAGGGAGTAAGAGCTAGAGAGTGAATTAAAAACCAATGGCTCTGGTTCACAGTTTATCGTTTTCCTCCTTTGTCTTGTTTGATCTGGCTGCTTCTTTGCCAACCTCTATTGTAGATCCTCATCCCTTTGGGAGTTTACCACTACTTGCAGATAGTAATTTGCCTTTTCTACTTGTATACCTTATATAAACATTGTTTCTAATTGTCATAACAATTCTGCAAGACAAATATGCCATTTTCCAGCTTTACTGAGGTATAATTGACTGATACAAATTGTATACATCTAAAGTATACAACATGATGTTTTCATATATCTATACATTGTGATAATTTTATGAAAATCAAGTTAATTTACATAACTATCACCTCACATACTTTTATTTTTGTGGTGAGAAAACTTAATATCTATCCTTTAACAAACTTGAAATATATATATAATATATATAGAATACATTATAAACTATCATGACCATACTGTACATTTGGTTGCCAGAACTTACTCATCTTATAACTAAAAGTTTGTATACTTTAACCAAATTCTCCCTATTTTCCCCACCATTTGAACCCTGGTAACCACCCTCTGCCTTCTACTCTATACTATGAATATGACTTATTAAATTTTACTATGAATGAGATCATTGAATATTTGTCTTTGTGTGTCTCTATTTCACTTAGCATGATGTTCTCTAAGATTATCTACATTGTGGCAAATGACAGGATTTTCTTCTTTCTTAAGGCTAAATAACATTCCACTGTGTGTGTGTACACATATATTTAACATTTGGTATACTGATTTCATTTCCTTTGCATATATACTAAGGACAATTGGTAGATTATATGGTAGTTCTCTTTTGAATTTTATAAGGAATCTTCATACTGTTTCTCATGTCTGTACCAATTTACATTCCACCAACAATGTATAAGGGTCCCTTTGATTTGCATTTCCCTGATGATTAGCAATGTTGAGCACCTTTGCATATACCTGTTGACTATGTTTATGTCTTCTTAGAAAAAAATCAATTTAGATCCTTGCCCACTTCTTTTTTTTTTTTTTTTTTTTTTTTTTTTTTTTTTTTGAGACAGAGTCTCACTCTGTCGCCCAGGCTGGAGTGCAGTGGCTGGATCTCGGCTCACTGCAAGCTCCGCCTCCCGGGTTTACGCCATTCTCCTGCCTCGGCCTCCCGAGTAGCTGGGACTACAGGCGCCCGCCACCTCGCCCGGCTAGTTTTTTGTATTTTTTAGTAGAGACGGGGTTTCACAGTGTTAGCCAGGATGGTCTCGATCTCCTGACCTCGTGATCCGCCCGTCTCGGCCTCCCAAAGTGCTGGGATTACAGGCTTGAGCCACCGCGCCCGGCCGATCCTTGCCCACTTTTTAATTGGATTTTTTGTTTTATTGCCATTGAGTTGATGAGTCATTTAAATATTGTGGCTATCAAAACCATTGTGGAGTATATGGTTTAGAAATATTTTCTCCCATTTCATAGGTTGTGCTTTTATTCTGTTGTTTCTCTTGCTGTGAAGAAGCTTGCAGTTTAATATAGTCCCATTTGTTTATTTTTGCTTTTATTGCTTGTGTTATATTCAAAAAAACAATTGCCAGGACCAGTGACACAGAGCTCTTACCCTGAGTTTTCTTCAAGAAGTATTATGGCCGGGCGCGGTGGCTCAAGCCTGTAATCCCAGCACTTTGGGAGTCCGAGACGGGCGGATCACGAGGTCAGGAGATCGAGATCATCCTGGCGAACACGGTGAAACCCCGTCTCTACTAAAACATACAAAAAAAAAAAAAAAAACTAGCCGGGTGAGGTGGCAGGCGCCTGTAATCCCAGCCACTCGGGAGGCTGAGGCAGGAGAATGGTGTGAACCTGGGAGGCAGAGCTTGCAGTGAGCTGAGATCTGGCCACTGCACTCCAGCCTGGGCGACAGAGCGAGACTCCATCTCAAAAAAAAAAAAAAAAAAAGAAGAAGTATTATGGATTCAGAAATTACATTGAAGTCATTAGCCCATCTTGAGTTCATTTTTGTGTATAGTGTAAGATACGAATGCAATTCTCTTTTAATATGAATACCTTGAGTTCTAATACCATTTATTAAATAAACTATCTTTCCCTGTTGTGTTTTCTGAGTGCCCCTGTTGAAAACTTATTAGTCATATAGGCTTGGGTTTATCTATGAGTTTTCTGTTCCGTTCCATTGGATTATATCTCTGTTTTTATGACAGTACTGTACTCTTTTGATTATTGTAGCTTTTTTTTTTTTTTAAATCAATACATTTTATTTTCCCAACTTTGTTCTTCTTGCTCAACATTGCTTTTGTTATGAAACATCTTTTCTGGTTCCATAGCAATTTTAGAATTTTTTTTTTCCTAGTTTTGTGTAAAATACCATTGAAATATTGATAAGGGTTTTATTGCATCTGTAGATTGCTTTGATTGTTTACATATTAACACTAAAGACACATAGAGTATCTTTCCATTTACTTAAATCTTTAATTTCTTTCACCAATGTTTTATAGGTTTCAGCGTATAGATTTTTCACCAATGTTTTATAGTGTTTAGGATGTAGATTTTTCACCTATTTGAGTTATTCTTAAGTAGTTTGATTGTTTTGATGCAATTGTAAATGGGGTTGTTTTCTTAATGTCTTTTCCAGATAGTTCATTGATAGTGTATGGAAGCACTACTAATTTTTGTATGTTAAATTTGTATCTTGCAACTTTACTTAATTTATTTATTAATTCTAACAGTTTTTGGTGGAGTCTTTAGGATATTCTATATGCACAATTCCATCATCTACAAATATAATTATTTATTTTCTGATTTTGATGCTTTTATTTCTTTTTCCTGCCTAATCATTAGGTTAGGACTGCCTGTACTATGTTGAATATAAGTGGTGAAAGTGGATACCCTTGTCTTGTTCTTGATATTAAAGGAAAAGCTTTCAGCTTTTCACCATTGAGTATAATGTTAGCTGTGGGCTTGTCATATATGACCTTTATTGTGTGGAGGTACATTTCTTCTATAATTAATTTTTGGAGTATTTATCATATAGATGTTGAATTTTGTCAAATGATTTTTTCTGCATCTTTTAAAATCATCTTGTGATTTCATTCCATTAATGTACTTCAGTACATTTATCACTTTGTATATTTTGAGCCATCCTTGCATCCCTAAAACAAATCCCATTTGATCATACAGTATAAACCTAATTACTTTACAAAGGCCTTATCTTGTAATGCAATCACATGGGGGATAACATTAGCTCACACTAAGGATAGCATTAATTTACTATTGAATTTGTTTTGCTAGTATTTTGTTGAGTGTTAAGCATCTATGTTCATTAGGTATATTGGCTTGTAATTTTCTTATAACATCCTTGTCTAGCTTTGGTATTTGTGTAATGCTAACTTTCTACAATAAGTTTAAAAGAGTTTTCTTTATTTTTCTGAAAAGGTATGAGAAAGAGTAATATTATTTCTTATTTCAATATTTGGTAGAATTTACTAGGGAAGTCATTAGTTCCTAATATTTTTTGATGGGGATGTTTTATTATGGATTCAACCTGATATTTGTTATTAGTCTGTCCATATTTCATATTCTGTATTATTCAGACATAGTAAGTTTTATATTTCTAGAAATTTATCAAGTGTTTCCAGGTTAACCCATTTTTTTGCATAGAATTGTTTATACCATTATCTTGTGGTTCCTTATATTTCTGTGGTATCAGTTGTAATGTCTCCTATTTTGTGTCTCTTATTTACTTGAGTTTTCTTTCTTTTTTAGTGAAAAAAAAAAGGGTCATCAAAGCTATAGGTTTGTCAATTTCATCTTTTCAAGAAAAACAACTCTTAGTTTCATTGATCTTTCCTATTTTATTTTTAGTTTCTATTTCATTTATTTTTGCTCTGATCTTTATTTCCTTCTACCTACCAATTTTGGGCCTTTTTTTTTTTTTTTTTTTTTTTAAGTTCTTTGAAGGGTAAATTGTTTATTGGAGATTCTTTCTTTTTATTAAAGTAGGCATTGATTGATATAAACTTCCCTATTAGAACTGCTTTGGTTTCAACCCATAAATTTTGGTATGTTGGGTTTCTATTTTGTTTGTTTTAATATGTTTTTTATTTCCCTCTTTATTTCTTCTTTGACTAATTGGTTGAGAGCATGTTGTTTGACTTTCTCATGTTTTTGAATTTTCCAACTTTCCACTTGTATTGATTTCTAGTTTCATACCTCTGTGGTCAGAGAATAAACTTCATGCAATTTCAATGTTTTAAAATTTGTTAAAAACTTATTTTGTGACTAAACATGATTTATCTTGGAGAATGTTCTCTGTGTACTTAAGAATCACATGTATTCTGCTGCTATTGGATGGTATATTCTGTATATGCCTATTATCTTCATTTGGTCGAGAGTGTAGTTCAAATCCAGTATTTCCTTAGAATTTTCTGTCTGGATGATCAATCTATTTTTAAAAGTGAGGTACTGAATTTCCCTATTATTATTGTATTTTTGTCTACTTCTCCTATCAGATTTGTTTGCAGTTGCTTTGTGTCTTAGGTACTCTTATGTTAGGTGCATGTGTATATATATATATATATATATATATGACTATTCTTTTTTTCATTTAAGAATTAGTAACCATTTTTATTAATGGGTCGAACTTAATTATAAACTCAGAGGCATAGAATTCTCTCTGGTTGCCTTGGGAACTCTATGTATTTTAAGGGGAGGCATTGTTCTGTCTGCTTACTCTATTTTTCAACATTCTTCTTTCAACTCCCAAAAGTGACTCACGAAAACTTCAAGTGTACAATGCAACATCTAACAGCTGGACTGTTAAGTGGGATCCTGCTAGTGGTCATGTGCAGAAATGTAGGATCACTTATCAGCCTTCCACTGGGGAAGGCACTGAGCAAATGGCAACTTTTCAAATAAAAATTATAACTTGGATAAATTCTACCCATTTCTCTTCAAACTCTTTTTCCCCTCAGTGTTTAATTAGTCATACTTACTTTTTATTTATTATTATACTTTAAGTGCTGGGATACATGTGTACAACATGCAGGTTTGTTACATAGGTATATATGTGCCACAGTGATTTGTTGCACCCATCAACCCATCATCTACATTAGGTATTTCTCCTAAAGCTATCCCTCCCTTAGCCCCCCACCCCCCCAACAGGTCTTGGTGTGTGATGTTCCCCTCCCTGTGTCCATATGTTCTCATTGTTCAACTCCCACTTATAAGTGAGAATATACAGTGTTTGGTTTTCTCTTCCAGTGTTAGTTTACTGAGAATAATGGTTTCCAGCTTCATCCATGTCTCTGCAGAGTCCATGAACTCATTCCTTTTTATGGCTATGTAGTATTCCATGGTGTATATGTGCCACATTTTTCTTTATCCAGTCTATCATTGATGGGCATTTGGGTTGGTTCTAAGTCTTTGTTATTGTGAATAGTGCTGCAATAAACATACATGTGCATGTGTCTTTATAGTAGAATGATTTATAATCCTTTCGGTATATTATCAGTAATGGGATTGCTGTGTCGAATGGTATTTCTGTTTCTATATCCTTGAGGAATCACCACACTGTCTTCCACAATGGTTGAACTAATTTACATATATATTCCTAATGAATGAATTGAGTTTTTACCCTTATATAATGATTTTATTTGACGCTTACAATATTTTACCTAGAGTCTAGTGTATCTTACATAAGTGTAGCTTACTCTGCACCGTTTGTTTCTATTAGCATAGGTTATCACTTCCCAATCCCTTCATTTTCAACGTGTGTTCTTAAAGCTGAAATAGTGTCTTGTAAGCAGCATATAGTTGGATTTTTAAAAAAATTCATTCACCCACTCAGTCTTTTGGTGAATTTAATCAATATACACTTAAAGTAATTATTGATAGGTAAAGACTTACTATTGTCATTTTGGTTATTGTTTTCTATCTGTTTTGTAGATTACTTTTTCCTTTCTCCCTCCATTTTGCCTTGTGCTTTTATAATTTTCTGTTGTGGTATACCTTGTTTCCTTTTAAAAGAAATTTTGTATATACTATAAACTTTTGCTTTGTGGTTACTATGGGAGTTACACAAAACATTTATATCTATAACACTCTATTTAAGCTGATAACAATTTGTTTTCAATTGTCCATAAAAATCCTACACTTTTGCTTACCCTGACCTTCATATTTTGTTTGCGTGTGCACAATTTACATTTTATATATAGTTTTTCCCATTACAAATTATTGTAGCCATAGTTATTTTACCTTTTTTTGTCTTTAATATTTTGCCAAAGTTGTGATTTACACACCACCATTACAGAATTATAGTGTTCTGAATTTGATTATGTTCTTATCTTTGCCAGTGAGTTTTGTATTTTCACACGATTTTGTGTTACTAATTAACATCGTTTTGTTTCAGTTTGAATAATTCCCTCTAGCAATTTTTATTCAGCAGATATAATAATAATCTCCTACGCTTTTCTTTTTCTGTAAAATCAAAAAGTATCTTTCATTGCTTATTAATATATAATAGCTGCATATATTTATGAGGCACATGAGTTTTTTATATATGCATGCAATGTGTAATTATCAAATCAAGATAAATGGAATATCCATCACCCCAAATATTCATATCTTTGTGTCTCAAACATTCACAATCCTCTCTCTAGCTTTTTCAAAAAACATAATGAATTCGTATTAGCTGTAGTTGCCCTATTGTTCTCTCTCTTCAGTTTTGAAGAAGAGCTTTGCCAAGTAAATGTTTGTTTGACAGGCTTTTTTTTTTTTTTTTTTTTGTCACAGGACTTTCAATATGTCACCCCACTCTCTCCTAACTTGCAAGGCTTCTGCTAAAATGTCTAATAACCTATGGCGATTCCTTTGTATTTCTTGTATTCGTTTTTTTTTTTTTTTTTCTTGCTGGATTTAAATATCTCTCTTTTTCTTTGATATTTGAAAGTTTGATATCACAGTACTGGGGATAACTGAGATGGGAGAGTCGTCTTGACCCTTTTGTAGGCAGGAACTGAAGCGTACCAGCTCCAGGTCCAGTCAGCCATTCCAACACGGGCAGGGACAAACTTCACTCAGTCAAACCCACTGTGCTCAACCCCTCTTGGGAGGCAGCACACAGGCAAGTGGGTGCCGGGTTGGGGTGAGCTTTTTTGGGCTCCAGTCCTATGGCAGTGTGTAGGGGTGTGTGACAATTAATGCTCTTTTAGCTTTGCTGTTGGCTGATGGCTTAAGTATTAAATAGCTCAGTGAAGAGTCAGTGTGACAGCCTTCTGCACCTGCCCATTTGACACCTGAGTTCTTGTTCGACGTCCAGGAAGAATCAGGTCTCATGAACAATTCAAAAGGTGATGAATGCAAAGGATTTTATTAAACAGTGGAAATGGCTGTCAGCTGAAGGGGAGCTGGAAAGGAGATGGTGCAGGAAGAAGAGGGTCTTTCTCTAAAGCCTGGCCATCTCCAGCTGGGCTCCACTCTGAAGTCATGTCCTCTGAAGTTGAGCCGCATCTCTCTGTTGTCTCTGACCCTCAGTTGCTCCTTCCCCTCTCGACATTCAGCCACTTGTCTTTCTGTTAGCTGAGGTCTGGGACTTATATGGGCACAGAATACAGGGGCGAGTGGGTCAAAAAGGCAACATTTGTGCAGGAAAACAGGGATAACTGTTCTCACTTAGGGCCATGGTTTCCAGGCTTGAGAGTGGGACCTTTGCTGGGGAACTGCCCTCTTTTACCCAGTATTTTCCTGCCTCCTGTCCATATCACAACCACATGGAGGTTGACACATTAAACTTGACATTTCATGATATTTTAATTTTTATTTTCAAACAACAATGAATCAGAAAAAATAATGGCTCTGGCAGAAGTGTAGAGCATGGACAGAAACAGAGGAAGACTAACTTCAGTTGTATCAACGGAACAGACAAGAAATCAATGGAGAAAAATTTTCTAGTGAAGTGGGAAAGAGCTTAGGGAGTATAAATGACAAAAGTAAATCAGGAAGTGGTGGCAAATTGAAAGACTGCATAACAGTTAAGTAATCTGCTCTAGGTCATACGCAATGGTGTGCTGGTAAGCCAGCTCTCTGAAGGCAGTGGGGGAACCATGATTTGCAGTCTTTGTTGACTGCTGTAGTGTAAATACCCTCACCATGGCTAATTTAAAGATAACAACCTAATGTAATAGATACACAAAATGGGATCTCAGGAGAGAGCTGGTTGGGGTTGAATACAAGCTGTTTGCAAGCCAGCTCCAGCCACAGTAATAGTGAAGATGTGATGCTCCTTCAGCACTGTAATACACGCACTGCATTTCATGCAGACCTGGATTTGAAATAAATTGCTGCCACATTTAGTAGCTGTATGAGTGAGCTCAAGTTCTCATCCTTGCTAAGCTTCAATTTCTTCATTTAAAACTGGGACTAATACTACTTCAGAGAGTTATTTTGAAAACTAAAAGATAAAATATGAAAAGCATGTTCCAGTGCTTGTTGCGTCATGACCCCTCTCTGAATAAATAAATAGTATTATTGTTACGCTTTATAAACCTGCAAGAAACCATTCTTGTGCTAAAGAACACTGTTCTGGTGGTCTGGCTTGTAAATTAGAGTTAGGAATTTGACCCATAGCTCCTATTGTTAGGAAGTTTGGAAAGAATTTTTTTTTTTTTTTTTTGTAGACTTAGGAATTTAGGAAGTTACCATACCAGCCAGGCCCCAAACCCTGAACCCTTAGGCTACTTATGTTTCCTTATCTTAGGGACTATCTCAGTTGATAAAGGGGGCATATATTTTGGTCTCTTAGATCAAATAAATAAATAACTTTTAAAAAGAGAAACATTTTTGTACCTTCAACTGGTACTGCCCCAAGGTAAACAAGGGTCTGGATTCTGGAGCTGAAATGTTTGGGTTTAAACTCTGGTTAGACCACTTGCTAATCTGGTAAGATGGCAATTTATTAACCTCTATCTCACCCAAATTCGTCTGCAAGATGGAGTTAATAATCATAGTCACCTCATCAAATCATCATGAAGTTAAATGAGGTAAGGTAGGCAATGCACTTAAAATGGTACTTGTTATTACTGTTATTCTTCATACAACAGAGTTTGCTTTTAAGAAACAATTCCAGGTCTATAGAGCACTATAATTTATTCCTCCTACCTGGCTATAATTTTGTCAGATGGATATACATGTATACATGTATGCCAGACATCACTCTGTATCCCATAAATATGTATAATTATTACATGTCAACTAAAAATTAAAGGGAAAAAATAAAACTATAATTTTAGCACAGCAGCTTTAAAGCATTTTTATAGTTACTTAAAATATGAAAATGCACAGCATTAGGATTTCATGAGTGGTTACTATGTTAATTTTAATTCAAAAATCAATGACAAAAATTGATTTTCCTTAACATAACCTTCTAAAGATATGGTTTCAACCTCCAGCTCACCAACAGTAACTAAAAACATAACAACAGCATCCCTGGATGTAGAGTTGAGTTAATAAATGAGACATGTTAAAGACAGAAAAAAAATAATACTTTTGCATTTTTAACAGAATGCAAAAATGGAAATTCGAACAAGAGATCAAATAGAATAGATATGAGTTTGTAAACCAAAATAAATTTTAGAAGTAATTCCACAACTCTTGTACCTCAAGACAGATTAAGGATATTAAAAACAAATCAAAGGGTGAAGAGAAAAAACTATTTAGACTCATAAATAAATGCTTTTGGAGAAGGCTGTAGTCAGACAGTGTGACTCTTTCCCTGCCCAAAAGGATGGAGTGTTTGGGTACAGGGTTAGCTACATAATTTTCAGGGCCTAATACAAAATGAAAATGCAGGGGTCTTGTTTAAGAAGAAAAAGAAAAAAGTGGTTTTGTTCTTTTTACTTTCTTCTTTTTGATGCGTCATAGAGTATTTTATCTGCTGTTTAATATTGCGTTCTCTCAGGTGTAGGAATATCATTGAGTAAGAACAGGTGATCACTGTTCTTGGGAAGCCTGTGTCAATCTGATCCTCCCTGTACCTGTTCAGGCCCCTGCTGGAGTTGAAGGACCTATGCCAAGGAGGTGGGAAGGTGGAGGGGGAGGGGATGTGGGACCTTACTTGAGGCTCCAATCTCCTCGTATAAATGCACCTACAAAATAGTCAGTTTCCAGCATCTGCCTCCAATCTCCCAGCACATACTCTATTGTTCCATTTGACTTCACTTGCAAAACACAAATTAAAAACAAAATCATCAAACATTTCAAATGGTGACCATAGAGAATTAAATCCTGATTTGAAACCCTTCTTGAGCATGGTGCTCTGTACAACTGCACCGGCCATGGCCCATTAAGCTGACCTCAGGAGTGGAAGAGTGTGGGGATGAGAGGAGAAGTCTACCTTCTTCAGATCAAGCCTAGTATGCACAAATGCGCATGCTTGGTGGGGGTGGAGGGGCTGAAATCTACCTACCTCACAGAAAATCTTGTGAGGAGGCTTTATGGGGATGATTCAGAATTTAAATATGCCTCCTTCTTTGCAAAAATATGGAGAGCTAGCACTGACTCCTGACTACTAATGCTAAAATAGACTGTGGAAGCAGGAGATGGTGGCTGCCTAGAGCAGGTCAGGGCATGAGGGGCAGAGATGCATGCCTGTTTCACAGGATCATCCTGTCTCAGAAAGGCAGAGGTACCAGTCATCCAGAAACTCAGCGGGAACGCTCTAGGAGACGAAAAGTCATTTCAAGCAGATTTCTGGGAAACAGATAAGTGGAAATCTGCAAATGGACACGTCAAAATTATGGAAAAGCACCTACAAGAAAGTCAGTTTTGAATATCTGCTAGCATTAGCAAACCTAAAGCTCTGTAGTGCGTGATGCACAGCAAAAGCATGGACTCCTGAGTCAGATTCTCTGGGAACAAATACTAGCTCTTTGATTTTGTTCAAAAATGAAGGAAAACCTGAGTGACTCTTGAAAATGATTTAATCTGTAATCCTTTGTGCTTTCAGTTTCTCCTTCTAAGAAATGGTTATAATAAAAGTTCCAGTGATTAAATATGTGGTAAGAAATCAATAATATCTTTACAATATCAGTCCAGTTCAGACGTTTCTAAGCCACTAACTCCTACCTACCCTATTTCTGAAAGCTTTGAAAATATTTTAATAGGAATTATCTCTCAAAATTAGTATGAAGATACTAGTTCAGTTAAGAAGTTTAACATGTATTCTTCTTTCACTTCTTTTTTTTTTTTAATCTGGAGGGTGTAATTTCCTGGGCAGAAGAAAAGGAATAATTCAACCATGCCTCTCTTTTCTATGCTCAACTTCTAACTATGATAAGGGGATGGGAGAGAGGGTAAATATTTTACTTTAAATTGACTTCAGAACATTGATGGATGTCTTTGACTGACACAGTCATTTCTCAACCGTGTTTTTGTGTGTGTATGTGTGTAATTTAAGTTTAGTGATAGGTAGTTTACACAGAGGGAAACTAATCTTTTTAGGTGTATAGTTCTATGAATGTTGTAAAATGCATACATTTCTGTACCACAAACAAAATTGGAATAAGAACATTTTCATCTCCTTGAAAGTTTTCTCCCACCCCTTTATGGCAGCCCCCCATCTCCCCGTCACCTGACCACTGGAAACTACTAATCTTATTTCTTTTCCCCTTTGTTTTCTTTTTCTAGAAGGTAGTATAAATGAACTGTCTTAGTCTACTAGGGCTTCTATAACAAAATCTAACACACTGGGTAGCTTATAAGCAACCAAAATTTATTTATCATAGTTTTGGAGGCTGGGAAGTCCGAGATCAAGCCACTGACAGATTCAAAGTCTGTTGAGTGTCCCACTTCCTGGTTCATAGAAGGCACCTTCTGACTGTGTTCTCACATAGTGAAAAGGACTGTCTATCTACCTTGGATCTCTTTTATAAAGGCACTAATTCCATTCATTAGGGGGGTGCCTTTAGGACCTAATTAATTCCCAAAGGTCCTATCTTCTAATGCTGTCCCACAATGTATACCTTTGGTGGGGAACACACAGATTCAATAAGTAGCCTTTTTGTATCTGGCTTTCTTCACATAATGTGAGATGCATCCGTATTGTTGCACATATCACCAGTCTGTTCCTTTATATTACTGAGCAATATTCCATCATATGGACCATCTCTCTATAAGTTCTATGGTAATGTGATCACAAGACTCTCTATTAACTAACATTGTGCAGAACATTCATAGTGTCTACCTGCCTTTCTATGTAGGGGCAAGGTAAATGACGTCTACTGAAAGCAGAGAGATAAAAAAAAAAAAAAAAAAAAAAAAAAGACTTGCTTTATGATATTCTGAGGGTCATGCTCATTCTGTGTTATCTTAAGATCATATAATGTAATATTCTATGATTATACTATTTGCATAACATGATTTCATATTATGACTTTCTGTGTTCCTTTCTAAGTCATGTCCATTGGGAGTTAAAAATTATGAAAGGAAAAGCACAGGTTGACAACCACATTTACAAAGATGAAGACTGTAAAACTGAAAGAGGTGAAGACATTCTGGAATCTACGCAGTTAAAAAATAATTAAAATAACAATGATAATAATAGCTTACCTTTAACGAGTGTCTATTGCATGGCACACATTTTTAAAAGGATTTTTTCCTGTTTTGTACCATTTAATTCTTATAAAATTATTATTCATAGGCTTGTTTAATATATTATCATTTTACAGATGGAAAAATTGAGAGGTGGAAGGTTAAAGTTGCATTGCTAATATGGCCTGAATTTCAACAAGAATTTTTTTCACTCAGAACATTAACCCTAAAGCACTTTTCCAATCTACCATTTGATTGTTAAATAGAAAGACTGGGACTGAACTTTCATATCATTGCTTTTTGCGTAGTGTCCTTTTGCTTTATATGGCAAATAGTAAGGCACAGCCTGTGCTGCAGAAGAAACAAAAGACGGAAGCATGCAGTGGCTATAAACATACAAACATACACTTATATATACATATGTATATATTTGTGTGTATGATCATATGACTTGTATTCTATATGTTTTACTTTTGTATCAAAATATTTTTTCTAAGACTTAGACACAAATAGTATACTTATACTTGGGTATACAAAAAAAAATTAAAAACTCTCAATCTTTCGCAAGAACTTACAAAATATCTAGCTTGGTTCATTTCACACCCTCCCCCTTGCTGGCTATTTTACTGTTTATTCTAACAATAAGAAATTTGTTTTAAAGTTGTAATAAGCAGACAATCAGTGTTCACCATCCTGTGACCCGAACATCAATTGAAATGCTACCTTTAACTTTGTATCTTGTCAAATACTAAAAACTTCAGATGGCAGTGGGATTTTTGTGTATTTCTAACTTGTTCTCACATATAACACCCATTATTCCTTGATGGAGCCAAGTTTCCTTTCTGAGAGAATTTAACATCATCTTAAAGTTGCTATCACTGGTATGTGGTCTGCAGTGTTTGATCGTGTTTTTATTTTTATTAGGTTACTCCAACTCAATATCTCCTTCCAAATATTTTTGTAACCTATACAACATAGAGATTAAAAGGAATATTTTCTTTTATTAAATACATTATTTGTGAATCTCCTTGCTACAATTCGTGGAGGATAAGTCATAAAGTATAAACAACATGCTCTGTGGAATTTATACTGTTTTCACTGTATTTGTCTACCGGTATGTATTGCACACATATGAAATATAAAATAAAAGGTTTATACTGACACAAAGATCCCTATTTGTCTTCTTCATAAGAGCCGTTAGGATAGTTTAAATTATGTGACCATTTTTCCTGTCTATTCTCTGATTCCAAATACTCACAGAGACTGAAAACCCCTGGTTCTCTAAGTTTAATTCCTCAAGTACTCATTTTTATCATGTTAGAAATTTTCTGAATGGAAAATGTGTAAAAACTACACTTCACTTTCAATAGAGTTAAGTCACTTATTATTGAAAATGCTAGACAAGATTTAGCAAAAGCTTCTCCTAAAGAGGTACCACAAGGAAGTTACAGAGACAGAAAAGTTGCATTTAAATGTATTTTGTGTCATTGAAGAAAACAAAACAAAACAAACCCCTTGATTCAGCTAGCTCTGTGTAAGGGGACTGACACCTAATTGGTGGGGGACAAAAGAACTTGACCAGGAGCTCAACTTCCTGCTGCAGCACTTACTCGTAAATTTGAGCTGGGGAAACATCTCTAACTATTGAAAAGTAGTTTGTTGATCTGAATTATAAGTATAATGATTCTCCTCCTATGTTATGTATAGGGCAGGTTTGAGGCTACATTTTTAAGAGTTAAAAACTATTAGAAATTTTACAAAGGCCAGGAATGGTGGCTCACACCTGTAATCCCGGCATTTTGGGAGGCCAAGGCAGGAGGATCACGAGGTCAGGAGATCGAGACCATCCTGGCTAGCACGGTGAAACCCCGTCTCTACTAAAAAAAAAAAAAAAATACAAAAAATTAGCTGGGCATGGTGGCGGGTGCCTGTAGTCCCAGCTACTCAGGAGGCTGAGACAGGAGAATGGCGCGAACCTGGGGGGCGGAGCTTGCAGTGAGCCGAGATCTCGCCACTCCACTCCAGCCTGGGTGACAGAGCGAGATTCCATCTCAAACAAACAAACAAACAAACTCATAAGAGAGTGTTAATATTGACGAATGGGTTAATGCCATTGTTATTCTTTTACTGGTTTTGTATTGCTTTTAATCAACAGGCATGGGGCGTTTTTCCTGTTCAGGCATATTTTTTAACTTTGAATGGAGTGTCTATGAAAAAGAATTGGCGCTTCCATTGGGAAAACATTCTGTGATCTTCACTGGTTAGTTTCACATTCTTGAGAAAATCTCTTCACCACCTAAATCCCACATTTCTCCTCCAGTAAAGCACAGGGTTGCATTTTACACTCGGGTCTGTCTCATCTGCACTGAAGGGTCTTTGACTGCATTCATGAACAATGCCACCATCCCTTTAAATTAGTTGGTATTCACAAGTGGAAAGTTGTAGTAATGTCTTGGACTAAATTTAATGGGGAAGAGTGGTGGAGAATTGGAATAAGACCTAATGTTTTTAAATTGTGATACTGATGCTTTATTCAGATCCCTTATTCAATCTGACAATTCAGAACAGGTGTTATCTCAACTTAGGATAAAACTAAGACTCAAGTTGTTGAAGAACCTTGTTCGAGGTCACCTAGCTAGGGAGTAAGAGCTAGAGAGTGAATTAAAAACCAATGGCTCTGGTTCACAGTTTATCGTTTTCCTCCTTTGTCTTGTTTGATCTGGCTGCTTCTTTGCCAACCTCTATTGTAGATCCTCATCCCTTTGGGAGTTTACCACTACTTGCAGATAGTAATTTGCCTTTTCTACTTGTATACCTTATATAAACATTGTTTCTAATTGTCATAACAATTCTGCAAGACAAATATGCCATTTTCCAGCTTTACTGAGGTATAATTGACTGATACAAATTGTATACATCTAAAGTATACAACATGATGTTTTCATATATCTATACATTGTGATAATTTTATGAAAATCAAGTTAATTTACATAACTATCACCTCACATACTTTTATTTTTGTGGTGAGAAAACTTAATATCTATCCTTTAACAAACTTGAAATATATATATAATATATATAGAATACATTATAAACTATCATGACCATACTGTACATTTGGTTGCCAGAACTTACTCATCTTATAACTAAAAGTTTGTATACTTTAACCAAATTCTCCCTATTTTCCCCACCATTTGAACCCTGGTAACCACCCTCTGCCTTCTACTCTATACTATGAATATGACTTATTAAATTTTACTATGAATGAGATCATTGAATATTTGTCTTTGTGTGTCTCTATTTCACTTAGCATGATGTTCTCTAAGATTATCTACATTGTGGCAAATGACAGGATTTTCTTCTTTCTTAAGGCTAAATAACATTCCACTGTGTGTGTGTACACATATATTTAACATTTGGTATACTGATTTCATTTCCTTTGCATATATACTAAGGACAATTGGTAGATTATATGGTAGTTCTCTTTTGAATTTTATAAGGAATCTTCATACTGTTTCTCATGTCTGTACCAATTTACATTCCACCAACAATGTATAAGGGTCCCTTTGATTTGCATTTCCCTGATGATTAGCAATGTTGAGCACCTTTGCATATACCTGTTGACTATGTTTATGTCTTCTTAGAAAAAAATCAATTTAGATCCTTGCCCACTTCTTTTTTTTTTTTTTTTTTTTTTTTTTTTTTTTTTTTGAGACAGAGTCTCACTCTGTCGCCCAGGCTGGAGTGCAGTGGCTGGATCTCGGCTCACTGCAAGCTCCGCCTCCCGGGTTTACGCCATTCTCCTGCCTCGGCCTCCCGAGTAGCTGGGACTACAGGCGCCCGCCACCTCGCCCGGCTAGTTTTTTGTATTTTTTAGTAGAGACGGGGTTTCACAGTGTTAGCCAGGATGGTCTCGATCTCCTGACCTCGTGATCCGCCCGTCTCGGCCTCCCAAAGTGCTGGGATTACAGGCTTGAGCCACCGCGCCCGGCCGATCCTTGCCCACTTTTTAATTGGATTTTTTGTTTTATTGCCATTGAGTTGATGAGTCATTTAAATATTGTGGCTATCAAAACCATTGTGGAGTATATGGTTTAGAAATATTTTCTCCCATTTCATAGGTTGTGCTTTTATTCTGTTGTTTCTCTTGCTGTGAAGAAGCTTTGCAGTTTAATATAGTCCCATTTGTTTATTTTTGCTTTTATTGCTTGTGTTATATTCAAAAAAACAATTGCCAGGACCAGTGACACAGAGCTCTTACCCTGAGTTTTCTTCAAGAAGTATTATGGCCGGGCGCGGTGGCTCAAGCCTGTAATCCCAGCACTTTGGGAGTCCGAGACGGGCGGATCACGAGGTCAGGAGATCGAGATCATCCTGGCGAACACGGTGAAACCCCGTCTCTACTAAAACATACAAAAAAAAAAAAAAAAACTAGCCGGGTGAGGTGGCAGGCGCCTGTAATCCCAGCCACTCGGGAGGCTGAGGCAGGAGAATGGTGTGAACCTGGGAGGCAGAGCTTGCAGTGAGCTGAGATCTGGCCACTGCACTCCAGCCTGGGCGACAGAGCGAGACTCCATCTCAAAAAAAAAAAAAAAAAAAAAGAAGAAGTATTATGGATTCAGAAATTACATTGAAGTCATTAGCCCATCTTGAGTTCATTTTTGTGTATAGTGTAAGATACGAATGCAATTCTCTTTTAATATGAATACCTTGAGTTCTAATACCATTTATTAAATAAACTATCTTTCCCTGTTGTGTTTTCTGAGTGCCCCTGTTGAAAACTTATTAGTCATATAGGCTTGGGTTTATCTATGAGTTTTCTGTTCCGTTCCATTGGATTATATCTCTGTTTTTATGACAGTACTGTACTCTTTTGATTATTGTAGCTTTTTTTTTTTTTTAAATCAATACATTTTATTTTCCCAACTTTGTTCTTCTTGCTCAACATTGCTTTTGTTATGAAACATCTTTTCTGGTTCCATAGCAATTTTAGAATTTTTTTTTTCCTAGTTTTGTGTAAAATACCATTGAAATATTGATAAGGGTTTTATTGCATCTGTAGATTGCTTTGATTGTTTACATATTAACACTAAAGACACATAGAGTATCTTTCCATTTACTTAAATCTTTAATTTCTTTCACCAATGTTTTATAGGTTTCAGCGTATAGATTTTTCACCAATGTTTTATAGTGTTTAGGATGTAGATTTTTCACCTATTTGAGTTATTCTTAAGTAGTTTGATTGTTTTGATGCAATTGTAAATGGGGTTGTTTTCTTAATGTCTTTTCCAGATAGTTCATTGATAGTGTATGGAAGCACTACTAATTTTTGTATGTTAAATTTGTATCTTGCAACTTTACTTAATTTATTTATTAATTCTAACAGTTTTTGGTGGAGTCTTTAGGATATTCTATATGCACAATTCCATCATCTACAAATATAATTATTTATTTTCTGATTTTGATGCTTTTATTTCTTTTTCCTGCCTAATCATTAGGTTAGGACTGCCTGTACTATGTTGAATATAAGTGGTGAAAGTGGATACCCTTGTCTTGTTCTTGATATTAAAGGAAAAGCTTTCAGCTTTTCACCATTGAGTATAATGTTAGCTGTGGGCTTGTCATATATGACCTTTATTGTGTGGAGGTACATTTCTTCTATAATTAATTTTTGGAGTATTTATCATATAGATGTTGAATTTTGTCAAATGATTTTTTCTGCATCTTTTAAAATCATCTTGTGATTTCATTCCATTAATGTACTTCAGTACATTTATCACTTTGTATATTTTGAGCCATCCTTGCATCCCTAAAACAAATCCCATTTGATCATACAGTATAAACCTAATTACTTTACAAAGGCCTTATCTTGTAATGCAATCACATGGGGGATAACATTAGCTCACACTAAGGATAGCATTAATTTACTATTGAATTTGTTTTGCTAGTATTTTGTTGAGTGTTAAGCATCTATGTTCATTAGGTATATTGGCTTGTAATTTTCTTATAACATCCTTGTCTAGCTTTGGTATTTGTGTAATGCTAACTTTCTACAATAAGTTTAAAAGAGTTTTCTTTATTTTTCTGAAAAGGTATGAGAAAGAGTAATATTATTTCTTATTTCAATATTTGGTAGAATTTACTAGGGAAGTCATTAGTTCCTAATATTTTTTGATGGGGATGTTTTATTATGGATTCAACCTGATATTTGTTATTAGTCTGTCCATATTTCATATTCTGTATTATTCAGACATAGTAAGTTTTATATTTCTAGAAATTTATCAAGTGTTTCCAGGTTAACCCATTTTTTTGCATAGAATTGTTTATACCATTATCTTGTGGTTCCTTATATTTCTGTGGTATCAGTTGTAATGTCTCCTATTTTGTGTCTCTTATTTACTTGAGTTTTCTTTCTTTTTTAGTGAAAAAAAAAAGGGTCATCAAAGCTATAGGTTTGTCAATTTCATCTTTTCAAGAAAAACAACTCTTAGTTTCATTGATCTTTCCTATTTTATTTTTAGTTTCTATTTCATTTATTTTTGCTCTGATCTTTATTTCCTTCTACCTACCAATTTTGGGCCTTTTTTTTTTTTTTTTTTTTTTTTTAAGTTCTTTGAAGGGTAAATTGTTTATTGGAGATTCTTTCTTTTTATTAAAGTAGGCATTGATTGATATAAACTTCCCTATTAGAACTGCTTTGGTTTCAACCCATAAATTTTGGTATGTTGGGTTTCTATTTTTGTTTGTTTTAATATGTTTTTTATTTCCCTCTTTATTTCTTCTTTGACTAATTGGTTGAGAGCATGTTGTTTGACTTTCTCATGTTTTTGAATTTTCCAACTTTCCACTTGTTATTGATTTCTAGTTTCATACCTCTGTGGTCAGAGAATAAACTTCATGCAATTTCAATGTTTTAAAATTTGTTAAAAACTTATTTTGTGACTAAACATGATTTATCTTGGAGAATGTTCTCTGTGTACTTAAGAATCACATGTATTCTGCTGCTATTGGATGGTATATTCTGTATATGCCTATTATCTTCATTTGGTCGAGAGTGTAGTTCAAATCCAGTATTTCCTTAGAATTTTCTGTCTGGATGATCAATCTATTTTTAAAAGTGAGGTACTGAATTTCCCTATTATTATTGTATTTTTGTCTACTTCTCCTATCAGATTTGTTTGCAGTTGCTTTGTGTCTTAGGTACTCTTATGTTAGGTGCATGTGTATATATATATATATATATATATATGACTATTCTTTTTTTCATTTAAGAATTAGTAACCATTTTTATTAATGGGTCGAACTTAATTATAAACTCAGAGGCATAGAATTCTCTCTGGTTGCCTTGGGAACTCTATGTATTTTAAGGGGAGGCATTGTTCTGTCTGCTTACTCTATTTTTCAACATTCTTCTTTCAACTCCCAAAAGTGACTCACGAAAACTTCAAGTGTACAATGCAACATCTAACAGCTGGACTGTTAAGTGGGATCCTGCTAGTGGTCATGTGCAGAAATGTAGGATCACTTATCAGCCTTCCACTGGGGAAGGCACTGAGCAAATGGCAACTTTTCAAATAAAAATTATAACTTGGATAAATTCTACCCATTTCTCTTCAAACTCTTTTTCCCCTCAGTGTTTAATTAGTCATACTTACTTTTTATTTATTATTATACTTTAAGTGCTGGGATACATGTGTACAACATGCAGGTTTGTTACATAGGTATATATGTGCCACAGTGATTTGTTGCACCCATCAACCCATCATCTACATTAGGTATTTCTCCTAAAGCTATCCCTCCCTTAGCCCCCCACCCCCCAACAGGTCTTGGTGTGTGATGTTCCCCTCCCTGTGTCCATATGTTCTCATTGTTCAACTCCCACTTATAAGTGAGAATATACAGTGTTTGGTTTTCTCTTCCAGTGTTAGTTTACTGAGAATAATGGTTTCCAGCTTCATCCATGTCTCTGCAGAGTCCATGAACTCATTCCTTTTTATGGCTATGTAGTATTCCATGGTGTATATGTGCCACATTTTCTTTATCCAGTCTATCATTGATGGGCATTTGGGTTGGTTCTAAGTCTTTGTTATTGTGAATAGTGCTGCAATAAACATACATGTGCATGTGTCTTTATAGTAGAATGATTTATAATCCTTTCGGTATATTATCAGTAATGGGATTGCTGTGTCGAATGGTATTTCTGTTTCTATATCCTTGAGGAATCACCACACTGTCTTCCACAATGGTTGAACTAATTTACATATATATTCCTAATGAATGAATTGAGTTTTTACCCTTATATAATGATTTTATTTGACGCTTACAATATTTTACCTAGAGTCTAGTGTATCTTACATAAGTGTAGCTTACTCTGCACCGTTTGTTTCTATTAGCATAGGTTATCACTTCCCAATCCCTTCATTTTCAACGTGTGTTCTTAAAGCTGAAATAGTGTCTTGTAAGCAGCATATAGTTGGATTTTTAAAAAAATTCATTCACCCACTCAGTCTTTTGGTGAATTTAATCAATATACACTTAAAGTAATTATTGATAGGTAAAGACTTACTATTGTCATTTTGGTTATTGTTTTCTATCTGTTTTGTAGATTACTTTTTCCTTTCTCCCTCCATTTTGCCTTGTGCTTTTATAATTTTCTGTTGTGGTATACCTTGTTTCCTTTTAAAAGAAATTTTGTATATACTATAAACTTTTGCTTTGTGGTTACTATGGGAGTTACACAAAACATTTTATATCTATAACACTCTATTTAAGCTGATAACAATTTGTTTTCAATTGTCCATAAAAATCCTACACTTTTGCTTACCCTGACCTTCATATTTTGTTTGCGTGTGCACAATTTACATTTTATATATAGTTTTTCCCATTACAAATTATTGTAGCCATAGTTATTTTACCTTTTTTTGTCTTTAATATTTTGCCAAAGTTGTGATTTACACACCACCATTACAGAATTATAGTGTTCTGAATTTGATTATGTTCTTATCTTTGCCAGTGAGTTTTGTATTTTCACACGATTTTGTGTTACTAATTAACATCGTTTTGTTTCAGTTTGAATAATTCCCTCTAGCAATTTTTATTCAGCAGATATAATAATAATCTCCTACGCTTTTCTTTTTCTGTAAAATCAAAAAGTATCTTTCATTGCTTATTAATATATAATAGCTGCATATATTTATGAGGCACATGAGTTTTTTATATATGCATGCAATGTGTAATTATCAAATCAAGATAAATGGAATATCCATCACCCCAAATATTCATATCTTTGTGTCTCAAACATTCACAATCCTCTCTCTAGCTTTTTCAAAAAACATAATGAATTCGTATTAGCTGTAGTTGCCCTATTGTTCTCTCTCTTCAGTTTTGAAGAAGAGCTTTGCCAAGTAAATGTTTGTTTGACAGGCTTTTTTTTTTTTTTTTTTTTGTCACAGGACTTTCAATATGTCACCCCACTCTCTCCTAACTTGCAAGGCTTCTGCTAAAATGTCTAATAACCTATGGCGATTCCTTTGTATTTCTTGTATTCGTTTTTTTTTTTTTTTTTCTTGCTGGATTTAAATATCTCTCTTTTTCTTTGATATTTGAAAGTTTGATATCACAGTACTGGGGATAACTGAGATGGGAGAGTCGTCTTGACCCTTTTGTAGGCAGGAACTGAAGCGTACCAGCTCCAGGTCCAGTCAGCCATTCCAACACGGGCAGGGACAAACTTCACTCAGTCAAACCCACTGTGCTCAACCCCTCTTGGGAGGCAGCACACAGGCAAGTGGGTGCCGGGTTGGGGTGAGCTTTTTTGGGCTCCAGTCCTATGGCAGTGTGTAGGGGTGTGTGACAATTAATGCTCTTTTAGCTTTGCTGTTGGCTGATGGCTTAAGTATTAAATAGCTCAGTGAAGAGTCAGTGTGACAGCCTTCTGCACCTGCCCATTTGACACCTGAGTTCTTGTTCGACGTCCAGGAAGAATCAGGTCTCATGAACAATTCAAAAGGTGATGAATGCAAAGGATTTTATTAAACAGTGGAAATGGCTGTCAGCTGAAGGGGAGCTGGAAAGGAGATGGTGCAGGAAGAAGAGGGTCTTTCTCTAAAGCCTGGCCATCTCCAGCTGGGCTCCACTCTGAAGTCATGTCCTCTGAAGTTGAGCCGCATCTCTCTGTTGTCTCTGACCCTCAGTTGCTCCTTCCCCTCTCGACATTCAGCCACTTGTCTTTCTGTTAGCTGAGGTCTGGGACTTATATGGGCACAGAATACAGGGGCGAGTGGGTCAAAAAGGCAACATTTGTGCAGGAAAACAGGGATAACTGTTCTCACTTAGGGCCATGGTTTCCAGGCTTGAGAGTGGGACCTTTGCTGGGGAACTGCCCTCTTTTACCCAGTATTTTCCTGCCTCCTGTCCATATCACAACCACATGGAGGTTGACACATTAAACTTGACATTTCATGATATTTTAATTTTTATTTTCAAACAACAATGAATCAGAAAAAATAATGGCTCTGGCAGAAGTGTAGAGCATGGACAGAAACAGAGGAAGACTAACTTCAGTTGTATCAACGGAACAGACAAGAAATCAATGGAGAAAAATTTTCTAGTGAAGTGGGAAAGAGCTTAGGGAGTATAAATGACAAAAGTAAATCAGGAAGTGGTGGCAAATTGAAAGACTGCATAACAGTTAAGTAATCTGCTCTAGGTCATACGCAATGGTGTGCTGGTAAGCCAGCTCTCTGAAGGCAGTGGGGGAACCATGATTTGCAGTCTTTGTTGACTGCTGTAGTGTAAATACCCTCACCATGGCTAATTTAAAGATAACAACCTAATGTAATAGATACACAAAATGGGATCTCAGGAGAGAGCTGGTTGGGGTTGAATACAAGCTGTTTGCAAGCCAGCTCCAGCCACAGTAATAGTGAAGATGTGATGCTCCTTCAGCACTGTAATACACGCACTGCATTTCATGCAGACCTGGATTTGAAATAAATTGCTGCCACATTTAGTAGCTGTATGAGTGAGCTCAAGTTCTCATCCTTGCTAAGCTTCAATTTCTTCATTTAAAACTGGGACTAATACTACTTCAGAGAGTTATTTTGAAAACTAAAAGATAAAATATGAAAAGCATGTTCCAGTGCTTGTTGCGTCATGACCCCTCTCTGAATAAATAAATAGTATTATTGTTACGCTTTATAAACCTGCAAGAAACCATTCTTGTGCTAAAGAACACTGTTCTGGTGGTCTGGCTTGTAAATTAGAGTTAGGAATTTGACCCATAGCTCCTATTGTTAGGAAGTTTGGAAAGAATTTTTTTTTTTTTTTTTGTAGACTTAGGAATTTAGGAAGTTACCATACCAGCCAGGCCCCAAACCCTGAACCCTTAGGCTACTTATGTTTCCTTATCTTAGGGACTATCTCAGTTGATAAAGGGGGCATATATTTTGGTCTCTTAGATCAAATAAATAAATAACTTTTAAAAAGAGAAACATTTTTGTACCTTCAACTGGTACTGCCCCAAGGTAAACAAGGGTCTGGATTCTGGAGCTGAAATGTTTGGGTTTAAACTCTGGTTAGACCACTTGCTAATCTGGTAAGATGGCAATTTATTAACCTCTATCTCACCCAAATTCGTCTGCAAGATGGAGTTAATAATCATAGTCACCTCATCAAATCATCATGAAGTTAAATGAGGTAAGGTAGGCAATGCACTTAAAATGGTACTTGTTATTACTGTTATTCTTCATACAACAGAGTTTGCTTTTAAGAAACAATTCCAGGTCTATAGAGCACTATAATTTATTCCTCCTACCTGGCTATAATTTTGTCAGATGGATATACATGTATACATGTATGCCAGACATCACTCTGTATCCCATAAATATGTATAATTATTACATGTCAACTAAAAATTAAAGGGAAAAAATAAAACTATAATTTTAGCACAGCAGCTTTAAAGCATTTTTATAGTTACTTAAAATATGAAAATGCACAGCATTAGGATTTCATGAGTGGTTACTATGTTAATTTTAATTCAAAAATCAATGACAAAAATTGATTTTCCTTAACATAACCTTCTAAAGATATGGTTTCAACCTCCAGCTCACCACAGTAACTAAAAAACATAACAACAGCATCCCTGGATGTAGAGTTGAGTTAATAAATGAGACATGTTAAAGACAGAAAAAAATAATACTTTTGCATTTTTAACAGAATGCAAAAATGGAAATTCGAACAAGAGATCAAATAGAATAGATATGAGTTTGTAAACCAAAATAAATTTTAGAAGTAATTCCACAACTCTTGTACCTCAAGACAGATTAAGGATATTAAAAACAAATCAAAGGGTGAAGAGAAAAAACTATTTAGACTCATAAATAAATGCTTTTGGAGAAGGCTGTAGTCAGACAGTGTGACTCTTTCCCTGCCCAAAAGGATGGAGTGTTTGGGTACAGGGTTAGCTACATAATTTTCAGGGCCTAATACAAAATGAAAATGCAGGGGTCTTGTTTAAGAAGAAAAAGAAAAAAGTGGTTTTGTTCTTTTTACTTTCTTCTTTTTGATGCGTCATAGAGTATTTTATCTGCTGTTTAATATTGCGTTCTCTCAGGTGTAGGAATATCATTGAGTAAGAACAGGTGATCACTGTTCTTGGGAAGCCTGTGTCAATCTGATCCTCCCTGTACCTGTTCAGGCCCCTGCTGGAGTTGAAGGACCTATGCCAAGGAGGTGGGAAGGTGGAGGGGGAGGGGATGTGGGACCTTACTTGAGGCTCCAATCTCCTCGTATAAATGCACCTACAAAATAGTCAGTTTCCAGCATCTGCCTCCAATCTCCCAGCACATACTCTATTGTTCCATTTGACTTCACTTGCAAAACACAAATTAAAAACAAAATCATCAAACATTTCAAATGGTGACCATAGAGAATTAAATCCTGATTTGAAACCCTTCTTGAGCATGGTGCTCTGTACAACTGCACCGGCCATGGCCCATTAAGCTGACCTCAGGAGTGGAAGAGTGTGGGGATGAGAGGAGAAGTCTACCTTCTTCAGATCAAGCCTAGTATGCACAAATGCGCATGCTTGGTGGGGGTGGAGGGCTGAAATCTACCTACCTCACAGAAAATCTTGTGAGGAGGCTTTATGGGGATGATTCAGAATTTAAATATGCCTCCTTCTTTGCAAAAATATGGAGAGCTAGCACTGACTCCTGACTACTAATGCTAAAATAGACTGTGGAAGCAGGAGATGGTGGCTGCCTAGAGCAGGTCCGGGCATGAGGGGCAGAGATGCATGCCTGTTTCACAGGATCATCCTGTCTCAGAAAGGCAGAGGTACCAGTCAATCCAGAAACTCAGCGGAACGCTCTAGGAGACGAAAAGTCATTTCAAGCAGATTTCTGGGAAACAGATAAGTGGAAATCTGCAATGGACACGTCCAAAATTATGGAAAAGCACCTACAAGAAAGTCAGTTTTGAATATCTGCTAGCATTAGCAAACCTAAAGCTCTGTAGTGCGTGATGCACAGCAAAAGCATGGACTCCTGAGTCAGATTCTCTGGGAACAAATACTAGCTCTTTGATTTTGTTCAAAATGAAGGAAAACCTGAGTGACTCTTGAAAATGATTTAATCTGTAATCCTTTGTGCTTTCAGTTTCTCCTTCTAAGAAATGGTTATAATAAAAGTTCCAGTGATTAAATATGTGGTAAGAAATCAATAATATCTTTACAATATCAGTCCAGTTCAGACGTTTCTAAGCCACTAACTCCTACCTACCCTATTTCTGAAAGCTTTGAAAATATTTTAATAGGAATTATCTCTCAAAATTAGTATGAAGATACTAGTTCAGTTAAGAAGTTTAACATGTATTCTTCTTTCACTTCTTTTTTTTTTTTTAATCTGGAGGGTGTAATTTCCTGGGCAGAAGAAAGGAATAATTCAACCATGCCTCTCTTTTCTATGCTCAACTTCTAACTATGATAAGGGGATGGGAGAGAGGGTAAATATTTTACTTTAAATTGACTTCAGAACATTGATGGATGTCTTTGACTGAACACAGTCATTTCTCAACCGTGTTTTTGTGTGTGTATGTGTGTAAATTTAAGTTTAGTGATAGGTAGTTTACACAGAGGGAAACTAATCTTTTTAGGTGTATAGTTCTATGAATGTGTAAAATGCATACATTCTGTACCACAAACAAAATTGGAATAAGAACATTTTCATCTCCTTGAAAGTTTTCTCCCACCCCTTTATGGCAGCCCCCCATCTCCCCGTCACCTGACCACTGGAAACTACTAATCTTATTTCTTTTCCCCTTTGTTTTCTTTTTCTAGAAGGTAGTATAAATGAACTGTCTTAGTCTACTAGGGCTTCTATAACAAAATCTAACACACTGGGTAGCTTATAAGCAACCAAAATTTATTTATCATAGTTTTGGAGGCTGGGAAGTCCGAGATCAAGCCACTGACAGATTCAAAGTCTGTTGAGTGTCCCACTTCCTGGTTCATAGAAGGCACCTTCTGACTGTGTTCTCACATAGTGAAAAGGACTGTCTATCTACCTTGGATCTCTTTTATAAAGGCACTAATTCCATTCATTAGGGGGGTGCCTTTAGGACCTAATTAATTCCCAAAGGTCCTATCTTCTAATGCTGTCCCACAATGTATACCTTTGGTGGGGAACACACAGATTCAATAAGTAGCCTTTTTGTATCTGGCTTTCTTCACATAATGTGAGATGCATCCGTATTGTTGCACATATCACCAGTCTGTTCCTTTATATTACTGAGCAATATTCCATCATATGGACCATCTCTCTATAAGTTCTATGGTAATGTGATCACAAGACTCTCTATTAACTAACATTGTGCAGAACATTCATAGTGTCTACCTGCCTTTCTATGTAGGGGCAAGGTAAATGACGTCTACTGAAAGCAGAGAGATAAAAAAAAAAAAAAAAAAAAAAAAGACTTGCTTTATGATATTCTGAGGGTCATGCTCATTCTGTGTTATCTTAAGATCATATAATGTAATATTCTATGATTATACTATTTGCATAACATGATTTCATATTATGACTTTCTGTGTTCCTTTCTAAGTCATGTCCATTGGGAGTTAAAAATTATGAAAGGAAAAGCACAGGTTGACAACCACATTTACAAAGATGAAGACTGTAAAACTGAAAGAGGTGAAGACATTCTGGAATCTACGCAGTTAAAAAATAATTAAAATAACAATGTATAATAGCTTACCTTTAACGAGTGTCTATTGCATGGCACACATTTTTAAAAGGATTTTTTCCTGTTTTGTACCATTTAATTCTTATAAAATTATTATTCATAGGCTTG